>NW_022631023.1:10273457-10807929 GCF_010015895.1 Lontra canadensis | reverse complement strand
CCCCCCCCCCCCCCCCCCCCCCCCCCCGCCCCAACTCCATGAAAAACGTTAATTTGCATCTTGGGGACAGGAGCGGTGCCAGGTAATTCTGTGTATAAAACACCACAGTGCAGGACATGAAGCACAAATATTGTTTTTGGTTGCAAAACAGGACATGTGACGTAGTTGAAAATACAGACTCATTTGTGTACACACCTCATATAAGGAGTGTGGGCATAATTTAAAAGCCTGCACGTCAAATATCCTGGTGTGTTCTGCCTTTAAATCATTTGCCCCTCTCTGCCCGTGCGGCATCTTATTTATATCCTATTCTGTCTGTATCTATCTCCCTCCCTTTGTTCTGTGGTTTCCTGGGTGATAGAGTTATTGTTTCTGTGTAGGGCTCTGTGGACAAAAGGGAGCCTCTTTGTAGAAGGGAGATGGCCCTGTGCTTACTGGTTGGAAGATGTTGTTTGCAAGGCCCGTCACTATGGCCGTTTTGCTCCGGAAGTGCCCATTTTCTGGGCAGAGTTTCCATCTATCTGTGTCTTTTACTTTCTTTTGAGGGGCCGCAGGCTGAGTAAACTGGTCAAGTGCCAGAGGCTGAGTGATGGACAAGAAAGAGTATCTATCCGTTCTGGGGTTAGACAGACACAGATCCAAATCCTTCCTCCTTCCCAACCAGCTCTGACATCTTGGCAAGTTACTCTCCCCATTTCTGAAAAGGAAGATAATGGAAACGACCTCACTGTGTTGTTGGGGGAGGGCTGAGTGTGATAACGCATCAATACGCCTGGCCCACAGTGTTGATGAAATGGCAGATATTACAAGGAGTGAGTGAATCGTGGATGATTCCCAGTTGGAAGGGTGTTAAAGACGTCATGTGGTTCAGTAAGAGTTTCTAATTCCCCCATGCCTCCCTGTGGATAAGCAGGGCAGGCTGGGTCTGGATTGTCAAAGGCTATACCGAGTTGACCCTTGGTGACAGGGTTGGGTTATAAGTTCTCAGACTCCTGGCCCCAGTGGTCTTTCTTCTGGGTCCATTATGATACCTATTGCCTTCCTCAAAGTTATATTGGGGCCTTACAGTAGACTGATGTGCCCCTGCTCCCTTGTAACTTGTTCAAGGCTTACTGGCAGGAACTTTTGTCTAACTATAGGATTTGGGTGGTGATCAAAATCTGGAATTTGACTGGAGGCGTGGCAAAGATGAAGCAAGTGCCCCAGGAGCCCAGGAGGATGACTTTACTGGGTTTTCCTCTGACCACTGTATCATGCTTTATGCTACCTCTTCTCTAAAGCCGTGATAGAGAAGATAGAAGCAAGAGTTGCATCTCTTCAGTTATTACCAAAAATGCTCCTTTATACATTTAAAGTACCTCCTTTCTCTCCCCAAATCTATACCCTTCTCTCTTAGAGAAACCATCTCCTCTGAAGGAAAGCTGAGGCCTTCCTGGTCTGGTATTCCCAGTGCAGGAAGAGCCAAGCAGGCAGCCCTCAGCTTGAGTGCAAGGAAGACATGTCGGTCCAGTTGGGTGTACAATTCCTTTTTAGGAGCCTGGGAAGATGAGCAAGGGATCTGTCTAGGTTTGCTCTAGGTCAAAGGTGGCGGGGAGAAGACCAATGAGCAAAGTAAACTTAAAGGAGATAAATAGGCCAGTGTCTTTGGGAGACCCTGGCAGCAAGGAGTGGGAAGAATGCATCAGCAGCCACGAAGAGGGAAGTGAGTGAGGAAGGGCTCTTGGGAGATCCTACCAGGGAGGCTCTCTGTCAATCCCTCTCTGTCTCTTCTCCTCCCTGAATGGTCCATGGGGGCACCAAACCATGAAGAGGTGGGAAGCGTTCCTCCAAAGGCAGGACATGGTGTGCACTAGAGGTGACTCAATGTCCAAGATCAGTGACAAAATACTCATATCTAGGAAACAGGGTCAAGGACATGAGTCAGACTTATGGGTTTCAGTCTTGGCTTTATCAGACTGCTGTGTCACCTCAAGCAAGTCATACACACTTGGAGCTCAGTTTCTCCATCAGAAAAAGGGTGATAAGAATATATGCTTTAGGGTTGTTTTCAGAATAAATGAGTTAATCTACATAAAGCACCATGTACAATGTCTGACACGCAGAAAAGTCCAGAACAACAAACTCTTTTTGTTGTTATGGCCCGAACATCTCTCAGGAAGAGAAGAACATTCATTCACACTTATTCTTCAGTCACAGTTTAGAGAAGCCCCAATTCTACCCCAAAATGTGAAAGCCACAGAGAAGTGGTCTGCAGAAAACTTACCAGCATGGCTTTGGGGCCCAGTCCAGCTCCCTGGAAAAAACTATCAACGACAAATTCCTTCTTTTGGGTGGCCCTGAGCACAGCACTAGGCCCTCATGGACTATTTAAAAAGTAGGACACAAAAAGTGCAAGCTGCATCCCATGATTATACTGGTCCTTCCATCAGAGAAGTGTGACTCTGAAGGAGAGCCCACATGAGATCCTGGGGCTGAGCTAAAGCTGGGCACAACTTTCCCAGATCCAATCTCTTGGCAAATAAAATAATGAGGAAATATACAATAGGAGAATGCTAATTAAAAGAAAGCTAGTATGGCTACAACAATATCAAACTAAATAGTTTTTAATTATAAAAGTACAATTAGGGAGAAGCATAGTCATTACATATTATAAAAGCAACGTTCATTTTCTAAAAAATTTAATTTTATTTATAATCAATTAACATATAGTGGATTATTAGTGTCAGAGGTAGATTTGGTGATTTATCAGTTGCGTACAATGCCCAGTGCTCATTGCATCATGTGCCCTCCCTAATGCCTATCACCCAATTAGCCCATCTCCTCACCTCCCTCCCCTCCAGCAATCTTCAGTTTGTTTCTTAGAGTTAGGAGTTTCTTATGATTTGTCTCCCTCTCTGATTTCATCTTCTTTTATTCTTCCCTCCCTTCCCCTATGTTCATCTTTCCTGTTTCTTAAATTCCACATATGATTGAATGCATGTAATTGTCTTTCTCTGATTGACTTATTTTCCTTAGCATAATACCCTCTAGTTCCATCCACATCATTGCAAACAGTAAGATTTCATTTTTTTTTTAATGGCTGAGGAATATTCCATTGTATGGAATGGATCCATATGTCACATCTTTATCCATTCATCTGTTGATGGACATTTAGGCTCTTTCCATAGTTCAGTTATTGTGGACAATGCTGCTATAAACACTGGGGTGCAGGTGCCACTTTGAATCACTACGTTTGTATCCTTTGGATAAATACCTAGTAGTGCAAATGCTGGATTGTAGGGTAGCTTTATTTTAAACTTTTTGAGGAACCTCTATACTGTTTTCTGGAGTGGTGGCACCAATTTAAAGGAACAGTTCACTAAGATACAGCCACCTGGATTGTGCTTAACAAAATCACCTTAAAAATATATATATATATATGTGTGTGTGTGTGTATCAAAAACCTACATAATTACAGGGAACTATTGACAAATATTTCTCCACATTTATAGTGAGAGATTGTAACAAACCTTCAATAGTAATCGATAGAACAATAAGACAGAAAATTAGTAGGAGTGTAGAAGATTTGAACACAATGCATAATCTTGAACAATAATCATACATGTAATTCCTCACTCAACAGTAGAGCAGATACATTCTTTTCAAGGAAATATGGAGAATTTGTGGAAGTTGACTATATACTAGATATTTATATTATGAGGCCATTTTATGTAAAGTTTAAAAACTTATAAAACTACACTGTATAATATATATGGATGATATGCATACTAAAAGCATACAGTGCACAGGAGCAATAAATCACAAATTCAGGCTGTGGGCTCTGGACATGGAAGGAAGAAAAGGGGATGAGGGAAAGAAATATTAGAGCCCTCAATAGTACTTGAATTGCTTTTAAAAAATAACTTGAACGAAAGAAAAGATTAGGTCCTGATCCTAGTCAAGATGGACTTTACCATCAAAGCCTACCTCTCCCACTAATGACATCTGAAACCCTGGACAAAGGAGCAACTACCTGAGGACTCTGAAAAGTAATAGAAGGCAGATTGAAGAGGGGAGTCAAAACTTGAAGAATGATCGATTCAGGGGTGAGTTTCTCATCTCCCTTCCTTTTATGTCCCAACTTTGATCTGAAGGAAGCCTTGTTGTGGCTCAAAACTCTGACAGAAACTATACCTTTTGGCTAGAAGACTGGGGCCCCTGGAGTGGGCAAGTGGACAAATTCTGGAGAAGAGAGAGTTGGAGAAGTAGACCCTCCAATTCTTTAGGTAAACCAACAACCAGCCCTGAGGTGGCCAGA
This sequence comes from Lontra canadensis, assembly GCF_010015895.1. Lineage (NCBI taxonomy): Eukaryota > Metazoa > Chordata > Mammalia > Carnivora > Mustelidae > Lontra > Lontra canadensis. The sequence goes on along the minus strand of NW_022631023.1, from coordinate 10,803,632 downwards.
GTTGCATATGCCCAGGACAGACCTAAATGTAGTACTACAAAGGCTTTGAAAACTGACCTGATCCTGGAACCTCATAAACAGAAGATGATACAGCAATTATGATCTGAACTCAACTGGGTTGATTGTCTGCTAAAACCAAAGCAAAGCAAAGCAAAGCAAAACAAAACAAAATCAACATTCTGCAGTTTTTTTTTTTTTAAGATTTTATTTGTCTATTTGACAGAGAGAGAACAAGAGAGAGAGAGAGAGCACACCAGCAGGGGGAGTGGGAGAGGGAGAAGCAGGGAGCCCGAAGTGGGGCTCAATCCCAGGACCCTGGGATCATGACCCGAACTGAAGGCAGACGCTTAATGAATGAGCCACACAGACACCCCCAGATTTTTTTTTAAACAGGAGTTTGAATCTTACAGCATAATATTCAAAATATACATGATACAAACAAACTTACTTGACACACAAAGAATCAGAAAATGTGACCATTTCTCAAAGGAAAAGACAATCAATGATGTAAATCCTGAGATGGCCCAGATGTTGGAATTAACTGACAAATACTTTAAGGTGGCTAATAGAATCATGCCTATAAGATAAAGGCAAATGCCTTCAAATGGAAAGCTAGAATTGGTCAGCAGAGAAACAGAAAGTATGCAAATAAGAATGCAGCGCAAATTTTAGAAAGGAAAATGACAGTATCTGAAATGAAAAAGCTCACTGAATGAGTTTAACAGCAGAATGGAGTCAGTGAACTTCAAGACAGATCAATAAAAATAAATCGATCTGAAGGAGAGAAACTTGAAAAAAAATTAGCAGTGTCTCAGGGCCTATGGGACGAGATCAAAGGTTCTAACATCCTGTTGTTAGAGCACCAGATGGAAAGAGTGCAAGAATTGGAACAGAAAAAAGGTGTTTGAAGAATTAATCACTGAAACACCTCAAATTTGGTGAAAAGCACGTATTCGTAGATTCAGGAAGCTCTGCAAATCTTAAACAGGATAAACTAAGAGGGATTCACACCTAGACACATCTAATCAAACTGTTGAAAAACAAATATAGTGGGAAAATCTTGAAAACAGCCAGAGATAACTAACACATTATATATAACGGAACAATGACTCACATGACTGAGGATTTCTCACCAGAAACCATGAAGGCCAGAAGACAGTAGAATAACATCTTCAAAGTGCTTAAAGAAAAGAACTGTTAAAACCAGAATTCTATATCTAGAGAAAATATTCTTTAGGAATGATGTTAAAATAAAGGCATTTTCAGATTAAGAAAAAGTAAGAGAATTCTTTGCCATCAGACCTGCTCTAAAATAAATGCTAAAGGGAGTCCTATAGGCTCAAGGTAAGTGATACTGGAGGGAATCTTGGAACTTCAGGAACCAAGGGATAGCAACAGAAATCGTAAATATTTGGGTAAGTATAATAGACTGTTTTTCTCTTTCTAAATTCTTTATGCTATAAAGCAAAAGTTATAACATCAGTGGGATTCTTAATATATTTAGAAATAATACATATAATAATTATAATAGAAAGAGGGGAGAGAAACAAGATGTGTATGATTGTAAGGCTTCTACATTTTCTTATGAAATAGTAACTTGAAGTAGACTTTAAAAGTTTAGGGATGTATATTGTAGTCTCTATAACAACCACTAAACAAATTAATATGAAGAAGGGCACCTGGATGGCTCAGTCAGCTAAGCATCTGCCTCTGGCTCAGGTCATGATCCTGGGATCTAGCTCCATGTGGGGAATCCCTGTTCAGCAGGAAGTCTGCTTCCTCTCCTTCTGCCCCTCCCCTGCTCGTTCTCTCTCTCTTTCTCTCTGTTTCAAAGAAATAAATAAAACCTTAAAAAAATTAATATGAAGAGATATAGCTAAAAAAGTGAACAGATAAACTGGAAACTAAAAGACTTAAACAATCTAAAAAAGGACAGGAAAGAAGGAACAGAACCAATAATAGAAGGATCAAAAGAAAATCAAATACTACAATAATAGCCCTAAATCCAACCATACTGATAATTACAATTAATGTAAATGATCTAAAGATACCAATTTAAAAAAACAGATTGTCAGGTTGGATAAAAAGAAGACCCAAAAATAAGCTGTCTACAAAAAACTCAGTTTAAATATAATGACATAGGTTCAAAAAGGGAAAAGATATAAAGCAAATATAAAGCAAATAAACCATCTGATAAAATGATAGAATCAGATGGTAGGTACCTGTGACTTAATTACATTACTTGCTATTATACTCTATATGTTTGATGTATTTATAATATAAAAGGAAGTTGGAAAAATATATTTTCTCCATAACCTCCCTTTTGCCTCAGTTAAATTCATAAAAGATCTTAAGATGTCTGGCTCCCATCTGACTGTCCCATCTTATTTCCCTCTAGCTCCCTATATAACTAGATCAGTGTAAGGGCTGAGAGCCTAAGATCTGGAATTAGGCAGCCAGACCTCATATTCCACTTCCTAGCTCCTGAGCATAGACAAAGAAATTAACTCTTTTAAATCTCAGAAGGCTTTAACTGTAAAATAGATAAAACATTACCTAACTGTAGGAATTTATTTTGAGGAATAAAGGTAATATTGTACCAAAGTACTTAGCGTAATGCTTGGCACATAGGAATTATTCAGTAAATATTAGCCATTATTGACCACATTGATTTACCTAGTGTTCAAAAACAGACTGTATGTAATCTTATTTCCCTGCCTTTTCTTACTAACAGACAGCAGCTTGCCACCTATTAATGAGTGGTAAAAGCAGTTGAGTTGATTATGACCAGCATATTTTAAGAACTGGAATACAATGAGATAGGATAGAATAGAATGCGATGGAATGTTATGGAACTGAATGGAACAGAATAGAATTTTTAACAAGTTGATTGTGTGTAGTTAGATTAAGTATTGTTTCAGTGTCTGGGTATAAAATGTAGTCCTTCATGTGGGTTTTGGCCCAAAGAGGTTTAAGAAACCCTAGTTTCCATGATTCCTTTGGCCTGGGAGAGTGAGCTCTCTGTCCCTCTCCAGTGGATTATCAAGGCTGTACTTGACACCCACTTCTTTTGAGAAGTTTTCATGTGATCCTTGTTGTTATGGGCTGCTAGTTCTGTCTAGGATCAAATCTGTCTTCACTGTGGGGTAGTTTCAGAAATGCTGCAGAATAGTTCTGGGAACATGGAGTAAACCTCAGGCTTTGTGTTCCAGATTTCCTAGCTAGGTTTCTACCTTATTTCTGTGATCTAGCCCCCATTTTGTGCTTTGACTCTAGTAACAGGCATTATAGACCCTCAGGGTCTGGCATGGGTGGGTAGGAGTCTCTCAAAGCACTAACATAGCCACCAAAGAATTAATGCGTAGTTAGTTCCTTCCTGCTCACTCCCATATTGGCCATATTAAGGGTGGTTCTTGCCTCCTTCCCTAGAACAAGCCTCAGGATATCCATCCATTCCTTTGTTGTAACCATTCAATCCACCTACCAGTCATTCTCATTATTTGCAAACATGGAATTAGAGAATACTGAATCATGGCTCCAGGAGAAAAACAGGGTTGGGTTCCTGAGAGCTTCTGGTCACATTTTTATCAATCCAATATGTAACTTTGTTTTATGTGTGTTTCTGTTTAAAGAGATTTGATTTAATATATATTATTGATTCATTAACATTGACCTCACAGTCAACATAGTAACACATGCCAGAAGGAAGTTTCTCTAACTGCGTATTTTTCTCCGTAAGGCACATCCCAGTCTTCTTGCACTTAAGGACACAAGGCAGCACATCAGCACTGTGCTTGGGGCATTTTAAACAGTGAGATCATCAACAAAAATCTCAAAATGGGAAAAATGTGGACTGAATAGCCTCGGAAAAGGACACGGTATGAGAGCCAAAACAAGAAAATGTTGTCTAGTTCAGCTTCACCTGGGAATGTGTGCATAGGAGATTCAAATTTTTCACTGCTTAGAGCACACGTACATACCTGAATGACTATAAAGACACTTGTGAGTACTGATTTGGGGCTTACAAATATGTTTTAGAAAGTAGGAGAATTTGCAAACATGGAATCTGTGAAAAATGACTGTTTGCCAAGCACCAGGGTAGAGAAGCTCAGCACAGAGTGATGACAGGCATGGCCCTTGTCCTTGTTCTTTCTGTATTATTGTCTTGCCCCTTATCTGCTCTTGTCACATGCCCTCCAGTTCTGGTAGAAGCTTCTGTGTGTGTCTTACCTGTCCAAGTGTCCTGAAGTTCTTGGAGGGTCCCTTCCTCTTATGTGCAACATCACTTCTGAAGATGTCCAAGCTGATATCTCCCACTTGCACCCACCCCCTGAATCCAAAATTCATATTTGCCACTGTCCACGCAGTACTTTTGTTGGAACAACTAACGGGTATCTCAGATGTAACTTGTCCAAGACTGAGCTCTTCACTTCTCCTCTCCTGCCCCCAACTGTTCCTTCCCACAGTCTCGCCTCCCAGTTGTGGCAACTCTATTCTCATGATCCAGGCCAGAAGGTTTGGAGTCGTCCCTGATTCCTCACCCACACCCCAGACTGAGTCTGTCAGCAAGTCCTTTGGGCTCTGCCTTACAAACAGATCTGGAATCTGACCATTTCTCCCCATCTCTCCATCCCACCTGCTTCAAGCCACCACCCCTGGTCCCTCGGAGCATCACAATAGCCTCAGATGGAGTCCTCCAGGTGGTTTGCCTCTGATGTCACCTCTGGGTGCTCTGCCATCCCTCAGTGCCCTCCTGAAGGATAATGCTAATTAACATAGCAAAGAACCCCCTTTCCTGAACCCACTTCCCACCTTCTCAGCCATTTCTCCCCATAGCACTGATGATCTACATCATATAGTGTTCTTATCTATTTTGCTTATTGTCTATCTCTTCTTCCTGGAATATAAAGTCCGTGCAGGTAGGAGTGTTTGTTTATTTTGTTAACCTTGTGTTCCCAGCTCCCAGGCCAGCTGTAGGGACAGCCTGGACAGTCACACTGGGCCATGTGCTCAGAGGGCCCTGCACTTGGTTTAATGCTCTGATCTTGCTATCTTGAAATCCTTAATAATTTTTGAAAAGCCTCTTCCCCCATTTTCCTTTTACACTGGGACCTTCTCCCTCAATTATGGAGCCAGTCCGGACTGCCAGGCACATAGTAGGCACTCAATTAATAGATTAGGGAATGCTGACTATGGTGACTCACAAAGCAGATGGTAATGTAAATGGTTGCTGACTGAGTGATTGACTGATTGGAGAGGGAGTTGATCATTTTTTCACTTATTCATTCATTCACCACATGTGTCATTCTAGCATTCCACAGAAATTATCTGAAGAGACTGGAATTAAGATATTTGCACACTGCCAGATAGCCTCGTGTATCAAGCTCACTCACCCTCTACAAACTCATGGAATTTTGAGAATCACATCACATGATGTTGAGTATGACAGTCCCCTTTTACAAAGGAGGAAATTGAAGTGTAAAGACATTGCCTGAGGTCATGCAGCCAGTGAAAGCCATAGCGAGCTCTGGGCCATGCTGCTGGCCGGCTGTACTCGGGGTCTCCTCACCCTGGCTCCCCATCTGTGGGTTACCCCTCCCAGACTCAACCTTGCCCATTTTTTCTTACTTCGCCCATTTGCCTTGCAGAATTGGAAAGAATCTGCTCTCAGACATTTATTTCTTTTTTTTTTTAATTTTTAAATTTTTAAAATTTCTTTTCAGTGTACCAGAATTCATTGTTTATGCACCACACCCAGTGCTCCATGCAATATGTGCCCTCCATAATACCCACCACCAGGCTCACCAAACCTCCCACCCCCAACCCCTTCAAAAGCCTCAGATTGTTTTTCAGAGTCCATAGTCTCTCATGGCTCATCTCCCGCTCCAATTTCCCCCAACTCCCTTTTCCTCTCCATCTCCCCATGTCCTCCGTGTTATTTCTTATGCTCCACAAATTAGTGAAACCATATGATAATTGACTCTCTCTGCTTGACTTATTTCGCTTAGCATAATCTCTTCCAGTCCTGTCCATGTTGCTACAAAAGTTGGGTATTCATCCTTTCTGATGGAGGCATAATACTCCATAGTGTATATGGACCAAATCTTCCTTATCTATTTGTCCATTGAAGGGCATCTCTGTTCTTTCCACAGTTTGGCGACCATGGCCATTGTTGCTATGAACATTGGGGTACAGATGGCCCTTCTTTTCACTACCTCTGTATCTTTGGGGTAAATACCCAGTAGTGCAATTGCAGGGTCATAGGGAAGCTGTATTTTTAATTTCTTAAGGAATCGCCACACTGTTTCCCAAAGTGGCTGCACCAACTTGCATTTCCACCAACAGTGTAAGAGGGTTCCCCTTTATCCACATCCTCTCCAACATATATTGTTTACTGTCTTGTTAATTTTGGCCATTCTAAGTGGTATAAGGTGGTATCTCAATGAGGTTTTGATTTGAATCTCCCTGATGGCTAGTGATGATGAACATTTTTTCATGTGTCTGATAGCCATTTGTATGTCTTCATTGGGAGAAGTGTCTGTTCACTCTTGTTCAACATAGTATTAGAAGTCCTAGCAACAGCAATCAGACAACAAAGAGAAATAAAAGGTATTCAAATTGGCAATGAAGAAGTCAAACTCTCTCTCTTCGCAGATGACATGATACTTTATATGGAAAACCCAAAAGACTCCACCACCAAACCACTAGAACTCATACAGCAATTCAGTAATGTGGCAGGATACAAAATCAATGTACAGAAATCAGTTGCTTTCATATACACTAACAATGAAAATACAGAAAGGAAAATTAGAGAATTGATTCCATTTATTATAGCACCAAGAACCATAAGATACCTGGGAATAAACCTAACCAAAGAGGTAAAGGATCTGTATTCGAGAAACTACAGAACATTCATGAAAGAAATTGAAGAAGACACATCGGAAAAATAAACATTGTTAAAATGTCTAGACTGCCTAGAGCAATCTATACTTTCAATGCCATTCCGATCAAAATTCCACCGGCATTTTTCAAAGAGCTGGAGCAAACAATCCTAAAATTTGTATGGAATCAGAAGAGACCCCCGTATTGCTAAGGAAATGTTGGAAAAGAAAAATAAAACTGGGGGCATCACATTTCCTGATTTCAAGCTTTACTACAAAGCTGTGATCACCAAGACAGCATGGTACTGGCATAAAAACAGACACATAGACCAGCGGAACACAGTAGAGAGCTCAGATATGGACCCTCAACTCTATGGTCAAATAATCTTTGACAAAGCAGGAAAAAATATGTAGTGGAAAAAAGACAGTCTCTTCAATAAATGGTGCTGGGAAAATTGGACAGCTATGTGTAGAAGAATGAAACTTGACCATTCTCTTACACCATACACAAAGATAAACTCGAAATGGCTAAAAGACCTCAACATGAGGCAGGAATCCATCAGAATCCTAGAGGAGAATACAGGCAGTAACCTCTCTGATATCAGCCACAGAAACTTCTTTCAAGATAGGTCTCCAAAGGCAAAGGAAACAAAAGCGAAAATGAATTTTGGGGACTTCATCAAGATCGAAAGATCCATCAAGATCCTTCTGCACAGCAAAGGAAACAGTCAACAAAACAAAGAGGCAACCCACGAATGGGAGAAGATATTCGCAAATGACAGTACAGACAAAGGCTGATATCCAGGATCTATAAAGAACTTCTCAAACTCAACACACACAAAACAGATAATCATGTCAAAAAATGGGCAGAAGACATGAACAGACATTTATTTCTTACTGTGGGGGATCCCTGGTGTCACCTCTGCTGGGTACGGCTGCCTGTTTCCAGCCTCTCTGAGGAACGGGAGGCAGTGCCCACAGAGAAGGACTTTCAGAGCCCAGGAAGTAAGTGTAGCAAAGCTCTGACGTCATCCCAGGTCGGTGTCCCCCAAATCTGTGCGGGCAGCAAGCCAGGCCCCAGGATACAGAGACGGAAAAATAGTCCCACCTCTGGTCACAGATGCTAGAGAGCTATGGCGTGCTGAGGACATCCCTTTCCAGTCACACCTTTTCTGTGAAGGAAGAGGAACTTAAAAGCAGTTCATCAGACAATGTAGGTAATAGAGTCGCTAATGCTGCAGTAATCTGGTCGGTGACAGACAGTAACTACATTTATCACGGTGCCCAACGCATAATGTGTATAACTGTCGAATCATCACATTGTGTGCCTGAAATGAATACGTTCTATGTAAATGCTACTTCATTAAAAAAATAAAAGTCTTTAATCACAAGACGAGTTATGTTAGACAAAAATGGCAATTCAGCTGGAAACACAAATTTAAAACTCTTAAGTATACACAGCTGACATCTCAGGGGGCTGGGGCTGGCCGATTAAGTCAGAAGTTATTGTTCGCATTCTCCGGAGGGGACATGCTAAAAACGGGGGGTGGGGGGGGCAGACCTTGGAAATATAGGAAAGACTGATTCCATAGGAGCCAGATAAAAAGATGGCGCTCCAAATATTTGACCTTGACGTTTGTTTTTGAGGTTTCATTGAAAAGTGGCATGGGTGGGGCGCCTGGGTGGCTCAGGCAGTTAACCGGCTGCCTTCAGCTCAGGCCATGATTCCAGGGTCCTGGGATCTTGTCCTGCATGGGGATCCCTGCTCATTGGGGAGCTTGCTTCTTCCTCTGCCTGCCCCTCTCCCTGCTTGTGTGCTCTCTCTCTCTCCCTGACAAATAAATAAATAAATAAATAAAGTCTTTAAAAAAAATTGGCATGGGTGTGTGAGTGTGCACATGCCTGAACATTTCAGAATTTATAGAACTCTACATATTAAAATTAGGAATGTAAGAAATAAGTATAACATAAAAGTATAATATATAATATAATAATATTTCCAACATACATTTTATACATAGGGTTAAAATAAATACAAGTAATAACAAATATGTAATGTAAGACTATAACATATGAAGTAAGAAATAAATAAAATAAATATTTGAATTCTATTGTGAGCTTTCTTTTGGCACCCAGTCCCACCTTCCCTGCTGTATTAGAACACTTTTTGGGGGCACGTGGGTGGCTCAGTAGGTTAAGCATCTGCCATCAGCTCAGGTTATGATCCTGGGGTCCTGCTATTGAGCCCCGCGTGGGGCTCCCTGCTCAGCAGGGAGCCTGCTTCTCCCTTTCCCTCTGTGATCTCTCTCACTCTTGCTCTCTCTCAAATAAATAAATAAAATCTTGGGGGAAAAAAAAGAAGGCTTTTGTTGGCAAGTTAAAGAAACCGAACCCAGCACATCTTAGGACATAGGAGATTTTTTATTTTTTATTTTTTTGCTTCTCTCATTAGAAAAGTCAGGGAGTGGGCTCGGACTGAGCAGCCGGGAGTCTCTCCACCTCTCCTCTGTTACCACAGGTTGGCTCCCCCAGGCATTCTTCGTTCCAGCTCAAGCTGCAGACTCCCGTCCTCCTGCCAGAGGAACGCGCTGCCTCAGCCCCAGGCCTCCATGGCATGATGCCCAGACTGGCAGAGGGATCTTCTCTTCCTCCTAGCAGCATCGTGTCCGACCCGTGGGTGAGCTCGGTGGCCCTGCTTTGGTCCCATGCCCCTCAGTCTTCCAGGTTGACAGGAGTAACGAGGTACTGTGATCAGCCAAGGCCTGTGCCATTGTCACTTCCTCCTCGGAGGGCCAGGCACTGCGACTCAGCCCCCTGGAACCACATCGGCTTGAGGAGAAGCAGCTCCTCAGAGGAACAGGGAGGGCAAAAAACAATCGCCCATAATCTTGGCTTTTTTCCTCAGGCTAACAAGAGACATTTTCTCTCTGAGACTGATACAAAGCACCATTTTATAAAGAATGTTTTATAAAGCCCTTTCTCCTAGCTGTTTCCATATTCTGGGCGTTTTGTGTTCCAGTCAGAAGACTGGAGAGAAGAAAAATTCCCCAATCTGTGGACCAACATTATTTCTTATTCCGGGAGCATTTGGTGAAACACGGGCTCTAACCTCAAACCACAAAGATTCTACACAGCTTTGAAGGAAGCCATCAACAAAATGAGAAGACAGCTGACTGAATGGGAGAACATATTTGCAAGTTATGTATCTGATAAGGGGCTAATATCCAAAATACACAAAGAACTCATCCAACTCAATTGCAAAAAAGAATCTGATTAAAAAATGGCCAGAGGTTATGTGCTGGGAAGCAGGTGTTAGTTAAAACTATGGTGGCAATCGTGTTAGGATATATTTAGTGTATCAGATAACACATTGCTTAATTGAAACGAACACAGTGTTAGATGTCAGTTGTATCTGAATAAAGCTGGTGGGTGAGGGGAGATGGTGGGGGACAGGGAGAGAGAGAGAAGAAAGGAAAGATGGCCGGAGGATCTCAAGAGACATTTCTCCATAGAAGCCATACAGATGGCCAAGGGGTACATGAAAGGTGCCAAACATCACTCATCATCAGGGAAATGCAAATCAAAACCACAGTGAGATATCACCTCACACCTGTCAGAATGGCTATTTATCAAAAAGACAAGAAATAACAGGACTTGGTGAGGATGTGGAGAAAAGGGAACCCTTGTGTGCGGTGGGTGGGAATATAAATTGGTGCAGCCGCTATGGGAAGCAGTATGGGGGCTCCTCAGAAAATTACAAATTCAACTACCAGACGATCCAGCAATTCCACTTCTGGGCAGTTATCTGAAGAAATGAAAACACTAATTCAAAAAGATATATGTACCCGCATGTTCACTGCTGCATTATTTACAATCACCAAGGTACAGAAACAGTGTGTCTCCTGACAGATGAATGGGTAAAGAAACATGGCGTAGATACGCAAGGGAATGTTACTCAGCCATAAAAAAGAAGTCTTGCCGTTTATGACAATATGGATGGGACCTTGAGGGTATTACTTTAAGTGAAATAAGTCAGGCAGAGAAAAACAAATATTGTAAGATCTCACTGATTTGTGGGATCTAAAAAGAAAAACAAAGAGACAAAACAAACAAACAAACAACAACCCACACATACACACAAGCTCCTAGATGCAGAGAAGAGGCTGGTGGTTGTCAGAAGCAAGAGGTGAGGGGAGGGTGAGATGGGGGAAGGAGGTCAAAAGGGACAAACTTCCAGTTGTAAGATAATTAATGTATAGCATGGTGACTATACTTAATAATACTATAACATACATTTGAAAGTTGCTAAGAGAAGGGATCTTAAAAGGTCTCTTTGCAAGGAAAAAGAATTTATGACTACATGCGATGATTAATGTTAACTAAACTTGCTGTGGTGATCCTTTCATAATACGTACAAATACCAAATACCAAAAACCTCAATTAAAAGCAAAACAAGATAAAGCAAGAAACCCAGACAGACAAAACAACCTGTGGGGTCTGGAGTCAGGCAAACCTAGATTTAAATCCCACCTCTGCTGCAGAGTGTACAAACTTGGGGAACACAGATTCTGTTGGCCTCACTTTTCTCACCTGTAAAATGGGCATAAATTATACCCCTTTGTTTCAGGGTAAGAATCAGATAACACGTATTAGGAAATAGCACAGAGTTTCAGAAGATGTTCTTTTATTTTCCTTCCGCTCAAATTCTTTACCCCTTGAGAGGCCCTGGAAAAGCAAAATGTCATAGTCTGCAGAGACACTCTATGCATGCTGTTAATTTGCCACATTCGTTGCCCTGAAATAACCCATTAGAGTCTTTTTCTTTTCCACTGAAGGATAATTTCCTTGAAACCCGGATCATATTATCCATTTTTACGTCCCCAGTATCAAACTCAATGCCTGGAACACAACAGGAATTCAGTCAGTGGAGCCGCGGAACCACCAGGAAGAGCTTTTGAGTGTGACCAATCAATGGTGCCTTTAGAAAAGCAAGCCGTGCGTGGGTTCCATGCTCAGGGAGCCAATGTTCCACTGTTTTCCGGACTTGTTTAACCTGGGATACATGTATATCTGGACCTCAGAGGGAATGTTGATGTGAACCTGCCATCTCACTGGTTAGGGGCAGCATGGGGTATACTGCCTAGCCTTGAATCCTGACCCTACTACCTAGTGGCCTTTGAAAATTTGGGGCAAATTTCTTGATATATTTGTGTCCTTGATATATTTGTGTCCTTAAAAAAAACATTTTAAACATGGTTTCCTCATGTTTAAAATGGGGCAGGAGGGATGTCGACCACATAGGGCATAAGAGAATTAAATGAGATGATGCAACCCCCCGCCCACCCCATCACTTCTGCTTCTGTTACCTAGTCGCATGACCACATCTACTGCAAAGGGGGTTGGGAAATGTAGTCTTAGGCAAGGTGCCAATGTTGGCGGCTGAAATGTTACACTAGAGCCGGGTAGAAGGACAGAAATTCGGGGGACAGCCAGTAACCTCCCACTCAGCGGCCACTCAGGGCCTCATAAAAAAGTACAACAGTGGTAGTTACCTCTCAAAAGGGCTCTTTGCTGGATTCCCGCAGCAGCAAGGCTTTGTACGAAGCCAACTCCCCATGAACCAGAGGGGAGTTTAGGAAATGATTCAGGCTCCCTGGCTGACTCAGACCCTGAGCATCCTGGAGAGAAAAGTAGCCATACACCCATTTGGGGCTTGGGGTTTAGTTTATAATAATAATAATGACTTTGGCACAGAAAACTTCCTGAGGGTTAATGAATGACTGGCTGGATTAATAGCCCAAGTCACTGCCTGCAGTCTATCAACTCCTTCCAGCTTCATATTAATCTACAGGAAATTCTTTGTACACCCAGCTATTACTGCTTCAATCTCACAAAATAAAAATGAATGGATGCTTCCCTGGAACTTGGAAAAAAAACTTGGTCACCATTGTGTGTGGCCACCATGCTATTATTTATTTTTTTTGAGGCACATTTCCTGCATTTTGTTTGGTTCTCTTTCTGGCTTGGGTTTGCTGCAGTGGCAGCAACTGCACCAGCAGCTGGCCCTTTAGATTAGCTTTAATCCCTTTACTATTTATAGTGCGCTCTGTGAAGCTCGTCACACATGTGATGCCTTCCCAGCTAGACGGGGAGCTCCATGAGGTCAGAGACAACCAGTAACACTATGCAGAGCCTCTCAGCGACCCATTTGTTGAATTTAACCAAATGGAATAGCTGCCGAATTTTAAACAAGTTACCATCAGTCTGGTGGATTCCTCAAAGCAAACTTGGGAATCTCTGCATTTTAACTAGGTTTAAGGTAGTGTGTACTTTGAGCTCATCAAAATTTGATCAGTGCTTCCCAAGGGAACACCTTGAAACAGAGAGGCAAGGATGTAGAAGAAGTTGTAGAAAGCGATGTTTAATGTCATCCAACTGTCTCCTGTGAAAAGAGACCAGGGGATGCTGAAGTAACTGGTGACTTCTCTTGCCTTGTAGGGACTTGCACTGCTTCTGTGGGGTTGAGATCTCTCTGAGGAGAGGTCAGGGATGGCATAAACGCGTTTCCCTCGGCAAAGCCCCATGGTTCAGGGAATTTGATTTGGAGCATGGCTCCAGATTTCCTCTGCTGTGCCATTTAAACTCCTACCTTCTTGTCTGTTGGGCATGCCGTTGGCGTCTGTGAGGACTTGCCGAGTGAAAGATGCAAGCCCTGAGCAAGATTTCACAAGAACATCTTGTCCTCAAGGCTCGGTGAGCCGAACCATGCAGCAGCATCGGCAGACCCTGCCTGGGCAGAGGATGGCCACCTGTGCCGTGAATAACCTTTTACTCTGATTTCTTACTGGTACCCCAAGGTGGGCTTCAGATGGCCCTCCTGCCTGAATCCCCAATTACACCAACCCAGGTGAGTCCCAGCCCCAGAGAATTCCTGGCATCAGTGGAGGTGTTGGTGGCTTTTCAACCAGGGGTAAAGATTGAGTTAAAGAAACAGGAAGCCTGACACAGTGAGGGAGGTTAGGTAGGAATAGAATTAAGGCCTTAGAAAATGCTTGCTTCCTTCTGTTGTCGTTCTGAGAGCTGATAAGGGGTTCAGAGTTTGGGGTGGGGGGAGCCTTGGAAAAGAATGAGGGAGTTTTAATCAACTAGAGGGACCTTCCCAACTTACATTTCCCAGTGTTTGTGGCATGGGAACTTTGCCTAAGGTAAGGGTGCCAAAACCAGAAAGGTCCCCGATGTTAAGCTTTGACATGCTGTCGTCTTCTGGCTAGGGGCTCTTTGTTTTCATTTTTCTCTTTTTAACCCAAGGTATGGAATGTGCTGCGACCCTTCCAAAAACATGATGGCATCATTTCCAAGCAGTATGCATCTAACCAGACGTCTATGTATATGTCAACATATAGCTTGTTAACGCTAGCTAAGGTCAAAGCAGCTCTTTAGGCCATAGGGTGTAGTGGAGTTTACATATGTAAAAAAAAAATACTGCATAGTCACACACTTTGATGATAAATTGTTTTCCGAGAAGATGATAAAGGCACACATACTGCTTGTTCTTCCATTGAGAGCTTTAAGAAAGTAAGAAAAGCTTTCCCTCACGTCTTCAAGTGATAATGACCCATCAGATTTTGTAACCAGTGGCACCTGAGACTTTCCTTAACCTCTCTGAGCCTCAAGTTCTTTGTTAAGTTCAATGAGACACCTTCCTAGTCTACCTTTCTAGGGTTCTTGGAGGAGCTAAAAATGAATGGGAAAATTCAACCCATGCCAGGAGATGGGTTTCAGGCATGGGCCTAGCCCCTGTAGAGCAACATCTCTGAGTGATACGCTGGCCTTCAGGTCTCCTTTAGAGAAGACAGCCACCGGGGTGCCTGGGTGGCTCAGTCAGTTAAGCGTCTGCCTCCAGCACAGGTCATGATCCCGGGGCCTAGAATCGAGCCCTGCATCGGGCTCCCTGCTCTGTGGGAAGTCTGTTTCTCCTTCTCCCCCCTGCCCCCATGCATGTTCTCTCTCTCTCTCTCCAATAAATAAGTAAAATCTTAAAAAAAGAAAAAGAAAAGGCATCCTCCGAAACTCAAGATTGGAGTCCTGACTTGTAAAGCCCCAGATTACATCTACTCCATTCACATTCTGTTACTTGGCTCCCAAGGACTCCCAAGGGACAGTACACTTGTTTTCTTTCACACTTCTCTGTAAGTCCATGAGTTAGGGGAGCAGGTGGGCTCAAGGAGGACCAGCACTGTATACTGCACTATGAAGACCATGGGACCAGAGAAAACAAAGCACCAAATCTTAAGGACTGACCTGTGGCTCAGTCATTTAAGCATCTGACTTTGGCTCACGTCACGATCTCAGTATCCTGGGATGGAGCCCCGTGTCAGGTTCCTCGATCATCAGGGAGTCTGCTTGTCCCCCTGTCCCCTCCCCACTCATACTCTCTCTCAGATAAATAAATAAAACCTTTTAAAAAATGACCTTTGTCCAATTTTTATTTGGTGCTTCTCTATTTTCCAATGGATCGTTTGAAGAATGAATACAATTCAAGGATACGTCTCTTTCTCACACTTCTCTCTCCTTCTACTAATTTTATTTTATTTTTCATGAAGATCGAAATGTTTTTATTTTTTTTATTCAAGTTCAATCAGCCAGCATATGGGACATCGTTAGTTTCTGATGCAGTGTTCCACGATTCATTAGTTGCGTATAACACCCAGTCCTCCTACTAATTTTATTTATTTTTTTAAAAATATTTTTATTTATTTATTTGACAGAGATCACAAGTAGGCAGAGAGGCAGGCAGAGAGAGAGGAAGGGAAGCAGGCTCCTTGCTGAGCAGAGAGCCCGATGGTGGGCTTGATCCCAGGACCCTGAGATCATGACCTGAGTTGAAGACAGAGGTTTTAACCCACTGAGCCACCCAGGCGCCCCCCTCCTACTAATTTTAAACGGGGAATGATTACATCCGAAACTGTGGCCATCTCAGAAGCAGCGTCGTGTAGCAGAAACATTGTGAGGTTTAAAGCAGCCTGGAGTGTGAATTCCAGCCCCACTCACCTGCTGAGTGGCTTGAAACAAGTCAGAGAAAACCTCTCTGTTTGCTTATTTTATTTCCTGTTGCCCCTGGAATATATCACCACAAATTTGCCTTAAAACAATGCACATTTCTTCTCTTATAATTCTAGAGGTCAGAAGTCCGAAATCACCTTCGCTGGGCAGGAATCATATGTTGGCAAGGGCACAATCCCCTCGGAGGGCTGTAGGGTGATTCCTTTTCTTGGTCTTTCCAGCTCCGAGTGCTGCGTTCCTTCTATTGCTTGGTTCTTGGCCCCTTCCTCTGTCTTCAGGGCCAGCCGCATACCATCTTGCTTCACTGGTCACAATGCCTTCCTTCCCTCTGCCTCCTTCTTGTAGGAACATTTGCGATTGCATTTAGAGCCCGTCGGGATACTTTAGATTAAGGTTTCATTTCAAGATCTCTGATCGCGTCAGCAAAGTCCATTTTGCCATGTAAAGTAGCATTCACATGTCCTAGGGGTTAGGGCACAGACATCTTTGGGGGCCATTATTCAGCCTGCCATATTCGTCTGTTAAGTGAAGACAATAATCCCTCTCTTCTAAAGGACACAAAATTTGAAAAAGGTAACATTTGTGGAAGTACCCAGAGTGGAAGTCAACAAATGTCACTGAGTCTGGAAAAGGGAGGAGCTCACCTCCTACTGGCAGGGGTCTACCCCAGTTGGACCCGACAAAGAACGATGGAGCCTGGATTGATGTGGGCTGGGGCATGCTCCGGGAGGCTGAGGTGGCTGTAGGGGCCAGTGGTCTTGGACACCGGATGACTCCAGGAGCAGGCTCAGAGGAAGGCAGAAGGTGCTTCTAGAAAGGGACCCAGACGCTCATAGCCAGGGAAGACCGGGTTTTATGACTTCCCTTGGAGCAGGACATGGCTCTGTGTCTCCCAAGGGGGAAGCTTATTATTTTATTGCTTAGAGACCGGATAGCACCTGGTTACCCCATCACGCCAGGATGTGGCAGGCCAAATTCTCCCATCGAGAGTCTTAATGCATCGGGGGCCCAAGCCCCAGCCCCAGCCCCAGCCGCAAACACCATCTTCCTTCTGCTGGATGGGGCTGGGTGACCATCAGGTAGTTGTGATGTTACACGGGGAGAGAAGACATCTTTTGCTTTATGAAGGTGGTAAGGTTATGTACTCAGTGGGCGACTGACCTTTACTTCATCCCTTTTCCCCGTGAAGTTTTATTATCCTGGAGAATGAGATTACTCCTCAGCATCCCCGGGGCAGGGGGCTGGGGCCAGTGTGTGCAGCCTGGAATCATCACCACCCCTCTGGCCTCTGGGGGACAGCTGCCTGTGCGCGGGGGGTAGGTGGGCTGCTGGAGGAGAAGCCAGGAGAGGGGCACGGCCTCAAGGAGGGCTCTTGCAAGAAAAGCTGCTGGTCTTCAAAGTCCAGCTGGGAGCTAAGGAGTGGCCGTGGGGCTTCTGCTTCGTAGGGAAGAAGCACGATGCATTCGTTACTTGTGGAATTGCTTGAGCCGATGGATACTCTTTGGGTCACCACAGGAGGGTAAGAGGAGGCAATGGGCCAACTCTGCCTCTCCTTGCCTTTCCAGGTGCTTTCTGAGACTTCCCTCTTCTGACTCACCTGGTAATGCAGGGGTGGGGGTGGGGGGTGACTGCACTGGAGCCTAAGAGTACTTCGTGCTTCATAGGACCGGGGCCCAGCGAGCTCGAGCGACTGCTCAGTCACATAGCGCAGGGGGCCAGCCTGCATCCAGGGCTCTGTTCACGACACCAAGAACCAGGAAGTTGCCGGCTTCTGACCCTCTCTCATGGGTTTATTCCTTCTGAAGACCATTTCTTTTCCTTTTCCCAGAGCCACCTTGTTGAGGTGTCTGGTGACCAGCTGTCACAGTTTGCTTGGGACTGGGAGGTCTCCTGGACTGGGGATTTCCAGTTGTTGTTGATGTTATTTTAAGATTTTATCTGTTTATTTGAGAGAGAGAGTGAGCAAAAGAGAGCATGATCAGGGGTGGGGAGGGTCAGAGGAAGAGGGAGAAGCAGACTCCTCACTAAGCAGGGAGCCTGATGTGGGGCTCGATCCCGGCACTCCAGAATCATGACTGGCGCCGAAGGCAGATGCTTCACCGACTGAGCCACCCCGGAAACCCTCATTTCTAGTTCTAGAACTGGGAATGTCCTGGGCAAATTAGGATGAAATTGTCACCCTACATAAGGCCTCCCACTGGCACAGAGTCACCTGGCCAGAGGGGACTTAACGGGGAGCGTGGCTGTGTCTGGGCTTCTCTAGCACACAGTCCTGTGAACTGCCAAGGTCCTTTTGGGAAAATAGAAGGCCCTCGAAGTATTTAAAACCAATGGAAGTGGCGCCTGGGTGGCTCAGTGGGTTGGGCCTCTGCCTTTGGCTCAGGTCATGATTGCAGAGTCCTGGGATCGAGCCCCACAATGGGCTCTCTGCTCAGCAAGGAGCCTGCTTCCCCCCAACCCCCTCCTGCCTCTCTACCTACTTGTGATCTTTCTCTCTCTGTCAAATAAATAAATAAAAATCTTAAAAAAACAAAACAAAACAGTGGAATATCATACCGGGGATTGGTGGGGAAACTGAGAAGCCAAGTAGGGACCATCACACAATTCTGAGTTTAGCAACAGCAGACACTGTGACCATCCCTTGGTTGCAGGGACAAAAGGAGGGGGTAGAGCTGCTGGACCCAAGGGTTGAGGTCACCGTCAGAAGCCAGAGCCACCAGAGGCCTGACCTGTGGAAGCTGGAGCCATGGAAGAGCCCGGCTACTGGTGGAAGCACCGGGGCTGGGCACAGGGAAGGAAATGCACTGGCTTCTCCCTACTTCTTGTCCTCTGATCTCCTACCAGAACTTTCTCTTCTTTTTTGCGGAAGGTCCAGGGGGTGTGGACTGTAAGCTAAGGCTGGCCCGTTGGCCAGGCTTCCTGTCCTGGGGTAGAGAGAGGACTTCTTCACACGTTGGCCTCATTGCTGACACATGCGTTTGGAACCAGTCCCCCGTGACAATCAGCATTTCGATCACAGCAGCTCAGAATCATCAGACGCAGAAGCTGGAAGGCATCTCGAAGGTCATCCATGCAGAGTGGGGACAGAAACCTGGGCTGAGGATGGAGGGCTAGTGGTGTCGGCATGGGACCAGAATGGGTCCTTCTGCCGCAGGCTGCCTCTGCCCTGAGGCCTGCAGGTAGGTAGGAGGCTCTGGTCCTCCTTCCCTGGGCACCGATGGAGGGAGCTAGACCCAGTCCTCCTCTGGCAACAGTGGGGACCCCGGCTTGAGTCACCTAGCCCTAGGAGGCTGATGGGAAGGAAGGAAAATCTTTTCAGAAAAACAAATATGGCTGTATATTCTGCTTCCCCCTTTATCCAGAACAACGACAGGAGGGAACACGGAAAAATTCAGTGCTTTGATTTCCTGGGATGGTGGGACTGAGAATTGGAATTTAAAAATTCTTCTTCCCTTTTGTTCTCTAGTAACATTACGTTGCTTTAACAGACTGTGTGTTGTAATGCACATACTACGTGTGTTCTACCATTTAGTCATTTCGTAAATGTTTATTAGGTGCCTGATATTGAGCGAGGCAGGCACGGTTGGTGTTCTCTCTGATATTACCATTTGGGTACCAGGAATTGGAGTGGGCATGGCGTCTCCCTCTGCCTTCATCCTCTCCCCACCACCTTCCCTGATTCTCAAGCCCCACCACCCCAGGAGGGACACCGCTATGCTGTGGATGGTAATGATGGTGTCTCTTCCACTCCTGCCTCTACCTGCTCTGGCAGGACCCCCAAGCCCTTCACAAAGCTTACCTCCAGCTATTTATTTATACATCGCAACAAGTGTAACTCACGCCATTCTTCTTTAGCTGAATTTCACTCCTACTTTGAGCCCCCGTCCTTCCATGTCATTTTAGGGTCCCATGTTTTCCCTGGGGTTATATATGTTTGGGGACTTTGATGTGCCAAGGTATGTGCCAAGGGTGGGGGTCTGTCACTTTCTTGCCGATGTCCATGAACATGTCCCTGGTTGCTGGTCCACACTGGTGGCCAGGAGTCTCTCCCCTGCTAGAAGCTCTATGCAGTCCATCGCTCTGTTTCCTGTCCCCATGTAGGTATGCAGGATCCTGCTACTGCTTCTGTCCTGCAGTGGGGGCCGAGGACCCTTCCTCTAGCAGTTTTTCCTCCTCTGAGCCTGGGAGGCCCAGGACTTCCCTGCTAGCAGATTCCACAAGGACATTTGTCCTGGGATGGGGGGGGGGTAGGGCCCTTCTCATTGGGACCCACCAACATCTAAGACATTTGTCTTAGATGTTTGTTTCCTTTGTCCCTTTTCCCATTCCAGTGGGATTTACCTAGGTGGGCACA
Source organism: Lontra canadensis (assembly GCF_010015895.1). Classification (NCBI taxonomy): domain Eukaryota; kingdom Metazoa; phylum Chordata; class Mammalia; order Carnivora; family Mustelidae; genus Lontra; species Lontra canadensis. The sequence continues at coordinate 10,783,334 of NW_022631023.1, read as the reverse complement.
CTTCTTCACTGGGTGTTCTTTCAAATCTTATATCTAGGGATTGGCCCTTTCCGTGTCTCTTGGAAACTCAAAACCAGAAGATTTTCTTTCTTTTTTTGAAAGATTTATTTATTTATTTGAGAGAGATAGAGAGTGCAAGCATGAGCTGGGGGAGGGGCAGAGGGAGAGGGGTAAGGAGACTCCCTACTGAACTCAGAGCCCCATGAGGGGCTGGATATCACCACCCTGAGATCACAAACCAAGCTGAAATCAAGAGCTGATTGCTTAACCAACTGAGCCACCTAGGCACCCCCAAACCATAAGATTTTCCTTTATTGCATCCCTTCCCTGAGAAATGGGCCCCGAATGCTACCTCTAAAGTTTGAAGGGAGGAAGAGACGGCCAAAGGCACAAGGAAATGGTGGGTAAGCCATTGTTTCTCCTTTCAATAAAGTTGTCCTGCCATCTGATACATATCTAGATCTAGACCTATGGATGATCAAAATTCTAATTGTAAGTGAGGATCTCTGTTCATGGATTATGGATGATTTTATTTTCTTCTTTTTAATTAGCTATATTTTAAAATTCTACACATGTTCGTTAGATGATCTCATCCATAACGGTACCTTTAAATACCATCCCTAATGTGCCAGTCCTCCCTGTGTTCGTGTCTACGGCCTCAACCTCATTTCTGGGCTCTGGTTGTATCTGCACTTTGAGGTCTCCCAGGCCTTAAAAGTCTAAAATGGAAATCTTGAATCTGCATTCTCCCACTCTTGTCCAAAAACTTAAAAAAGTGCTCTTTCCTTTTTTCATCTCAGGAAAAGTCACCTCAAATCTCTCAAGTCAGACTTTTTTGAGTAATCCTTGACCCCCATCCTCTTCCCACGACGTTCTATCCATTTGTAGCTGATCTACCTTTCCCTCCAAAATGCACTTCGCAGCCCCATCCCACGTGGGCTGTCGCCACCCGGCTGTGCACCAATGTCATCTCCGACTTACATGAACTTACAGACTTTTTTCCCCCTTTGGGCGGAGTTTTCTTCATTGATTACCAGGAGATTAGGTGGTTATTACCAATGTTGAGTCAACAGATCCCCAAGGTTTCCCACCCTGGGACACCCTGGGGGCTGTTGTGAGAGCATCTGTCTTTGTCGTAGACCAGGGCTTCAATGGCAAATGTCCTTATGACCTTTCTTTTTTGGTTCCTATCTGGGAAGTTTGCTTTCTGTGGACCTTACCAGAAGTGGCCCTGCTGTCCTGATCAGTCACCGCAGTAGACCTCGCTGGCTCAGCTCCGGGGGGGGCCCCAGAGGACGGTTGCTTGCATCATCTCTTTGAGGTCTGCCCAGGGCGCCCGCAAGTCAATTGCTCATGCGCGAGGGGCTCTGAGCTTAGGTGGCTCCAAGCACGCTTCTGACGTGACAGAAACCCAGCAACTTTTCCACAGGAAGATATTCATCCTTCTTCAATTCTTGTTTCCTTCTTGCACTTCTTCCATCTGGGGTTATTTTTCTTTTGCTTCTTGATACTGATCTGCTGGTGGCGAATGCTCTTGCTTTTTGTTTGTTTCCTTTCATGTCCCCAAATATCTGTATTTCACCATCGTTTTGGAAGGATATTTTCCATGAGTAGAGGATCTAGGTTTCTCTTTTGGCAAACTGGTCATCACACTATGGTCTGGCCTCCACTGTGAATTTGGAGAATTCAATTGATTGTATCTAGGGCTTCTTTAAAGGCAATCTCTTTCTTTCTTTTAAAATTTTATCTTATTCAGGGAGGAGTCAAGATGGCGGAGAAGTAGCAGCTGAGACTACTTCAGGCAGCGGGAGATCAGCTAGATAGCTTATCTAAAGATTGCAAACACCTACAAATCCAACGGGAGATCGAAGAGAAGAAGAACAGCAATTCTGGAAACAGAAAATCAACCACTTTCTGAAAGGTAGGACTGGCGGAGAAGTGAATCCAAAGGGTCGGGAAGATAGACCGCGGGGGGAGGGGCCGGCTCCCGGCAAGCGGCAGAGCAACGGAGCACAAAATCAGGACTTTTAAAAGTCTGTTCTGCTGAGGGACATCGCTCCAGAGGCTTAACTGGGGTGAAGCCCACGCGGGGCCAGTGTGGCCTCAGGTCCCGCAGGGTCACAGAAGGATCGGGGTGTCTGAGTGTCGCAGAGCTCGCAGGTATTAGAACGGGGAAGCCGGCTACAGAGACGGAGCCGAGGAGTGAGCTCACAGCTCGGGGTTACCTTGAACCGGTCGCAGGCTCGGTCAGCTCGGAGCGTGGGCGGAGGCCAGGCAGACGGGAGTAATAGGGCGCTGTTCTCTGAGGGCGCACTGAGGAGTGGGGCCCCGGGCTCTCGGCTCCTCCGGGCCGGAGACTGGGCGGCCGCCATCTTCCTTCCCGTCCTCCGGACTCTACGGAAAGCGCTCAGGGAACAAAAGCTCCCGAAAGCAAACCCGAGCGGATTACTCAGCCCGGCCCCTGGTAAGGGCGGTGCGACTCCGCCTGGGGCAAAGACACTTGAGAATCACTACAACAGGCCCCTCCCCCAGAAGATCAAGAAGAAACCCAGCCAGGACCAAGTTCACCTACCAAGGAGTGCAGTTTCAATACCAAGGAGAGCAGCAGAATCCCAGAGGAGGAGAAAGCAAAGCACGGAACTCATGGCTTTCTCCCCATGATTCTTTATTTAGCCTTGCAGTTAATTTAATCTTTTTTCTTTTTCAATTTTTTTTCTCTTCTTCTGCTAAATTTTTTAAAACTTTTACCCTTTTCTTTTTTAACATTTTTTAACTAGTTTATCTAATATATATATATATTTTTTCCTTTTTATATTTTTTCTTTATTCGTTTTCTTCTTTTAATTGTTTAATTGTTTTTTTTCTTTCTGAACCTCTTTTTATCCCTTTTCTCCCCCTCATGATTTGGGAACTCTTCTGATTTGGTTAAAGCATATTTTCCTGAGGTTGTTGCCACCCTTTTAGTATTTTACTTGCTCCTTCATATACTCTTATCTGGACAAAATGACATGGCGAAAAAATTCACCACAAAAAAAAGAACAAGAGGCAGTACCAAAGGCTAGGGACCTAATCAATGCAGACATTGGTAATATGTCAGACCTAGAGTTCAGAATGACGATTCTCAAGGTTCTAGCTGGGCTCGAAAAAGGCATGGAAGATATTAGAGAAGCCCTCTCAGGAGATATAAAAGCCCTTTCTGGAGAAATAAAAGAACTAAAATCTAATCAAGTTGAAATTAAAAAAGCTATTAATGAGGTGCAATAAAAAATGGAGGCTCTCACTGCTAGGATAAATGAGGCAGAAGAGAGAATTAGCGATATAGAAGACCAAATGACAGAGAATAAAGAAGCTGAGCAAAAGAGGGACAAACAGCTACTGGACCACGAGGGGAGAATTCGAGAGATAAGTGACACCATAAGATGAAACAACATTAGAATAATTGGGATTCCAGAAGAAGAAGAAAGAGAGAGGGGAGCAGAAGGTATATTGGAGAGAATTATTGGAGAGAATTTCCCCAATATGGCAAAGGGAACAAGTATCAAAATCCAGGAGGTTCAGAGAACCCCCCTCAAAATCAATAAGAATAGGTCCACACCCCGCCACCTAATAGTAAAATTTACAAGTCTTAGTGACAAAGAGAAAATCCTGAAAGCAGCCCGGGAAAAGAAGTCTGTAACATACAATGGTAAAAACATTAGATTGGCAGCAGACTTATCCACAGAGACCTGGCAGGCCAGAAAGAGCTGGCATGATATATTCAGAGCACTAAATGAGAAAAACATGCAGCCAAGAATACTATATCCAGCTAGGCTATCACTGAAAATAGAAGGAGAGATAAAGAGCTTCCAGGACAAACAAAAACTGAAAGAATTTGCAAACACCAAACCAGCTCTACAGGAAATATTGAAAGGGGTCCTCTAAGCAAAGAGAGACCCTAAACGTAGTAGATCAGAAAGGAACAGAGACAATATACAATAACAGTCACCTTACAGGCAATACAATGGCACTAAATTCATATCTCTCAATAGTTACCCTGAATGTTAATGGGCTAAATGCCCCAATCAAAAGACACAGGGTATCAGAATGGATAAAAAAACAAAACCCATCTATATGTTGCCTACAAGAAACTCATTTTAAACCCGAAGACACCTCCAGATTTAAAGTGAGGGGGTGGAAAAGAATTTACCATGCTAATGGACATCAGAAGAAAGCAGGAGTGGCAATCCTTGTATCAGATCAATTAGATTTTAAGCCAAAGACTATAATAAGAGATGAGGAAGGACACTATATCATACTCAAAGGATCTGTCCAACAAGAAGATCTAACAATTTTAAATATCTATGCCCCTAACGTGGGAGCAGCCAACTATATAAACCAATTAATAACAAAATCAAAGAAACACATCAACAATAATACAATAATAGTAGGGGACTTTAACACTCCCCTCACTGAAATGGACAGATCATCCAAGCAAAAGATCAACAAGGAAATAAAGGCCTTAAATGACACACTGGACCAGACGGACATCACAGATATATTCAGAACATTTCATCCCAAAGCAACAGAATACACATTCTTCTCTAGTGCACATGGAACGTTCTCCAGAATAGATCACATCCTCGGTCCTAAATCAGGTCTCAACCGGTATCAAAAGATTGGGATCATTCCCTGCATATTTTCAGACCACAATGCTCTGAAGCTAGAACTCAATCACAAGAGGAAATTTGGAAAGAACCCAAATACATGGAGACTAAACAGCATCCTTCTAAAGAATGAATGGGTCAACCAGGAAATTAAAGAAGAATTGAAAAAATTCATGGAAACAAATGATAATGAAAACACAACGGTTCAAAATCTGTGGGACACAACAAAGGCAGTCCTGAGAGGAAAATATATAGCGGTACAAGCCTTCCTCAAGAAACAAGAAAGGTCTCAGGTACACAACCTAACCCTACTCCTAAAGGAGCTGGAGAAAGAACAAGAAAGAAACCCTAAACCCAGCAGGAGAAGAGAAATCATAAAGATCAGAGCAGAAATCAATGAAATAGAAACAAAAAAAAAAAACAATAGAACAAATCAACGAAACTAGGAGCTGGTTCTTTGAAAGAATTAATAAGATTGACAAACCCCTGGCCAGACTTATCAAAAAGAAAAGAGAAAGGACCCAAATAAATAAAATCGTGAATGAAAGAGGAGAGATCACAACGAATACCAAAGAAATACGGACAATTATAAGAACATACTATGAGCAACTCTACGCCAACAAATTTGACAATCTGGAAGAAATGGATGCATTCCTAGAGACATATAAACTACCACAACTGAACCAGGAAGAAATAGAAAGCCTGAACAGACCCATAACCAGTAAGGAGATTGAAACAGTCATCAAAAATCTCCAAACAAACAAAAGCCCAGGGCCAGACGGCTTCCCGGGGGAATTCTACCAAACATTTAAAGAAGAATTAATTCCTATTCTCCTGAAACTGTTCCAAAAAATAGAAATGGAAGGAAAACTTCCAAACTCAGTTTATGAGGCCATCATCACCTTGATTCCAAAACCGGACAAGGATCCCATCAAAAAAGAGAACTACAGACCAATATCCTTGATGAACACAGATGCAAAAATTCTCACCAAAATACTAGCCAATAGGATTCAACAGTACATTAAAAGGATTATTCACCACGACCAAGTGGGATTTATTCCAGGGCTGCAAGCTTGGTTCAACATCTGCAAATCAATCAATGTGATACAACACATTAATAAAAGAAAGAACAAGAACCATAGGATACTCTCAATAGATGCTGAAAAAGCATTTGACAAAGTACAGCATCCCTTCCTGATCAAAACTCTTCAAAGTGTAGAGATAGAGGGCACATACCTCAATATTATCAAAGCCATCTATGAAAAACCCACTGCAAATATCATTCTCAATGGAGAAAAACTGAAAGCTTTTCCGCTAAGGTCAGGAATACGGCAGGGATGTCCATTATCACCACTGCTATTCAACATAGTACTAGAAGTCCTAGCCTCAGCAATCAGACAACAAAAGGAAATTAAAGGCATCCAAATCAGCAAAGAAGAAGTCAAACTATCACTCTTTGCAGATGATATGATATTATATGTGGAAAACCCAAAAGACTCAACTCCAAAACTGCTTGAACTTGTATAGGAATTCAGTAAAGTGTCAGGATATAAAATCAATGCACAGAAATCAGTTGCATTTCTCTACACCAACAACAAGACAGAGGAAAGAAAAATTAAGGTGTCAGTCCCATTTACAATTGCCCCCAAATCTATAAGATACCTAGGAATAAACCTAACCAAAGAGGCTAAGAATCTATACTCAGAAAACTATAAAGTACTCATGAAAGAAATTGAGGAAGACACAAAGAAATGGAAAAATGTTCCATGCTCCTGGATTGGAAGAATAAATATTGTGAAAATGTCTATGCTACCTAAAGCAATCTACACATTTAATGCAATTCCTATCAAAGTACCATCCATTTTTTTCAAAGAAATGGAACAAATAATCCTAAAATTTATATGGAACCAGAAAAGACCACGAATAGCCAAAGGAATATTGAAAAAGAAAGCCAAAGTTGGTGGCATCACAATTCCGGACTTCAAGCTCTATTACAAAGCTGTCATCATCAAGACAGCATGGTACTGGCACAAAAACAGACACATCGATCAATGGAACAGAATAGAGAGCCCAGAAATAGACCCTCAACTCTATGGTCAACTAATCTTCGACAAAGCAGGAAAGAATGTCCAATGGAAAAAAGACAGCCTCTTCAATAAATGGTGTTGGGAAAATTGGATAGCCACATGCAGAAAAATGAAATTGGATCATTTCCTTACACCACACACGAAAATAGACTCAAAATGGATGAAGGACCTCAATGTGAGAAAGGAATCCATCAAAATCCTTGAGGAGAACACAGGCAGCAACCTCTTCGACCTCAGCCACAGCAACATCTTCCTAGGAACATCGCCAAAGGCAAGGGAAGCAAGGGGAAAAATGAACTATTGGGATTTTATCAAGATCAAAAGCTTTTGCACAGCAAAGGAAACAGTTCACAAAACCAAAAGACAACTGACAGAATGGGAGAAGATATTTGCAAACGACATATCAGATAAAGGGCTAGTGTCCAAAATCTATAAAGAATTTAGCAAACTCAACACCCAAAGAACAAATAATCCAATCAAGAAATGGGCAGAGGACATGAATAGACATTTCTGCAAAGAAGACATCCAGATGGCCAACAGACACATGAAAAAGTGCTCCATGTCACTCGGCATCAGGGAAATACAAATCAAAACCACAATGAGATATCACCTCACACCAGTCAGAATGGCTAAAATTAACAAGTCAGGAAATGACAGATGCTGGCGAGGATGCGGAGAAAGGGGAACCCTCCTACACTATTGGTGGGAATGCAAGCTGGTGCAACCACTCTGGAAAACAGCATGGAGGTTCCTCAAAATGTTGAAAATAGAACTACTCTATGACCCAGCAATTGCACTACTGGGTATTTACCCTAAGGATACAAACGTAGTGATCCGAAGGGGCACGTGCACCCGAATGTTTATAGCAGCAATGTCTACAATAGCCAAACTATGGAAAGAACCTAGATGTCCATCAACAGACGAATGGATCAAGAAGATGTGGTATATATACACAATGGAATACTATGCAGCCATCAAAAGAAATCTTGCCATTTGCGATGACATGGATGGAACTAGAGGGTATCATGCTTAGCAAAGTAAGTCAATCAGAGAAAGACAATTATCATATGATCTCCCTCATATGAGGGAGAGGAGATGCAACATGGGGGGTTAATGGGGTAGGAGAAGAGTAAATGAAACAAGTTGGGATTGGGAGGGAGACAAACCATAAGTAACTCTTAATCTCACAAAACAAACTGAGGGTTGATGGGGGAGGGGGGTTGGAGGGGTGGGGTTATGGACATTGGGGAGGGTATGTGCTATGGTGAGTGCTGTGAAATGTGTAAACCTGGCGATTCACAGACGTGTACCCCTGGGGATAAAAATATATTATATGTTTAAAAAAATAAAATTTATTAAAATTTTTTTATCTTATTCAAATTTAATTAATTAACATTATGTATTATTAGTTTTAGAGGTAGAGGTCAGTGATTCATCAGTTGAATGTAACACCCAGTGCTCATTACATCATGTGTCCTCCTTAATGCCCAACACCTAGTCACCCCATCTTGCACGCACCTCCCCTCTAGCAACCCTTAGTTTGTTTCCTAGAGTTAAGAGTCTCTTATGGTTTGTCTCCCTCTCTGATTTCATCTTGTTTTATTTTTCCATCCCTTCCCCTATGATCCTCTGTTTTGTTTCTTAAATTCCACGTATGAGTGAAATCATATAGTATTTGTCTTTCTCTGATTGACTAATTTTGCTTAGCATAATACCCTCTAGTTCCATCCATGTCATTGTAAATGGCAGGATTTCATTCTTTTTGATGGCTGAGTAATAATATTCCATTATGTATATATACCACATCCTCTTTATCCATTCATCCGTCTATGGACAGCTGGGGTCTTCCCGTAGTTTTGCTGTTGTGGACATTGCTGCTATAAATATTGGGATACAGGTGTCCCTTTGGATCATTAAGGCATCTATTTCTTTCCCAGCCTCCCCCCTCTTTATTTCTCTTTTCTTTTCTCCCTTCCTTCCTTCCTTCCTTTCTTTCTTTCTTTCTTTCTTTCTTTCTTTCTTTCTTTCTTTCTTTTTTCTCCTTCCTTCCTTCCTTCCTTCCTTCCTTCCTTCCTTCCTTCCTTCCTTCCTTCCTCTTTTCTGAAAATGAGGATTTCTTTTTCATTGTCCCGCTTGGTTAAGATTCATTGGTTTTCTTGACCCTGTGGATTCTTGAGTGTCTCTCATCAGTTTTGGATAACTATCATTTTATATATTCAAACATTTCTTTATATATTCAAACATTTCTCTCTATTTACTCCTTCTGATACTTCAATTAAGTGTATATTAGGTTTACTCACTATATACCCTATAATCTTCTCTTCTATCTTTGTAATCTTTTTGGCTCCCCATATATAATCTTGATAGTTTTTTTTTTGCTTTAGTTTTAGGATACAAATTCTCTCTTCAGCTATGTCTAATGTGTGGTTAAACTACCCACTGGTTCCTTAATTTTAACTAGTGTATTTTTCACATCTAGACACTTTTCTGAATTCTTTAAAAAATTTATTTATTTATTTATTTGACAGAAGTACAGAGCACAAGTAGGCAGAGATGCAGGCAGAGGGAGAGGGAGAGGGAGAGGGAGAAGCAGACTCCCCGCTGAGCAGGGAGCCTGATGTGGGACTCGATCCCAGGACCCTGAGATCATGACTTGAGCCGAAGGCAGCCGTTTAACTTACTGAGCTGCCCAGGTGCCCCTGAATTCTTCTTTTTTTTTTTTTTTTAAATACCAATTGTGACCCTTTTAACAGTTTCTAGTTCCTTGGAAAAGCTTTCCAGCTTTTTGATTATTTCTTTGAATGTAGTAGCCAGTTATTTTAGTCTGTGTCTAGTAATTCATGTATCTAAAATCTTTGTATTTCTTTTGTCTCTTGGCTTCACTCATGGTATCATGTTTTCTTGTATATCTGGTTGTCTCTAAATATGGCCAACTCCAGTTATTTCTGGGCATGTCCAGAGAATACACGACATGGGTCCATGAATATAACCTTTCCAGCTATCCACTATAGTTTTCCTCTCCTGTCCTGGTAGCCCTTAGTCACATTGAAGGAAAGCCCTCTATTATTTACAGAACTCTGTGAAATTATCTCATTTTTGCTTTCAATGAAAGTTCCCTCCTACAGGTCAATGCTACTTTCTCAGACAACCAAGACCACTCCTGTATGTTGTATCAAAATGCTGAGGAGTTCTCAGAGGGCCAGAACAATTCTGCATCCTCTGAGTTTCTCAGAAAGCTGAGGTAACACAACCATCTGTGCAGGAGCTACAGGTGGAGGTGGGCCGCTAAGCTGGTTGGACCAGTATTTCATATTTTGGGTGAAAACAGTTCCTGTGGCTTCATCCCATAGGGAAAAATATCTGGTCACAAGAATCAGAGTAGACTGTAAATATAATGACCCCTCCCCTTTGATGATAGGGATTATTTATTTTTTTTAGGGGGTGGCCAAGCTTGTCAATCTAACTTTTCCTTCCTTTTAGGTGCTCACCTGAGCTGCTTGGTCCATACAAATTAGCTTCTGGGTGTTCACTTCATACTCTGCCAGATATATTCAGACATACAAGGATAGGGGAGCTGGTGTAGGGGTGGGAGAGTGGGAGGATTTGAGTTGGGGAGAGCCACAGCTTGTCTTTATAAATCACCATTTATAAATCTTGTAAAATCCTGCAACACACACACATATACACTCGCATTCACTCACACTCACACACACACTCATCTATTTTTGTCTATATGCCTTCAGGCTCTTTTTCAGGAAAGCACATGAACTCTTTTCGAGTCCCCAGGTTTTGCTTGATAACTTTCCTATAGCTATACTCTGAAAGTCCCTGCTGCCCTCCTTCCAGTCTCTGAGCACGTGCTGCCCCAGGCCTGCCTGCTTGGCTTCTGGTTTCACCTCAGTGAACCATGAGTCAGCTGTGAGCTTGTGGAAGAAGGGCTCAGGGGCACCCACAGCACCCCTTCCTGACCCTGGGCACTTAGGCCCAAGTCCCTGGAAGTGTTCCCACCAGAGTTCCATTCTCTGTGCCCTTCCCTTGAGACCCATGCCCCGCCTCCCTAGAAATGGAGGTTACTCCTTTTTTATTGATAGGATGGGACTCCATCATTCTAATATCATCTGCATGTCTGAGGGATTACATTTTACACCCTATGAGAAACACAGTAGCTTGTCATGATGAATGATGTTACTGTGAATAATGAAGTTTTGGGTTGAAACTCTATTCTAAGAATCAGTAAATTTCCCTAGTCTTCTCTATTTCCTCCCAACCCCTCCCCTGTTAAATTTAGGTTTCACAAGTCATGAATCATTGTGGTTTTACTCCTGAGTAGAATTGGCTTTTTTTTTTTTTTTTTTTTGCTGTTATTGCATTGCCAACTGATGAAAGAAATAAAAAGGAATTTGATTAATTAGCAGTTTGACATGATCTTAAAATCTCAAAAATCTTGAAGACAAGATGAACTATTCAAACTATTCAAAGTTACTTGAATGTTCAAGTAGGAAGAAACCTGTGGGACATCAGCCTGGTCCTTTTGTAGGACCAGAAAGAAAACCGAGACCCAGAGAGGGAAAGTGGTTTGCCCAAGGTCACACAGCAGGTAAATGGTGGCCATGGTGCTAGAGTCCATGTGTCCTGACCTCAGACCAGCAGCTTCACTTGTGGTTGGAGAAAATGGAAAAACAGCTTGTGTTTGAGTTTCTGTAACCTGCCAGGACAAAGATCTTTATTCTATGAACATTTAGCATTGCTATGTGTATGTTGTGATATGTTTCATAATTATTTTCTCTAAGAGCTCAGTGTATTTTACATATAGGATTCCATTATTTGCCATCTCAGTCTTGGAAGCATCTGAAGGGATCCTATTGTCCAGGGAGGAAATTGGATGTTTTGAGCAGTAAGTGGGTGGTTCAAGGCTCCTGGGGACCCTGTCCTCATCTTATTATGCATTACAGACCTCCCATTCATTCTCTCAAGTCATTCCACAGACATTGTATTTGTTGAGCACCTACTGTGTGCCAAGAGCTGGAAATAGGGTGGTAGCAAAGCAGAAAAAGCCCCACCCTCACAAAGGGGAGAGAAACAATAAACAAGCAAACAATCAAACTTGTAACATAATGCCAAGTGTGGGAAGATCCACAAAGAAAAATCAAATGCAAGAGGCTGCTATTGTAGAGGTCCCCCCAGGCAGGGGGGAGGCAGGTGGGTAAGTCATGGGAACATTCCAGGTGGAGGGAAGAGTGTCAGCTGGAAGACCAGAAAGACTAGAATAGAGGGAAGAGGGAGAAAGCCGTTGGGAATGAGGTCAGAGGTGGGGCTGGGTCAGATCAAGCTGGTGTGCAGGAAACATGGTACGGGTGGGAGTTGAAACAAATAACATAACGCTTACCATCTTAATCATTTCTAAATGTACACTTCAGTAGTATTAAGTATATCCACACTGTTGAGCAACTAGTCTCCAGACTCTTTTTGTTTTACAAAACTAAAACCCAGTCCACATTAAACAGCAGCTCCCATCCTCCCATCCTCCCTCCCACAGCCCCATCCTCCCTCCCCAGCATTCTACTTTCTGTCTCTACGGATTTGACTCCCCTTGAGTAACATACCTCATATACATAGAATCGTTGTATTTGTATGTCCTTTGGTGTCTGGCTCTTTTTCACCTCACGTTACGTCCTCAACATCCTTTCATGTTATAGCATGTGTCTGAATTTCCTTCCTTTTCAAGACTGAATACTATTTCACTGTATGTGTTGCCACATTTTGTTTATCCATTCATCCGTTGTTGGACACTTGGGTTGTTGCTTCCATCTCTTGGCTATTTTGAATAATGCTCATCTGAACATGAGCATGCAAATTTCTCTTGGAAGCCCTGCTTTAAATCTTTTGGGTACATACTTAGAAGGTAGAATTGATGGATCATATGGTAATTCTTTAAAAAAAATTGTGTATGGTGAAGAAATTTTTACACATTCTTAAAAAAAAAACGCACCATACTATTTTCCATAGTTGCTGTAACATTTTACATTCCCACAGTGAACCAGGGTTCCAATTACGCTACATGCTTTCCAACACTTGTCATTTTCTGATTTTTTTGGTAGGAGCCATCCTAGTGGGTATGGGGTAGTTTCTCATGTGGCTTTCATTTGCAGGTGTTGGATTTTATTCTAAGAACAGTAGGGAGCATTCAGAGGATTGGAGGTAGGCTTGGGGGCAGGGGCAGAGTGTGTTCAGACTCAAAAGAATCCCATTGGTTGCTCTGTGGAGAAGAGATGGTGAGAGACCCAGTGATGGCTTGGGAAGGACTGATAGTCTGGACAAAGATGAGAGCAGAGGAGGTAGGAAGTTGTTAGGTCTGCACTTTGAAGGTAGAGTTGACAAGTTTTGAAAATGGATTGGATGTGAAGTTTGAGAAAAGGAGAGAAGTCAAGGATGACTACAGATTTTTGGCCTGATAAGAAATGGCGACTCCATTAGCTGAGATGAGGACTAGTGGAACAGGATAGGTTTCAAGTAGGGAGGGAAATCAAAACTTGTTTTTAGAATATGTTACATTTGTAAAGGCACACTTTAGAGATTCAAGTGGACATAGACTGAGGTATCTGAAACTCAGAGAGAGAGAAGGCTGGGCTGGAGTTGGGATTTGTGGGTCATTATGTATATGGGATGTCCATCCGTGGAGATCCAATGAGATTGTCTAGGGCAGGGTCAGCAAACTATGGCCCATGGGCCAAATCTAGCCTTCTGTCTAGTTTTGTATGTATTTTTATATTTTTGGCCAGATAAGAATAGTTTTTCACATGTTTGAATGTTGGAAAATTTTTTTTAAAGGAATAGTATTCATCATTTCTTTTTTTTATTTTAATTTTTATTATTTTTTGAAGATTTAATTTATTTATTTGGTAGAGAGAGAAAGAGAAAGAGAGATCACAAGTAGGCAGAGAGGCAGGCAGAGCGGGGGGTGGGGAAGCAGGCTCCCCACTGAGCAGAGAGCCCAATGTGGGGCTCAATCCCAGGAACCTGAGATCATGACCTGAGCCGAAGGCAGAGGCTTTAACCCACTGAGCCACCAGGCATCCCAATATTCATCATTTCTAATGGCTAAATTAGAAATTTTTTTTCTGATGTTTGCATCAGCTTTTGCATCAACATGGATGGGACTGGAGGAGATTATGCTAAGTAACATAAGTCAAGCAGAGAAAGTCAATTATCATATAGTTTCACTTATTCGTGGAACATAAGGAATAGCATGGAGGACATTAGGAGAAGAAGGAAGGGAAAAATGAATGGGGGGACATCAGAGGGGGAAATCAAAGGGGGGAAATCAGAGACAAACCAAGAGAGACTGTGGACTCTGGGAAACAAACTGAGCGTTTTAGAGGGGAGTGGGGTGGGGAGATGGGTTAGCCTGGTGATGGGTATTAAGGAGGGCACATATTGAATGGAGCACAGGGTGTTATATGCAAACAATAAATCATGGAATACTGCATCAAAACTAATGATGTACTGTATGGTTACTAACATAATAAAAAACAATAATAAAAAATAAAGGAATAATATTTTGTGACACATGAAAATTATATGAAATTCAAATTTCAGTGTCCATAAATAAAGTTTTATATGAAGCCAGGTATGCTTATTCTTTTATGTATTGTCTCTAGTCACTTTCTTATTCTGAGTGGTGAGGAAGGGAGGGAGGGAAGAAAGAGAAGAGGTGCCAGGATTGAGGCCTGGGGAGAGCCTGTCAAGGGTGCCAAGATGGTGCCTTCTCTGTGAGCAAAAAAGTCCAGGGGCCCAGTAGGCCAAGACAACTTGCCTCTGGTCCCAAGGCTGGCTTAGCATCTTGTGGATGGTGAAGTCAGAATGACCCATGAAAGGCATGTCCATTATAGAGAGCCATATAAAACAGCTGACTTTCAAACATGTGTTCCTTACCATCTTCACTTCCTAGGTCTGCTGTAACAAATTACCACAGACTGGGTGTAAAACAATGGATCTTTGTTCTTTTGTTGCTCTAGAGGATGTAAGTCTGAAGTCAGAACGGTTATGCCCCCGACAAAGACTCTAGGCAAGGATCCTAGATTGAAGCTATCAGTTTCCAATGGCTGGTTGCAATCCCTGGTGTTCTTTAGCTTATGAACTGTACTGCTCCAACCTCTGTCTCTATCAGCACCTGCTTTCCTCCTGTGTCTAAGTTTCCTCCTCCTTCTAAGGACAGCAGTCATTGAAAAGGGCCTACCCTAATCCAGTATGACCCCATTTTAACATGATGGTTTCTGCAAAGACCCTATTTCCAAATCACCTGTCACATTTACTGCTTCCAGGGGTTAGGACTGTAACATAATTTTAGGGGAGACAAAATATCCATACACTGGCACACCCAGTTATCACATGGTTCAAACTAAGAGTGCTTGGGTTCTTGAGATTTTTCTTTTTTTGAAAGAACACAATCAAGTGACTAATCTAGGGGAAAGAAAAAAGAAATAAAAGCCCCAGTACTGGTTTTTAAGATTGGTTTTTAAGAGCGGTATTTCATTTCCTCCCATACCCCTACTGCTTTGGGGCATGCTGGCTCTCTTACCATGGGCAGGTTTAGAGAGAGAGTAACACTAATGTCTCTGATGTCACCACTGAGCTCAGACAACCCACGGTGGAGCCTTGTGTGTTTAGGGCAGAGAATCTTTGACGAGGTTTTCAAGGCATGGGGACAAGATACGATGTCAAGAGGCTTTGACAAGTCAGGGCCCCTCATCCCCATGAGTCTCAGTTTCTTCTCCTATAGGAGTTCTAGAGCCACAACCCCATCTCCTATAGAGGATGAGGGAAAATCTGAGGACTTGTACCTGGCAAGCTAAAGGATTTTACTGGATTGCAATTCAGATAAGGCTCACAAGGACTATCCTGCTTTGGCACCAGTCTCTCCAGAGTGGAGCCCGAAAAACATGATGCTGTTTCCAGATGAGGCAAGCCTGACATCATAGAATGACTCATAGCTTGAAACTTAACATTTAATCTGTTGTGGATCAAATTTTGTGAATTTGGAAAATTGCTGGATAACTCTTTTTGGTCTCCCTTTTTCCCCCAGTTGTGGTGAAATACACACAACATGAACTTTTTCATTTTAACCACTTCAAAGCATATAATTAGTGGCATTAAATACCCTCTATTTCCAGAAGTTTCCATCACACCCAACTGAAGTGCTATACCCATCAAGTGGTAACTCACCATTTCTGCCACCTACAGCCTCAGGCCACCACAAATCTGTTTTCTGTTTCCTTGGATTTGCCTGTTCTGGACATTGCATATAAATGAAATCGTACAATATGTGGCCTTTTGTGTCTGGCTTCTTTCACTTAGCATCATGTTTGCACATTTAATTCACGTCATAGCATGAATCAGTACTTCATTCCTTTTCATGGCCAAGCAATATTCCATTCTGTGGCTATGCCACACTTTGTTAATCTATTCATTTGTTGATGGACCCATGGGTTATTCTCCCCTTTGGCTATTGTGAATAGTGCTACTATGAACAATCTAGGATGAATTTTTGTTGGAACACCTGCTTTCAATTCTTTTGGGTATACACCTTGGAGCGGAATTGCTGGATCCTATGGTATGTTTAGCTTGCTGATGAACTGCCAAACTGCTTTCCATACTGGCTGCACCATCTTGCATCCCTAACAGCAATGAATGGGGCTTTCACTTTGTCGTGGGTATGTTTTCACAGCTGGTTTATTAGGAGCAATGACCTCTCCTGGGTCAGGTCTGGGGGTGGGTGCTGCATCAGCTGGCTGCTTGCTGTCTCTTTCTGTGGCCAGAGACCCTGGGAACAGGCAGCAGGTAACCTACTCTGATCCCCTTGTTGACTTTTCCTTGTGGGTCACTCTTGGCCACTTATTCAGAAAGGTCTTCCAGAACCATAGGGCTGAAATTGGCAGTGAGGACACTGGGTACTATTGACCAGAACCTCTGGGGCAGTCATGGGGACAGAGAGAAGCTGTGGCAAGAGTGGTGACCATCCCCATGGTTCCTGGACTTGATTTAAGTGTCCTTTTTCCCTGCCTCCTGCCTGGCCCTGCTGGTTGGGAGTTATGTTGAGGTTATGTTTGCTCCTGCCCACATCTTCTGGTGACTCTGTACTTTGCTGTGATAAGCCTGCTGGTCCCTCTGGATTTTCTTTTATCCTAGACACCTCCCCTGCCACTACTCCCCCTTACTCTCCCAGTGCCCAGTGGGCTGGCTCTTACAGCTCTTTGGTTTTTATAAAGAATCTTCCCCTGTCCCTTAGGACAGAGAAAGAGGCACCCAAGCATATAGTCAGACAATTGACCATGAATTCATAACTGACACACAACCCACAGTAAGTCATTTATATGCAGCCAACTGGATTGAGTCATTTAAGTCAATCTATCATTTCTTCTCAATGTTCTAGAGTTATGGAAAGAATGTGAAGACAAAGGATCCCTCAGTCTGGTGGCTGACCTTGGGCTCTCATCTGCATTTCCTCTCCTCTTACCTGGAGATAGAATCCTCAGGAGAAATGCACATCTAGATCACCATCAGGGATTCAGTGAGAGTATGTACCTGGGTGCTCTTTTGAACATGGCAGCATTTTTTATCCTGGGGGGAAGAATGGAGTATCCTTACTACAGCTGTCTTGGCTGACTAGACAACCCACTGCCTTTCATGGTGGGAGGTCTTTTGAAGAACGCCATCCATTCCAGAAGTGGAGGTCTGGCCCAAAGCCCCTTTGAGGCCTGATGTCTGCTTTGGGAAGAGGCTGAGGAGACAGTGATGCATGACAAGAATCATCTTGGATGGAGGAACGTGGCAGGAGAGGATTTCTAGTGCCTGGATGCATTCCGTTTTTGGTTTTTCGTTCTTCACAAACTATTACAGGAAACCATGTTTTCAAAAACAAAGTTGTCCCTGGCCCAGTGGCACCAGGTCATTCCATGCAAACAGTCCCCGTGGGCTGAGGAAAGGCCCAAAATATGCAGGTGCATGAGCGATACTACTTGGCACGTGAGGTTGCATAATTTTCGCGGGCCCTTGCCTAGAAGTTCTGGTGAGAGTCTGGCTGTCTGTTTCAGAAGCAGCCTCCAGGCCTGGCTTTTGGCCTTTTTGTCACCTGTGGGGTCTGTGCTCAGCTCAAGATTCCAGCGGCAAAGGACACGCTGCTGGTGTGCCAGATCCCCAAGATGTGTGCCCTTCATTTTCATATAAAATCTGTTTCCATCTTTGAAGCTGCGCTGTGGGCTGGGCTGGGAGGCCACACAGTATTTTACATCTAAAGATACTCATCTGGGGAAGGGAAGAGGCAAAAATAGCAGAAGGGTCAGAACCATGCTCTGTTTTTACTTTTTGTGTGTGTGGTCTTGTCTTGCCCATGTTTTTTTCAGTCAATGAAGAAGATAGAGGTCTGTTTTTTGCTGCCTGGCCCAGAACTGAACTGCTTGCTGAGAAAATGTCAGCTCACCTCAACCTCAAGGTTGACATTTTGGCATTGGAGTTTAGGACCAGGAGGAAAAGGCAAAGGAAATGGAGAGGAACTAGGAAGGATTAATACTTCTCTCCTTGTTGCTCCGCTCTCTGCTCGAGGCCAATGGGACGGTAAATAAAAGGAGTCAGCCTTGATGGGCCCTGAGTGGAAGGCCTGTAGGGTGGAGAGGTAGCCTGAGGGGACGTCTTCTGTCTCTGAGCTTGCCCTGGCTACATGACCCCCTCCTCTGCTCCTGCTTCTGCCCCGACACACACGGCATCGCCTCCACCCCTGTATCACACACCGCACCACACAGCCCCCAATCATATACACAAACACACCACACATACACAGATCACACACCACACCACATACATACCACACCATATATACCACACACCAAACCACACACCGCACACACACTACACATACCACATACATACCTATCACACACCACACTACATATACCACACACACCATATACCCCATATGTACCATGCACATACCACACAACACACACCACATTCTGCACACCACACCACACTCTACACCGCACACATACAAACACACCATCACATACACAAACACCCACCACACATCACATCACATACACCCTACAGCACGTATACCACACATACCACACACCACATATCACATACCACACACAAATACCATCATACACATACATACCACATACCACACTCACACACCACACCACATACTACACACATACCACTCACACACATACACCACATACACTGTGGGGCTGTGTAGGGAGTTCTTCAGGAGAACTCACACTCCTGGAAGAACAGCCTGGATGCATGTTTCCCAGGCTTTCCCTTACCCTGTCAGCAGTGACATGTCTGGCAAATACGGTGAATCCTGGAGCAGGATTTTATTACACAGCCCTAGCAAACTGATGAGACCCTGGAGGGCTGTGTAACAAAATACCCCAAGTGAGTGGCTGAAACAGCAGAAGCTGATTATCTCACAGCTCTGGAGGCTAGATGTCTGAGGTCAAAGTGTCTTCAGGTTGGTTCCGTCTGAGTCTGTGAGGGGAAGTCTGTTCCAGCCCTCTCCTGGCTTCTGGCAGCTTGCTGGCATTCCTTGGAGTCCCTTGCCTTGTAGATGCATCACCAGGTCTCTGCCCTCTTATCATATACCTTTCTCCTAGCGTGCAAGTCTGCATCCAAACTCCCCCTTTTTATATAGAGACATCAGCCATATTGGATTAGGGTCTGCCCTACTCCAGGGTGATTTCATCTTAACCAGCTACAGCTGCAATGACCCTATCCCCAAACAAGGTCACCTTCTGAGGTCCTGGGGATTAGAACTCCAACATATGAATTTGGGGGGACTCCATTCAGCCTGTAACACCAGGTAGACAAGTGCTCACATGCCAAGTAGGGCTCACTGCCCTCTGGGGCTTTGGACTCAAGAGTCGAGACTTAGGGCTTTTTGACTACATGCCTTGGGAATCCGACAAGATGCTCAGGATTTCAAGCAGGTTAGGTGCTCGTTATTATGAAGAGTGCAAAGATAAGCAAAAATCTGTGTGTCCCTTGGCTCTCAAGAAACGTATAGCCTGGTCATAACAAACCTTGACAATCGCCCAAGGCATCATAGCTGGCAGAGTGTTTTTATGCTTATTATCCGCTTGAGCTTCACAACTAACAACCTTGAGAGGCAAGTCTGGCAAGAGTTCTTATCTCCATGTCCAAAAAGAAGTAACTCGTGCAAAAATCATGCTGTTGGTTGGAATCAGAAGTTGGGTCCTCAGACTCTGTGCTTGGCCTTCTTGGGCGGTAGAACCATGCGCATGGGGGTGAAGGTGCTCATGGAGGTTCATCTTTGGGGGATCGAGAAAGACTTCGTGAGGGATGTGACATCTGAGGGAGGCCTTAGCTAACATCTGAGGGAGAAGGGAGCTTTCTAATTGTAGTGACAATGATGTGCATAGGGCTGTTGACTAAAAGTGTCCCTGAGCCCAGGGTGCACAAAAGCAGCACAGTCCTTAGGTTACATGGTTTTCTCACCAGATCTGTGTCTGAATGTTTGTGCTTCCCTAATTCCATATATTCAAATCCTACTGGCCAATTTGATGGCATTAGGAGGTGGGGGCCTCAGGCAGGTGATGAGGTCATGAGGATGGAGCCCTCATGATTTGGATTAGTGCCCTTATACAAGGGACTCCAGAGATTTCCCTTGCCCCTTCCACTGAGAAATCTGCAGCCCACAAAAGAGCCTTCAGCTGACCATGCTGTCACTCTGCTCGTGGACCTCCATCCTCCAAAATAGTGAGAAAAAATGTTTACCATTTATGAGCCACCCAGGCTGAATTTGTTCCAGTTGCCCAAATAGATTAAGCTACCCATCATCAGCTATATCTCACTCATTTTCTCCAGCTTCCCACCATCTATTCAAAAATAGAAACTCTAGCAGCTTTCTTTTCACTGGAACTCAAATCCAGTGCTTGAGACCAAGAGAACCAATCTTCCTGTAAACTCTCCTTCCTCAACAAAATTCTTCCCACAGCCTTGGTGTATATCAATTAATGCCAATACACACAATGGATGACAGCAAGCTGGACTCATCTATTTTGGGTTCTATTAGGACAGCCTCATCTCCCCCCATGGCTCAACCCCCTTCTGGATCCTGGCATATCTGAGCAGCATTCCCAAATGAATCCCTCAAATCCTTGGAGGAAAATGACTGGCAGCTGTGTCTGCCAGTTAGGCAGGTTCTCTCTGGTCTCGAGGATCCTTCGCAGCAGAGCAAACAAGGCTTTTCTCTGCACATAGTCCAGACCCCCAGCTCTCTGTTGCCCACTGCCCTAGGTCGTCTAAGATGGGCCTTGTAGGACAGGTGGGGCCCTGGAAAAGTCCACAGGATGCACCTTGTGGAAGGAGAGGGGAGGCTGCAGACATCTGGGGAGCTTGATGTTCCCCCAAGTTGCTTCCCCATATTTGATCTCCTCTGCTTCTGAGAAGAGTTTCCTTATAGGACTGGACAGATCCCATTGTTGCCATTGCAGAGCCATGGAAAGGAGCCCTCATGACTTGCTCCAGGCCCCGCAGTTGGAAAGCTTGAGTGAGACCAAATGCAGCTCTCCTGCATTCAAGCTCAGTTCTCACTTCCCAGCCTCTGGATGGAGGCAACTTCTCATGAGATTATGCATCTGATGTCCTTCCAGAAGAACCCTCCATGGAGGCTGCTTGATTTGCCAAAAGGTAGGGCGACGGTTGGCCCTGCTAGGAGTGTCAGAGTTCCCAGGAGGACGGGGATCTGCAATTCTCCCATGAGTGATTTTTCTGGGGAAAAAGGTGATGTCTGCTGTTTAAACGCAGGTGAGAGGTTTGTGTCTTGTATTTAAAACTAAGAAGAAGGACAAGGATCCTAGAAACAAGTCATTGATCCCACCTAGGATTAGTTATGGGGTCATTTACCAACTCTCCTCTAGATCTTTCCTTAAACATGTTGATTTTTTTCTCTTGTTTAAAGCAAAGCCCATTTGGCATCACTCCTTTCCATATAAGTATGGGCTCAGGAGTCAGGCAAATCCTTGAAGTGGCTGAGGGGCTGGCCTGCTGACAGGTGAGTGCATCTGCCACACGGCCTCTACAAGGAAGCAAGATGGAGTCTGGCACCAAGTAGCTGCTGACTTCATGAGGATCTTGGGCTGAGAGCATGGGGTCCAAGTCCACAGACCCCAAGTGATCTGTGAGGAGCTGGGGACACAGAGGATGGTCAGCCAGGCAAGCTGAGAAGAGGTGCTGCTTTTCTCTCTGACACCTCCCTGTGCAGCAGCCAGCTTGGACTGCGGGGCTCACCCTGACCAGACACGAGGTCCTAGCCACTGGGTGCCAGACTCCTGGGGAGACAAGGGGGTATTGCGAGATGTTGACCCAGGCTGTGTACCGGATGTTGTCCACACACTGATGTGCCTCCTACTTCCTCAAGTGCAAGTTTTGAATGCATGTGAGTGTTGTGATGAATGAAATACTGATTCCAATGTTTTATTAATAAATCTTCATTCAATAATCCTCACTTAACATATGCTAACATTGAACATATATGGAAGTATAATAAGGACACACGAAATGATTAGACATTATTGCAGGCTGAATTGTGTTCCCTCTCCAAATTGGTCTGTTGAAGCCCTAACCCCCAAGAGCTCAGAAGGTGACTGACTATACTTGGGGACAGGGCCCTTAAAGAGGTGATTATATTAAAAACTGAAGCTGCAGCAGTGGGCCTTAATCTGACTGGTGTCCTTATAAGAAGAGGTGATTCGAACATAGGCACAGAGGGAAGAATATGAGGACACAGCTAGAAGATGGCCATCCCCGAGCCAAGGAGAGAGGCCTTGGGAGAAACCAACCAAGTCAACAAACACCTTGATCTTGGACTTCCAGCATCCACAACTGTGAGAACAGAAGTGTGCATTGTTTGAGCCCCTGAGTCTGTGGTATTTTTGTTATGGCTGCCCGAAAAGACTTATAGATACTCAAAGGGGTTGTCCTACTTGGAAAGGTCATCAGGTACTATTTCCACTGTGGACTACGTGTGGAGTCCAGGAGTCCTGTGGTGGAGGCAGGAGCAGCTCACTGGTTGGTCAGCTTCCCTCCATCACCAGGTACCCGTATGACACAATTCGGCCATTGACAGCCTGTGTCGAGATGCTTGCCCTTAGCTGGTGTATTCATCAGGCTTTTGTGGCAAGCCAAGCTCCTGAAGTTAAGCAGAAGTCTTTAGACAGGGAAGAAGGAAGTGAAGAGTGTAGCCAGGACCCCAGCTGACCGCCACTCACCAGTCTGGACACTGGCCCTGCTGGCTCTGCCCTCAGTATCGAGGCCTCAGTGGCTGCAGCTGGACAGCTTCTCCGGGGGTCTGCTTCTCACCATCACCACTCCCGAGTCGACTCTGAATGGGCTGAGCCCAGGCCACGTGCTTAATTCCTAACAGCAAGACTGTCTGGAAAAGAAAGCAGTCAGGGTGGTCGGCTTCTGTTCCAGAACGTTCTAGACCGCCTCCCACAAGATCCATCTAGAAGAGGGAGCATTCCTCAAATGCAGGGATGCTGGACAGCCAAAATAATCACAGGTGGCCTCTAACATTGGGAAGTGTGTGTGTGTGTGTGTGTGTGCGCGCGCTTGTGTGTGTGCACAAATACCTACAGAATGGAGCTGAAAATGACCTCAGAATAGAAGAGTAGCTAAGAGACTAAACTTAGGCATTGCACAGATGGGTCTGAGTATCAGCAACCTTATTTGTTAGCTTTCGAGCCTAACAGTATACAACCTGTTTGAGCCTCATCTGTAGAACGGGGATGATAACACCTACCTCATAAAATGATAGTCATTAGTAGTAGTAGTAGTACTGATGTTATTATTGGAAATTTCATGATAGTCATGTTGTGATGAATCTATCATGGATTCCAAGACTAACTACAAGGTCTGAGTAGACTGACTTTCCAGTTTTTTGACCTGTCTTCTTGCACACAGATGGTCAAATCATCTTTTTCACTTGTGTCCTAATAGACCCCTCAAAATGCAGGTGCCTTAGAAAGGACTAACCTAAGCCTTAAAAAGGATTAACTTGGCCCTCTAGGGCTTGTTGGCTCCCCAAAGTCCTTTATGGCTCTAATCTTCAGAAAAAGAAATAGAAGAGGGAGGAAACTAAAAGCTAAGATAAAATAAAACAATTGAGTTTTCCACTGGAATTTGCAAGGAGATAGAGTCTGGGAGTGGGAGGGCTGGAAGGGTGGTTCAGTGGCTGGTTTTATTAGCAAATAGGCCAGTTATGAGGGGTCACTGGAGTTTGTTGACATGAAATCATTACAGGGTGGGCACTGAGATACAGACTGACCCAATGTGTGTGGAGGGGCAGTGTGTGCCCAGCCAATACACACAACACCCTTTCAAATGGATTTTTTTTAACCGCAATGCCTCTATACCTTTTATAACAAGATATTGCTGCTGATAATGATCCTGGGGTCCTGTAACCATCAAAGAAATTGGATCCTGTTCAATAGATTTTTACTGTGAAGTGCATTTCATTGTGTTCTAATTCTTGGAAACTTACGGATGGGTGAGTGATGTTAACAGCAATCCTCTATCAACCACAATGTTTAACAGAGCAGAATACTCTGTTCTTCCGCCTACTCAAATAGTTACTTGATTAGTAATAATAACTAACAGTTACCCATAAAGGTTGTACAGCAGACTCCATTTTTTGGACATAGGGGAAAAATAAGTACATGGTCAATTTCTGGATTGTATCATATTTGGAAGAATTTACTGAAGCTCCAAACCAGTATATTTGCACAAAAACTCCTAACCAAGATAGGATGATTGGTAAATGGGGATTTATAGAAAGTGGCTTTCATTCCGGCACCCACCTTGGTCTTCTTGAGAAGTAGTCCAATGAATTATCAGAGCACATCTATTTTTGGACTGGAAGCTCCTGAAATGATTGATTTATCCAGATGTGGGTTTTTTGTGCCCTCTTGCTTCTTCTGTTATGTTTGCCTTGGTCATGACATGAGGATGTGGAGAAGATAGTCCTCTGGGGAATGGGGAGAGCTGGGCAGAGGAGGTGGATTTAAAGTAGAGCAATAAGCTTGAAGGATTGGTCCATAGAGTCAACAGATATCCACTGAGCATCTACAACATGGGCACTGTTCTGGGTCCTGGAGATACAAGAGGGAACAGGATAGGCACCACCCCTGCCCTCATGGTACATGTGGTTTTCAGGTACTCCAGGCCAAAAGAAGGAAAGTTGAGAAAGATGGAGGAGACACTGAGTCGTGTGAGTGGGCTTTTCTCATTTGTACATTTATTCAATTCACCCAGCATATAGTGACGACCTACCATGGGCAGGTTTGGGCAAGATGGTGGCGAAACAGATGTGACCATCTCTGGCACGTGAGAAATTGGAAGGAGGTGCAGAGATTCCAGAACAATATGTCTGAGCTCTGGCTCAGAGGCAGAGCTCTGGTCAGAGGCAGGCTTAGAGGAAGATGATGTAAACCCTGCTGGAGAAGGTACCAAATGCTTCCTGGAAAAGGTAGAGGATGTAAGTCTCCATCTTAAAGGACGAATGAGAGTGAGCGAGATGGCACAGAAAGGACAGGAGGATTCCAGGAATAGGGAAAAGAAGCCATGAATTGGGGGAGGAGGCACAAGTAGAAGACTCTAAGACAGAGGAGCGCTGATGGTGAAGAGCCTTGATGGGAAATCTGGTTTTAATTGAAATTTGAGACATGATAGGAGCCATAGCCAGGTTCTGGGAGTAACTCAATGAAAATTATGATGAAGTTGATGACTTCTGTGTGCTTGTTCAGGATCACGTCCTTAAACAGGGAATGCCTATTAACAGATCAGTTAAGGCCCTTTTGAGGCAGGACCATGATCTGTTGGGTTCTGAAGACTTGGAGGTTGGGGAACAATAGTATAGTAAAAATATTGATTGGGTTTAGGTTTGCCAAGAAATTCAAGTGTCTGCACCTCACTAATACAAGTGAAATGAAAATATCATTTTGAAGAGAACTAACACTAAGGCAGCAATGGCTGTCATTAATCAGAAATCCTTTGTCCACAGACCATTCTGGTTGACAGGAAGAGATTAAACGTGGCCCTAATTGAGAAGGAAATTATCAATAACTGCTACTTATCTGTAGTGATTTATTGTCTCTGAGGAGGGGGCAGCTGCAGAGAGATGTAGGTGCAAATGGCTTTGAAGGGCATCAGCAATACCTTTCTTTTCTCCTTTCTCTTCTCCCCATTGCCTTTTCCAGTCTGAAAGGCTGGACTCCACACCCAGGTGGCCTGAGGGAGGAGCAGGGAGCCGTGGGAGATGGGGGAACAGGCTAGGAACAGCAGTTTGAATTCTTTAGGTGAATTCTGTGTGTGTTGGTATGGATTTACTTTTTTACATCTTGTGACTGAGTGAACTTGGAGCTCCAAATCATCCACTGGACATTGCCTCAGAGCCCTGGTCCTCAGCCTTGCCAAGCATCAGAATGCCTCAAACAAAAGGTTGAGAATTGCACATTGCTGGTCCCACCCCTTTCCTGGGTATCCCATTGAGCTAGATGGGGAGTGGAAATACAAAATCTGCATTCTGTAAGATTCCACAGTGGATTTGGAGGGCTTTCCGGTGTTGAGGCACTGACATGGGGACCATTCATGTTCCTTGGGGTTCTCTTTTAAATTGTTAATAGTCCTGGAAAGGTGGAGTTGCTCTGGACTTGTCATGGCTCTGAATGAACCACTTTGAATAGGCTGCCTTTCCAGATACACAGTAGGACTGGTGTGCCTTGATGGCCATGGAGTCAGGACGTTTGCAGGAAGGCTCTTAAAGACTGTTCTGGAAGGGGTTTGGAGCATGGCCTCCACCTTGGGTGCCTTGTGGCAAAGAAGGAGGGGACAAGGCAGAGAAGGAGATCTAGGTGGTAAGAGAGGCATCCAGAAGTGAGAGGAGGAGTCACCAGGGCCTTCAGAGACTGTGGCTTTGCTGTGCAGGCCCACGCCCTTGGACCTCAGAGTCCGCTTATCTCCAGCTTTTCCGTTGCCTGTGGTAGGTGGGGCAGAGCCGCCTGCGGAGGAAATACCTGGAAAGGGACCATGGCGCAACCCTCTGGACTGGTACTTCCCCACTCCGTGTGCTGTGTGCTGCTAGGACTCCTGACATGGACTCCCGTCTCGTCTTGTGGAGTGCTGGGGTTCTCGGGGGGGGGGGCGCGGTGTTCAGGCTTGGGCTGCATCATATAAGGGTGGCTCTTTGACTCCGGAGAGGTCACCACAGAAGGGTTTTCTCCTCTGTCCTTCACCATCTTCGTTTCTCCTCAATCTAGTGTCTGCTCTTCTTCAGCAATGTTTGACAGGGGGACCTGTTTTCCACTGTGGCCTCCACTTGCCACCTGCCCCCCAGGTGTCCTGTTGCCTTTATACATGAGTTATTTTTACAGAAGAGCTCTCCTCCCTCTAACCCAATCTGGTCCAAGGAGCCTGCCTCCTCTAAGGTAACGGCCGCTATCCTCTGCCAGCTGCTGTCTCTCCCTTCACGTCAGTGGATATGTGTTTCCTCTCCTGGTTCCTCTTTTTTTCTCTGCCCTTCCCACTTTGTGAGGCCGAGGGCAGCCAGGGCTCCTCACACCAGGCACCGCATCCCCGATCGGAGCCCCAGAACTGACTGGCAGTAAAGTCTGACCACATTCAGGTCTCCCTTCAAAGCCTCCACCAGCATCTGGAGGTTTGGCCACAAGACAAAGGCGGGTTCCCCATCTGTCAGCCTTACCAACGTCTTCTCTCCCTGGGGTCTGTCTGGTGTACATTGCTTTAGTTTGGTTCGATGCCAGATGTTGTCTGTGCTGGGGGTCATGAGGGAGACAAAACCGAAAGAGACTCACCCACTTCAAGAAGAGATTAAAACAAGATTGAATTTTCTTTCTTTCTCGTGGAATAATCTGGGAATAAACAGTCTGGCAACCCTTAGTGTTGGGGACCAAACCCCCGATGGGGCCTTCCTGAAGCCTGAGGCTCGGCCCCATCGCAGCTCCAGCTACTCGGCTGGAACCCCTGGCTGTGGCCTCAGCATTAGTCAGAAGCTCTGTTAGCTCACCCTGACCCGAGTCCTAGGTATTTTGTGCCTGCTCCTTCTCTGGACTGGGATGTCCCTAAAGGAGGCCACCACAACCCTCCCTCTGCTTTCCTTCTGGCCCCTTCCCCCCTCTGTCTGGAGCAGCAGCCACTAGGAACCTTGAAAAGCCTCCATGAGCTCACATCACTCCCCTGCCCTGTGCCCTCTGATGGCTTGGCTTGATGCTTCAGATAAAATAATTGTAGGGTCCCTAAAGACCCCAGCATCATTCCTCACTACTTTCCCTTGCTCACCGCACTCCAGCCATGTTGGCCTCTCCTGTTCCGACAAGCTCACTCATGCCTTGTCTGTTCCTTCTGCTCAACACACTCTTCCCTGCATCTCCATGTGCCCAGCGGCTCCTTGCTCTTCATCCCACAGCCCCTGTGTTACCTCTTCTGAAAAGCCTCCTTAGATTGCCTTTCTAAGTGGACTTCCCCATCCCAACATAGTTCTGTGCCCTATTATCCTGCTTTAATATCTTCATAGCATTTAGGATTATTAGAAGGATCTGTTTGATTTGTCTTCCTGTTTATCTTCCGTCCCTTCATTACCCACACCCACCTACCAACCACTAAATCGTAACTTCTACAAAAGACTCTGTGATTGACTCATCTCCGTATCTCCAGTGCCTAGAACTCTGACACTTCAGGACGGGAGGCACTTGGTTATTAATTGGCTGAATCTTGAATGTTTCACAGCACTTAGCTCAGTTTGCTCCCGTAGAAAATAATTATCTCAACCAAAATGTGAATGCAGTTTTGGGTGTTCTCCAGAAAAACTAATTTAGGGAGAAGCATTACGAAAACATGACACATTTGACAGAAAGATCCTAAGACTTGGTTGGACCCCAGCATGCATATATAGGGGCACATGTGAGATCCTGAAGATTGGCCAGTCCTAGGAGTGCACAGAAAATTCAGAAGAAGCTTTTGTTTGTAACCCCTGCACTAAATTCCTCTTCGGTGCCCAGGGGCGAGCTGGCAAGAAGAATCCAATGAGGGCACAGGAAAGAAGGAATCCGTCCTGGATTTCTGCCCCGCTCCAGCATCCTAACACCCCTGAGCAGACAGCGGCTCTCAGCGCCTAGCCCAGACTCTCGGGGAAATCCTGGCGTGGTAACCAGATGTGGGATGCTGGGCTGCCAGACAGGAGGCAAGAGAGCCTCAGTGAAGGAGGCTGGTGCTGATGGGGGCGGGGAGGGGGGTGTAGAAGCATGCCAGGGGCCACCTGGAGACAGAGCCAGGGGCAGCTGGGAACAGGCTTGTGTCTCCGTCTAGGTTTCCAGCCATCCTCTGACAATGCTTGTCAGGGATTTTCTCACGCTCCCAGGTCTGAGTGATTCACCCCAATCCAGCTGGCAAGGTGGAGGGGGAGTGAGGTGTTTCCCTGGTACTTCAGCTTCACCGGGCTCCCAGGGTGGTCCCCGGGCTCCTCTGGGTGGTCTTGGGTGGGTGGCGGTTAGCATCCAAATCACCAGTCAGACTGAATCTACTTTCAAGGTGCATTTTCCACTGAACGTGTACATTTCCATGAGAGAGTCCGCAGTGAGCTTTGAAACAGAGCCACGATAAAGGTTACTTGCCCAGACAAAAACTCCTAAGATCTATTTTGTGTGCTGGGGGCATGAGGGGGCCTCAAACGCTGGACAAAGACGACTCAGCCTGTAGGTGGTCTTTGTGGTTTTGGCTTCACCGAAAGTCTCAGAGACGGAGAGGTCTGGCAATGACTGTGAGGGCATCTGGTGTGGATCCCTCATTGTGGTTCAGCTGAATTTGGTCCACCGTGGCTGCTCTGTGCCAAGCACTGTGTTTGGTGTAGGCGATGCAGCACTGGACCTTATCATTTGGTGCAGGATGCAAACAACAGCCACCTTGTCAGCGATGTGGTGGGGGGAGGGGAACGGAAGGAGGTAGCTGCCCCTTTCTCGGCTATACCTGGAGGTAGAGTCCCAAGACCCAGTTCAAGTTCCCAACCCACCAACCTCTAGCTGTTTGACTCTGGGCCAATTACTTAATGTTTTTAAGCCTTAGTTTTCCCAGCTCTAATACCAGAAAATGACCTCTGCCCTATCCCCATCCTGGGTTGTCGGAAGGGTCTGATGAAAGAATTTATCTGAAAGTCTTTTTGAACTCATAAGGAGACTTTTGGGTTGTTATTGGGACTATCAAGAACTTGGTTTTAGAAGTTTTCAACAATAATCTCTCACTGTTCACTGTGACATGGTTAACACTACTTTTTGTCAATGGCTTGTGAAAATCTGAAAAAAGCCATAGATACGCACTGTCCAAGACAGGAGCCACTAGCCACACGTGGTCTTCGAGCTGCTGAAATAAGACTCGGCAACTTAGCAAAAAAGAGAAAAAAATGTCAAATATCTCACAATGTTTTTATATTGATGACACATTTGAGCAATAATATTTCAGATATATTGGGTTAAAGAAAATATGTTGCTAGAATTCACTTAATTCCTTTCTTAGTGCGGCTACTAGAAAATTTTAAATTGCATACGTGCTCCTATGTATTTTTACAGGGAATGCAACTGCAGAGGCCCCCTTTGGAGACTTCGTTCTGTACACAAGTACACATAGACATTCTTCTGATTTCAGAGGTATTGTAGACCCCTGAAAGTCCCCTCTATGACGATTTTAAAGGTTGCTTTTTAGTTGCATTCAAAATACGTATAAAGACGGTTTCTGGGAAATTAGGTCATTTTGGTGGGAACCATGGCTGTATTCTTCTCCGCAGGAAATGGTTTCATCATCACCGCCATCAAAGAGACTGCATGGAAGGTCAGCTCTGGACTGCGTGCAGGGCGCTCAGATCGAGATGGCCAGATCTCTGCAGTCCGGCGGCTAAAGCATCACTACAAATGTGGGTCAAAGGAGGAGCCCTGAAAGTTTCACTAACGAAGAGACTTTCCGAGTACCAAGCCCACAACCACACTTCCCTTCTATCCCGACACTGTCTCTTCCCATGGAAAAAAGACAAAACCCAAAGGAAGAGCAATCCTCTAGACACCTATTATGTTCCCTCCCTCCCCGGGTTCGCCTCCATATTCTTGGAGGAATTATCTATGCCTATTTATCTGCAGAGAAAAGGAAGCTCAGAACGGCTCAGAAACTTGCCAGCAGTCACGTGGGTAGAAGCAAACTTGAGAAGCGAGAAGTGAATGCTTCCCAGGGTTGGTCTGTGTTTGCACACCGCGGCTGCCAGAGGAAGGAAGACTGGTGGGGGAGGTAGTGAGTACCTACTTAGGCCTCCCCAGATCTCAGTAGAGGCAGACACTGGCCACGCCCCACTTCCATACCTTTACTCAATGAGAAAGACACTGAAGTTAGAGACTCAATCATGGACCAGTAGCAGGGCACGCCGGGAGCTATCTTTCCATGGCTAAGTTTTAGAAAAAAATTGCTAGGTGCTTAACAGCAAAAACCAAACCCTAAACAAACACACAAATAAACAAGCAAACGAAAGACCAGTCTATAGATCATAGGCATTTAGCTCTAGTTCCCTGCTGCAAGGAGCTGGCGAAATGAACCACTTCTAGCCAAAGAAGATGGGCTTGGCATGTGGTCTACCTTTAAACATGATGCTCCCAGAGGCTTTGGGGTTGACTGTGGCCCTGATGAAACACCGGTGTTGGTCAATCCCTCACAAAGTCTGCTAGCTGGCCTGGTCGCCCAGCAGAAGCAGGTCACCGCCCAGCTTCGATGTGTGGGATGACCAGTGGCACTATGAAGGGCAAACAAACAAGAAAGTCTTTCTTTCTGAGAATGTTTCCACTGCAGTTAGGTTAGAAAATGATCCAGGGAAGATATAAACTAGCCCTTTCATTTAGCAAAATAAAATGCCTATCCACTTGGTCATCTGTGTGGTGGAAGTCCCAGCCAGAATCTTGTTTTTAAAGGTTTTGTTTAATTTGCCACCCCCACACCTCCCCTCCCACTGCCTAGCATCAGGCTGGACAAGAAGAAATGGGACAGTTCCCTGGC
This sequence comes from Lontra canadensis, assembly GCF_010015895.1. Lineage (NCBI taxonomy): Eukaryota > Metazoa > Chordata > Mammalia > Carnivora > Mustelidae > Lontra > Lontra canadensis. The sequence continues at coordinate 10,751,489 of NW_022631023.1, read as the reverse complement.
AGAGGCCACCACGTGGTACGTCCTTTTAGAATAGCTTCTGTGGCATCTGTGTGAAATAACCAAGGGAGAGAAAGTTGAAGTGTCGGTGATGGGAGGCATCTGCGTTTCCTGGGGTTTTGTTCCAATTTTAATGAATACGGGTAATGCATGGAATGTCTCAACTTTCAGAGCTGTGTTTTTTCATTAAACACTGCCACCCTTCATGGGGAAGGAACTAGACATTCCTGACACAAGATTTGGCAGGTCTCAATCACCCATGCTCCAATGTTGGCTTTCAGGAACCCATTCCAGATTTGGCCCAAATGTCAAACCCTGTCCACGCACCGGCTAGGAGAGACCTTTGGGCCTTTGCAGAGTGCCAGCCACACTCTAAAGAATCCTTGCTGGACCTCTGCAGGTATGCTGGTGAGGAAGGCAAGTGATTTGTTCTTTGAATGACCTTTCCCTCCTTGGAAAAGAGCCCAAGGAATGAAAGTGCATGACCTGTTTGAGGGATCCGCACAAGACGTTCACATAAGCAAAGGCGTTGGGGAGCCACTACCACGCACCGACCAAGTGAGGAACATTTTGTCCCAGCCCGTAGGTACCTTCCCTCCATCAGCTAATCCCACTAAAGTACAACTGGTGGCACCTGTCAAGTTAAAAGTCAAATACGCCAAACATATCATGTTCAAGGGTTGGGGCTGTGACTTCTCCTGAGTGGTGCCCCATCCAGCATTTCTCCAAACCTGATCTGGGGACCCTTCTGCATCAGAAGTGAGGGGACCTGTTTTGGTTGTAGATTTCTGGTCTTCTAATCACCTACCCAGCATGTGTGGACCACAGCCAAGAATTTGCTTTGTATCAACCCGCCAGGCAATCCTGATAGACCCCCAGTGTTGTGAACCATTGGATATAAAAAATCCTTCATGTATTTTTAATCCATTACTGGAGAATAAAATTGGTTTCCTTTTGCTAATGGCCATGCAGACTTGTTTCATTGTGTGTCTACCTATGGCAGGGAAAGTTCGAACTGCCAAACACGGGGACTAATTTAAGCCTTTACTTTTGCTGATTGATTTGTGTATCTGTCCTTTTGCAGTTATGGTTATCATCTGCCCAGGAATGGTATTTCTAAGAAGTTGCTTCTCGGTGTCTTCCGGGAAGAATTTGTTCTTCAATACATGTGATTGCAACATGTTGATAGAAGCAAAAGAAAAACAATAAAACCCATTTGGTGGCACTTTCATTTTTCTAAAGCAAACAGTTTTTAAGTGGTAAGAAGGCGATTTAGGGAAGCTGCTTGTGATCTTTCATGAATATAGATGTACTTGTGTATTCATCTACTTATTCCTGCGTACTTGATCATTCAAGACTTGCCTGGTCCTCAAAGAAAATGCTTCCTGAAATCTACCATACACATATATCTGGATTGATGTTTGCTGCTGAAAGGACACTGATGCTAGATCAATTTAGCAAGGAGTCCAATAAAGCATTGATCATTTTTGGATAAGTTAGGGTGGACCCAGACTGCTTTATTTTAAGACAAAGTGAATTTTTTTAAAAAAAGATTTATTTATTTATTTTAGAGAGACAGAGAGAGAGAGAGAGAGACAGCGAGCAGAAACAGAAGGGGCAGAGGGAGAGAGAAAACCTCGAGCTGACTCTGCACCGAGTGTGGACGCCAGGCTCGATCTCACAGCCCTGAGATCATGATCTCAATCAAAACCAAGAGTCAGCCGCCGAAATGATTGTGTACCCCCCAGACCCTGCCCAAGTGAACTTTCTAGTTTTAAACTTTTTAGGTTTTTTTTTAAGATTTTATTTGTTTATTTGACAGAGAGAGAGATCACACGTAGGCAGACAGAGAGGGGGAAGCAGGCTCCCTGCTGAACAGAAAGCCCAATGCGGGGCTCGATCCCAGGACCCTGAGATCATGACTCGAGCCGAAGGCAGAGACTTAACTCACTGAGCCACCCAGGTGCTCCTAAACTTTTAGGTTTAAAACTATCTGGTTAACTTAGGCAAAATCTATTACATTGGACAGTGACAAAAACAAATGAAAGCAAAGTAGCAAATGAACCTTCCACCAAATAGTCCTTAATTACTATAAAACCACCCTAGCTCTCTAAACACCCCAAGCCACTGCATCTAGGGACCACATGAAGCCAATTAGACCAGATGAAGATGCCAATGTTAATTCACAGCCACAACATCTTTCTTCTTTAGCCATGAAGGAAGTGTTCTTTGTAGTTCATCTAGTTAACCTAGAAATACTGGGATGAGCTTCTTAGATGAGCAAAGATCATTGCTTCCTTCATTGTGTGAATGTGGAGAGTCTTAAAAGTGTGTAACCAAAAAATTTGTTAGTTTTAGAGGAGATTCATATAATGATTCTGCTGGTGCTGCTGGGCCAGGAGATCATGTGAAGTTCATCCCAGCTTTTCTAGATTATTCTCTCAGGTCCTCTACGACTTCCCTACTAGATGACAGTGATAAGAATCCACCTGCTCAGCAAACTGCTTCTATTAACATTAATTGTTATGATATAAAATAAGGAAGAAAGATGCAAAGTGCTTTCAAAGCATATGTGTGTGTATATGTGTGTGTGCGTGCATGTGTGTATCCTTTTCTTGATCTGGATGAGAATGAAAAAAAAATCTGGTCTTAGGACATTGCAGAGTTTAATCAGGAAATCAAAATGGACTCATCCACTATTTTAAATAGAGGATATTTAATAGAGGAAATTGGTTATGCAGGTGATGAAATGTCCAAGAAGCCAAACGGAGGGCAACGAAGGAACCCAGAAGGGAGGCCACTAGTCCTCTAGACTGGGGAGTGAGAGAGAGGATGGATGTTACCAGTGCGGGGAGTTGGGTTACCCAGCATCCTTGGTTGGAGTGTCTGGTGGAGCTGAATGCCTTTGGGAGATGTCTCCTGAGGCAGAGAGAGAAGGGAGGAGACATCCTGGCTTCTTCCTTCTTCCTGCTCATTCTGCCCCTTAGCTAAACTCACCTGGAAGCCTGGTAAACACAATCCTCAGGGATCACTTTCTCTGTGATTAGTGCAGGGAAGGAGGCAGGATGGATCTGACCCACAAACTGCCTCCTTGGGTATATGGCAGGACTGACCCCTTATGGAACTCATGCAACTACAGAAACTCTGGCCTACTGCCTTGACCACCTGCTGTAGGACATCTTTTCAACCAAACCATGTAGTTGGTTGAGTGTGATAAGCCATGATCATCAAACACAAATAAGGCAAGTGCAGACCTTTATCAGAAACCATTGTGCTTGGCCATCTACTGGCTGCGGATGCCTAAGACAGTGTTGTGGCTCTGCCAGATGTTAGAAATGGAACCAGAAGCCCTTTAAGGGCCCCTGAGAAGGGGACCAGACCTTTCAGAAATCCTCCTCTGGAATGTTCTTGTGAAACTGAGTTGGAGACTTCTTATTAAGCTTTCCTGGCTCTTTGCAAGGAAAAAATCTGTGCTTTTAGATAGTTGTGCTAACCTCTACCATGCAGCTAATAGATTGAACCACTGTGGCCAAGAAAATATAGCAATCATTATTAGAATAACAATCCATGAATAGATTACATCTTTAATGGGAAGACCATTCACGTTGAGAACTATAAATAGCTTTGCTTTCCATTTTCCATATGGCTCCTTTTGTCCCCATGCATAGAATAATTGACCTGGAATTCCACCTACATAAGGGCATGCTATAGCCTTTTAAAAATATAAACTTTAAATTTTAAAGTAGTTTTAGATTTATAGAAAAATTGCAAAGATAGTACAGAGTTCCCATATACCCACTTTTCTTTATTATTAATGTCTTTTATATGATATAATTGTTATAATTAATAAACCAATACTGATATATTGTTACTAATTGAAGTCTATACTTTATTAATATTTCTTGTTTTTTTTTTTCTAATGCGCTTTTTCTTTTTCTTTTCTTTTTTTTTTTAATGTATTTGACACAGAGATCAAAGTAGGTAGAGAGGCAGGCAGAGAGAGAGAGGGGTGAAGCAGGCTCCCTGCCGAGCAGAGAGCCTGATGTGGGGCTCGATCCCAGGACCCTGAGATCATTACCTGAGCCGAAGGCAGAGGCTTTAACCTACTGAGCCACCAGACGCCCCTCCTAATGCTCTTTTTCTGTTCCAGGCTTCCATCCAGCTACCACATTTAGTCGTTACGTCTCAGGCTCTTTCTGGCTGTGACAGTTTCTCAGACTTTCTCGTTTTTTTGGTGACCTTGACAATTTTGAGGAATACTGGTCAGGGATTTTGTAGCATGTCCCTGAATCGGGATTTGTCTGTGTTTTTTCTCATGATTGGACTGGGGTTATGGGTCTTAGGGAGGAAGAACGCAAAGGGAAGGTGTCATTTTTATCAAGCCTTATCCAGAACACACACTATCAACCTTATTGTTGATGTTGACCTTAATCACCTGCCTGAGAGAGTGTTTGTCAGATTTCACTATAATGTTATTCTTTTCCTTCTCTTTCCATATTGTCTTCTCTGGAAGAAGTCACTATGTGGAGCTCACACTTAAGGAGTAGGAAGTTATGCCCTATTGCCTTGAGACTTGGAAATGATCTGGGATTCTTCTGCACTGGAGATTTGTCTAAACTTTCTACTTTCTATTTATTAAATCAGTTATTAATATCACTATGAACTCATGGATATTGACTCTTTTCTTTGGATTATAGTCCAATACTACTTTGTTTTGTTGCTCAAATTGGTCCAGCTTTTGTCAATGGAGAGACTCTTCCGGTAGGTTCCTATGTCCTTTTGACAGCCCCCATCATTGTGACTTGTTTTTCTTCTTTTCTGGGGGAGCATTCTCTTGGTTTCTGGCACTATACTATGTCCCAGGCTCATCTTGTGTGTTTCTTGCTCTAATCCTAGGATCAGCCATTTCTCCAAGGATCACTGGATGCTTATATTAGAGAACAGTTTAAGATACCAAGATCTATGTGCTAAATGTGTTCTGTACGGGTGCGTTTAATCCATCCACATTTTTCCTAAACATATACCTCTCCTCAGATCTAACTTTGGACAAGACTCTGGAGCAGACAAGATTAATTAAATACAAATGGTTCTTTTAATCCACGGTCTAAGAGAAGTGCTTCCCATGGGATATGAATAGAGCTCCATGGTGATTGGAAGGTGGAAGGAGACTTCCAACTGGACATATGTCTCACAGTAGTCTTTGTTCTTTTAAAAATTTTTAAAAAGATTTTATTTATTTATTTGAGTGAGAGTGAAAGATGGTAAGAGAGAACATGAGCAGGGACCCTGAAGCAAGGCTCCATCCTAGGATCCCTGGATGATGACCTGAGCCTAAGGCACATGCTTAACTGACCGAGACACCTAGGTGTCCCAGTCTTTGCTCTTGACTCTAGACTTACCTTCCATCTTCTAGGTCCATGTTTCAGTTGCTTTGCTCATATCTACCCTTCCATATGAGAGTCTGTAATATTAGCCTGACCTGAATTTGAATTCTGGCCCTGCCACTTATGACTTGGAGCAAGTGGCTTACCTGCTCCAAACCTCAATTTCTTCATCTGTAGACTGGAGATGATGGAGACAACAGGAAGAGGCCTTTGGGAAGACTAAGGAGAAGACGTGTGGCATGCCTGACACATTGTCTAGTACAGTCAGGCCCAGCAAATGTTGGCAAACAAAATAGTAATGACAGTTAGTGCCCCTCTTGGGGTAACATTGTCTTGGATTGGTAGCTGGTTCCCAGGACAGAGATGCAGAAAAGACTATAATTAATACAAGTTATAAAGGTAGAAGCCAGGAAGTAGCAGTGAGATAGCCTGACTCTTGGAGTCACAGTCAGGTCTGCCCTGAAGATGACATTGCCTTTGAGAAGTAAACTATAAATAATCAGGGTCTTGGGGTCATCTGGTATTTGGTGGCTCAGCACAAGCTCTAGCATGAGGAGGTAGGGCATCTGCTGCAAAAAACCCCCCATGACTAATGCTCATCAAAATGCATTAGCACAGCCTCCAACAACAACATCTGCTTGATGTTCCGGAAGGGATCCTCATGCTTGGCCTCGCTACCTCAGGGCAGCTTCCTTAGACAGGGACACTGTACCTAGCAAATGGTTTTCTGTTCTGTTTTCCTACGGGATTTAAACTTAACCCCTTCAGAGAGGCTTGAGATCTTTTAAGAGCAGACAAAACATAGATGTCATGAATTTTCCATTGGGTTAGGTGTATCTCAGAAGCCCTAAAACAGAGCCTAATATAGAGGTTGTGGTTGTCCCATTTGGTGTTTTTTGGTACCTGAGGGAGGGTGTGGTCTTATTTGACATTTTTCTTTCACCTGAGAAGCAGTGATTCTCAAGGTGTGGTCCCTGGATCAATAGCAGCAGCCTCATCTGTGAACTTGTTAGAAAGACAAATTCTGGGTCCCATCCCAGAGTTACTGAATCAGAAACTCTGGAGGTGATCCCTGTCTCCCTCCTCTGTCCACTACAATCTAAGTGATTCAGACGCCAACTAAAGTTTAAAAATCATTGATCAAAAAGATGCGGTACTTTCCAAAACTTTCTACTTTAAACCCAAAGGTATTCTGAACTCTAAGCAACTTAAGAGATTGATTGTCTCTGTGTATGACATTAATTAGGTGCAGATGAAATATTTATTGGATGAACGAGTTAAAAAATACTGACACTGACAGCACCAAGTGCTGGCCAGGAAATGGAGTGATAGGAACTTTCATTCATTGCTAGTTGCAATGCAAAATGGTATAGCAATTTTGAGAGTTAGTTTCTTGACTTCCAAACTGTTTAGTTTCTTATAAAACTATGTACGTTTGGTTTCTTTTTTTTCTTTTTTAATATTTTATTTATTTATTTAACAGAGAGAGAGAGAGCACAAACAGGCAGAGTGGTAGGCAGAGGCAGAGAGAGAAGCAGGGTTCCCGCTGAGCAAGGAGCCTGATGTGGGACTCGATCCCAGGACCCTAGGATCATGACCCAAGCTGAAGCAGCAGCTTAGCCAACTGAGACAGCCAGGTGTCCCTATATTTAGTTTCTTATAAAACTAAACATACTCTTACCATAAAGATTATTGTTTCCCCTTGGTGTTTCCCCAGAGGTGCTGAAAACTTATGTCTACACAATAATCTGCTTTGTAGCAAGCTTTACTCATACTTGCCAAGAAGTAGAAGCAACCAAGATATTCTTCAGTAGGTGAATGGATAAGTAAATTGTGGTGCATCCAGACAGTAGAATATTATTAAGTGAAAAAAAGAAATTAGCTATCAAGCCATGAAAGGACATGAAAAACTTAAATACATATCTCTAAGTGAAGAAAATCAATCTGGGAAAATCACATGTTGTATGACTCCAACTCTATGACATTCTGAAAAAGGCAAATCTATGGAGAGAGGAAGAAGATTAGTGGTTGTCAGGGGTTTGGGGAGGGAGGAGTTAGGCGGAGCATAGGGAATTTTTAGGGCAGTTAAACTATTCTGCACGATACCATAATGGTGAATATATGTCATTATACATTTGTCCAAACACATGGAATAAACTACACAAAGATGAGTCTGAAGGTAAACTATGGACTTCAGTTAATAATAATTTTATTAATATTGGCTCATCAATCATTACAAATGTACCACCCTAATGCAAGATGCTACCACTAAGCCTTACTAACCCACACGCTGGAGTTAACCCACCACATACATAAGTAAACTGATTTAAAGGCATCTTGTTCCTTTGGAAGCATAAGCTCTTAGAAGAAGAGGGGTCTTCTTTCCAAAAAGAAAGAGGAAGAAGAGGGGTCTTTCTAGTTCCTACATGTAGTGGTGCAGTGAGCTTTCAATGGAATTGTGCCTGTCCCCTTTGTGAAATTCCATATCCTTGGGGAATGGCTTGGGAAATTGGTGGATAAATTTTGATAGTTGGATTTTGTGGCAGATGAAGGCCTTGGGTAATGCTCCTTATTGGGTGAATTAGTTCTGTCAAATGTTTTTTTCTGCATCAGTTGCAAGATCATATGGTTCTTGTCCTTTTTAAAAATTAATGTGTTCTATCACATTGATTGATTTGCGAATGTTGAACCACCCTTGCAGCCCAGGAAAAATCCCACTTGGTTGTGGTAAATAATCCTTTTAGTGTACTGTTGGATCCTATTGGCTAGTATCTTGATGAGAATTTTGGCATCCCTGTTCGTTGGGGATATTGATTTAAAACTCTCCATAGTGTAGTGGTAGAGGGAACATATCTCAATATGGTAAAAGCCATCTACACAAAGCCCACAGCAAATATCATTCTCAATGGGGAAACATTGAGAGCTTTTCCCCTAAGGTCAGGAGCATGACAGGGATGCCCACTCTCACCACTACTGTTCAACATAGTACTAGAAGTCCTCGCCTCAACAATAAGACAACAACAACAACAAAAAAATAAAAGGCATTCTAATCAGCAAAGAAGAAGTCAAACTCTCATTCTTTGCAGATGACATAATACTCATTGTGAAAAACCCAAAAGACTCCACCCCCAAATTGCTAGAACTCATACAGGAATTCAGCAACACGGCAGGATATAAAACAAAGCACTGATATAAAATCATTGCATTTTTATACACTAATAATGAGACAGGAGAAAGAGAAATTAAGGAATTGATCCCATTTGCATTTGCACCAAAACCCATAAGATACCTGGGAATAAACCTAACCAAAGAGGTAAAGGATCTGAACTCTAAAAACTACAGAACACTTATGAAAGAAATTGAGGAAGACTAAAAAAAAAAAAATGGACAAATATTTTGTGCTCATGGATTGGAAGCACAAATATTATTAAAATGTCTATACTACCCTGAGCAATCTATACATTCAATGCAATCCCTATCAAAATACCACTGACATTTTTCATAGAGCTGGGCCAAATATCCTAAAATTTGTATAGAACCGAAAAAGACCCTGCATGGCCAGAGGAATGTTGAAAATGAAACATCACAATTCTGGACTTCAAGCTCTATTACAAAGTTGTGATCATCAAGACAGCATGGTACTGGCACAAAAACACACAGATCAATGGAACAGAATTGAGAACCTAGAAATGGACCCTCAACTCTATGGTCAACTAATCTTCAACAAAGCAGTAAAGAATGTCCAATGGAAAAAGGACAGTCTCCTCAATAAATGGTGCTGAGAAAATTAGACAGCCACATGTAGAAGAATGAAACTAACATTTTCTTACACCATACACAAAGATAAACTCAAAATGGATGAAAGACCTAAATGTGAGACAGGAATCCATCAAAATCCTAGAGGAGAACACAGGCAGCAACCTCTGTGACCTCGGCCACAGCAACCTCTGTGACCTCAGCTGCAGCAACTTCTTGCTAGACACGTCTCCAAAGGCAAGGGAAACAAAAGCAAAATGAACTATTGGGACTTCATCAAGATAAAAAGCTTCTACACAGCAAAGGAAACAGTCAACAAAACTAAAAGGCAATCTACAGAATGGGAGAAGATACTTGCAAATGACATATCAGATAAAGGACAAGTATGCAGGATCTATAAAGAACTTATCAAACTCAATACCCAAAAAACAAATAATCCAGTCAAGAAATAAGCAGAAGACATGAACACACATTTCTCCAAAGAAGACATCCAAATGCCCGATGGACACATGAAAAAATGTTCCACATCACTTGGCATCAGAGAACTACAAATCAAAATCACAATGAGATACCATCTCACACCAGTCAGAATGGCTAAATTAACAAGACAGGAAACAACAAATATTGGCGAGGATTCAGAGAAAGGGGAACCTTCTTACACTGTTGGTGGGGATGCAAGCTGGTACAGCCACTCTGGAAAACAACATGGAGTTTCCTCAAGGAGTTAAAAATAGAGCTACCCTACGACCCAGCAATTGCACCACTGGGTATTTACTCCAAAGATACAAATGTAGTGATTGGAAGGGGCACATGCACTCCAGTGGTTATAGCAGCAATGTCCACACAGCCAAACTGTAGAAGAAGCTGAGATGTCCTTCAACAGATAAATAGATAAAAAAAGATGTGGTATATATATACAATGGAATACTACTCAGCCACCAGAAAGGATGAATACTTACCATTACATTGACATGGATGGAACTGGAGGGTATTACGCTGAATGACATCAGTTAATCAGAAAAAGACAATTATCATATGGTTTCACTCGTATGTGGAATACAAGAAACAGTGAAGAGGACTATTGGGGAAGGGAGGGAAAACTGAATGGGAAGTCATCAGAAAGAGAGAAAAATCATGAGGGACTCTTACCTCTAGGAAACAAACTTCGGGTTGCTGGACGGAAGGTGGGTAGGGGGATGGATAAATGGGTGCTGGGCATTAAGGGGGGCATGTGATGTGATGAACACTGGGTGTTACATGCAACTGACAAATTATTGAATACTATATCTGAAGCCAATGATGTGCTATAAGTTGGGTGTTTGAATTTAAATTAAAAAACCCAATTAGTTGTTCTGAAGAACTTTGGTGTTTTCCTTAAGATGATGGATGAGTCGAAGCTTCTCTGTGACGTACCCACACTTCACACGTATAGAAACATTCCAGTAATATTAACTATGTGACTTTTCTAATTTTTTTTTCTGTTTAACAAATTATTTATTGAATGTCAGAAGTGTGAGTGCCTAGATCTGATCCTCAATTCCTATGATAATCGAGATATTTATTCTTTGGTTCCTTCGGTTTTCTAGGGATGGGATGGCTCAATGAGATTCTGGCTGTACCTGCTGTGTTCTGAAGATCTAGAGCAGGACAGGCACATGGGGGAACTGACAGAGGGATATGGGTGCTGACAGTGGTGCCTCCCACAGGCACATGTATTCACACCGTAAAGGAAATAGCCCTTCTATAAGGGTATAGCCATGCTCTTTCCCACCTAACAGAGCTGGCTGAAATTTACAGCTGGACCGACATCCAGTCTGATGTGTGCTCCAGGTAAAGCTGGTTAATGCTGTCCATGAGCAGGTGCGGAACTCCAAAGTTTTCAAAGCTTTACCTCTTTTATCAGCATCCTTATTTTATAAAAAACAAAGCCCATCAATCCCCTTCCTATCCAAATCTCCTCCTAAACTTAGTAGGGCTTCATGAGGATGCAAACATTTTAAATAAGCTTTGAAGCATCTCGGCACAAGACCACCGGCTCAGGTCACCCTGCCCTGCATGGCCAACGACTTGGAGAGTAGGCTAGTCTAATCTTGAAGATCTTAGCAATATTGCCAAAGAGGTCCACCAGAGAAAGAGTAGAAGGTGTGGCACTATTTTTTTAAGATTGAAAATGATCCAGCTAAAAATCTGTATTTTTAGCCACTACCTATAGTAGTTCTGGCTAATGCAATGAAAGTGAATGTGGTGGGGTGGAGCTTCCAGGAAAGCTCTTTAAAAGACAGCACCTTTGTCCTCTGTCCTTACCTCTTTTCTGCTTGGAATGCTGACGCAATGCTGGAGGCGGCACTGTCTTCTTGTATCCGTGAGGTAACAATGAACAAAGGCTAGACGAGCAGAAAGCTAGAAGAAATGGCAGTTGTAGATGCTGTTGGGCGGTTGTCCTACTGGTCCTGAGCTGCTTACCACTGGATTTTTTACACTGGTCAAAAAAAACCCTACTTAATTTGTTTAAGTTGGTATTTTGGGAGTTTCTCTTACTTGCCATCAAATGCAACATCTAACTGAATCAGAGGTATTTTCAGTCTATCCCAGTGGGAGAGGTTTGGCAGACCCAGTGGTATTTTTCTATGTGACTTTGGGTATACTGCCTTACACATTTTAGATACAACAATAATGCCTACCTCTGGAATGTTTTAAGGATTATTTGAAAGGAGATTTTAGCATAGTGCCTTGTACATACTAAGAACTAGTAGATGGTAGTACAAGACTCCAGTTGCCTCCCATGACAGATACAGGGAACCCAGTCATGTGCAAGAATTTTTGAAAATAGAGTAGAGTCTGGCAGCATTGTGTCTTGAACACGTTGACTATTATTCTGGACGTCACTGTCATGTCAAATTCAAGGTCACCTGATGTTAAGTGAATTTGCCCAGGCCTGACCACAAACCATTATTCAGTCCCTCAGCCCCCTTCTGGGGGATGATGCCCACGGATCACTCTAGGGACACTACCCCCATCCCACATAGGGCCCCTTACAGACAGACTATTATGCAGAGAATAGGCTGTAAGATTTGTGCCCTTGAGGTCATCACTGTGACTCCGCCCAGTGCACCACAAGCAGACAAACAACCTGAAGGGACTCTTTCTGTAGGCTGGCCGGAAGCCTGTCAAGAAGGATCCTAGCAGGAAAACTCCTCCTGTGAGGGGCAGTAGGTGCGAGAAAAATCCAGCCTGCTGGCTGGGCACCCCTCAGTGCCACCCGGCAGACTGATTCCCTGCCTCAGATCCATGTCCTCTCCCACCCTTTGCGATGACCGTTCTGAATTTTCTTATCTCTCTCCAGAACTTCCCTTCTCATTCTCATCTGAGGATAGTACTTCTGATTTGGGTGTGGGTCGGGGGAAGAATTGTCTCATTCTCCCAGAACTGAGTCTATACCCTTTGCTCTGCCTGCTTTCCTGCTACCAGGGATGGAATGCACCTGCACCTTGCAGAGGCCCGGCCTCACCTGGGCACTGGGGAGCCTGTCCTCTCGTTACTCTGGAACATCCCCCTTCGAACACCACTTCTTCTGCTGTCCTGTGTCGTAACATCCAATTCTCTCTCTCTTCTGGATCCTTCTCTGTGCAAGCATGCTTTGATCTCCTCATTTTAAAACAAGAGCAGCAACAACCACCCTGGAACCGGAACCTGAACATGAGTCCCCTCCACCTCCCACTTTGCTTCTGTGCTTCTCCTCCCGCTCTGTCCTCACGGTTCCATCCCCCCTGCCTCCTGTCTGGCTGGAATTCACTCCAGGCAGATTTCTGTCCCCACCATTCCCCTGAAACTGCTCTTATCACCTGATGACCCCTTCCTTGCTGAAGCCAATGGCCAGTTCTCTGTCCTCAGCTTATGCAAACTATTGGCAGTATCTCACACAAACAATCATTCCCTTTTTGGAAGCCTGTCTTCACTTGGTCTCTTCACTATGAGAAATCATAACCAATGCTTTTATAAGATGATGGGAGCTCGGTTTTGGCAAGGGCTTTATTTCATTGACAGCTATGTCCTCAGCACACAGGACAGGGGCTGCCCCATATGAGGCACACATATGTATTTGTTGTGTGGATGAATTTAGTTTGGGGGTCAGCAGAGTGACAGCTCACAGGACCATTCCAGCCCCCTGCCTGTTTTTGTAAATAAAGTTTTATTGGAACGCAGCCATACGCGTTCATTTACGAATTGTCTGAGGCTGCTTTCACACTATGTCAGCAGAGTTGCGTAGTTGTGACAGAGACCATATGGCTGGCAAAGCCAAAAGTATTTACTATCTGGCCCTTTACAGAGAGAGCTTGCTGATTCCTGATTTAGATGCTTATTTTGACTACCACTCTGGGCTGTGTGTGTGTAAGACCATAATCATGGACCATCAAAGAGAAAATCTACATGGAGAGGAAGAGAGCAACCTTTCTTCCTAAGGCTCACCCATGAGCATTATTAGGGTTGTCTGTGGCAGGGGCCAAGAAGGATTTTCCATAGTAAATAAGTGGTGGTGGGGACAAGAGGAGGAGAGGAAAGTCAAAGAAAAAAGGAAATTAACCACTATTAACAAGAAAAACATTCCCTGAGCAATTATGTTATACCATGCACTTGGGATATTTTATGTCACTCACTCATATAATCCTGTAAGGCAGGTGCTCTGTTTCCATTTTATAGATGGGGAAACTGAAGCTCATTACAAGTTCAATGTTTTGCTGAAAGTCACATGGAACTATGAAGTAGCAGAAGGGGGGCATTGATGCCAGTAGCTAGGCTAGACCCAAGATGAGGTAGCAGCAATGACAACTGCAAACACACACTTATGACACGCTGACACTGTTCTAAGTCCAGCTCATCACCTGTCTGAGGCACGGGAAAACTGAGTGACTCGCCCAAGCCACATGGCCCTGGTGAAGGGCAGAGCCAGGACTTGACCTGATAGTCTGGCTCTCATCTCTGATCCTCACCACTTTACCATAATGCATAACGGGCCCTCAGTGAATATGTAGTGAGCTAGTGGCTTTACCCCAAATCTCCTGAATCCCAGCCTAGTACCTTTGTCCCTGTCGCACAGTAGCCACCTCCTCAAGGGCTGTGCAGCATTTTGCTGAAGGTTGACCTGGCGAGGAGGGAGAACCATGGCCATCAACCTCATTTCCGCAGAAATTTCTAGAATGTTTCAGGATTTACTCATCCTCTGTCTACATTTTTATCTTTCTTGGGACATTGCCCATTCCCTTGGGGAAACTACGATCACGGACGATAACATCTGTCTTCAGACTTGTGAATCATTTGCAGAAATGCTTGTCAGGAGAGCGCTGAGCCTTCTAGTTTCAAGGAATTTTTGTACAAAAGTCAGTGAGGTAGATTTCTCACTCAAACTTGCCTACAAGTTTGAATTGTGCAGCAAAACATATTCCCCACCTCTCTGCTGTGCAAGGTATGGCTCTCTCCAAGGGGAGATGAAGGGTTTTCCCCATGTGAAAGTTACTTAACCTAGAAAATGGGACTGGGTGTATTTCTTTAAAAATCAGATGAAACCATTATACATTTCATGCACACGTGGCCATCTCTCAAGACTAGAACGGGATATTTTCTGTCCATGAAGAAGTGTTTTCAATTTTCTGGTTGCAGGGAAAGAAAAAAAGTGGCATCTCTTAGTCATTGCAGGCTCCCACAACTAAGTACCACAGCTTGGGTGGCTCAATCAATTACTTGTTCTAGAGGCTGGGGATTCCAGGGTTAAGGTGCTGGCCAGTTGTGTTTCTGGTGAGGACTATCTCCCTGCCCTGTGGACAGCTGCCTTCTTGCTGTATCTTCGCATGGTGTTTCGGGTTCAAGTTCCTGCCCTTGGAGAGGGAGATCACTTTCCTCCCGCTCTTCTCAGAAGGCCATTGACCCTTCTTAGATTAGGACCCCACTCTTATGACTTCATTTACTTTACTTCCTAAAAGTCCTGTCTCCAGATATACTCACACTGGAGGGGCAGGGATTCCACATATGAATTTGGGGTGGAGGGTAAACCAAATCCAGTCCACAATACTCTCTCCCTATCCCCGAGCACAATGCCATGTCACCTGACACCCTGAAAGTTTGTGAGCTGATTTTGCAAATACTGTTCCATCTGGTTTTGAGCCCAGGTTAAACATGCTTCCACACGGGAACACCTTGAATGACGGGCTTTAGCATCAACTCTTTGTACACAGGAGGAAAAATCATGTGTGTGTGCAGCAGTTACTCATTTTTTTTTTTGCCAATTCCATAAGGTAGTAATAATGGTGGTTATATTTTAACAATGGCTTAAAAGGCAGCAGGTGCCATACTAGGCAGTTTGTCCAATTATTTTATCTTTCAATCTTCTCAGTATCTTCTCAACATCTCAAAATCTTCTCAAGATGGATGAGGCAGTAGTAGTATTATTCCCATTCTACAGATGAAGGAGCTCAGGGTGGAGAAGGTGAGTAATTTGTCCACAGCCCACAACTAGGAAATGACTTGGTCTGGATTTGAACCCCGCACCCAATTCCAAAGCATTCTGTCGCCTGTTCTCTTGGTGAGGTCACTTAGACTTCCATAGACTTTGTGTTCACAATCACCAGGAATGATGGTTCAGCACAACCCTTGAGATTAATCTCTAGCTGAGAAGGAAGGTAATCCACATTGGTCCACTTTTTTTCTTCAGGTTTATCTTACTTTTTTTGCAAGTCACATTTAAGGTAAAGGGATACTTTCCTGAAAAGCCACTCATAACTTACAACATTTTGCTTTTTTTAGATGTTTTAAAAGTTTCTGGGGGAAAAAAAACCTTTCTGAAAAGAAACAGTGGAGGATCATAATGGTTTATCACTCTGTAATTTATTTTAATGGTTGTCCTCTCTCATCTATGTTGAATGCATCCTAAAACAAATTTATGGCTTTTTTTTTAAATGAAAACTTTCCTCACTTTTCAAAAACCCAAAGGAAAAACTATCACAGAAATGTTTTTCTTTTCTCTCAGCTCTGTTTGCAAGTAATATGTTTTTGTTATGATGAAAGTCGTTTTTTCAAAGGGGTCCAGCTGTTTGAACTATCTGCATTGGAAGGGGGAGAGAGGTTGTTCAACTTGAGAGTGAACAGGAGTGGAACGTAAGCCGCATGAACCTTCCAGAAGAGCAGGGATGGAGGTGAGAACATACGAGCCAATTCAACCTCCCTAGTTACTAGAATTAGGGCACTTATCTCTTGTTTTTCCCCTAAATGTTTACACTTACAGAAGAATTTTCCAGCTTCCTGAGAGAACAATTTTTTTCCCCCTAGAAAGATGAGTGTTTATCCTTTGCACTATTCTATTCAACTGCAAGGAAGTATTTCAGGACGGAAATAAGCCCTTCAATGATAAAGCAGCTCATTTCAAAGCCTCCAGCCTTACTCTTGCTGTCTGTGCCTACTCATTCTGTGAACTGTTTCTCAAATAGTTAACTCTCCCCCAATCCCCATTCCCCCTGAGAATGGGAGGATGGAAGAAACCAATGACACAAAATCACGTGGACACAATGATAACCATTTGGCTTGTTTAGAGGTGCTTATGCAGAAAGTAGCAGAAGAAAACAAAGGGGAAGAGTATGTGAACTTCTAACCCGCATCCCCACATGCCACTGGGTTGGTGGGTGGCCTGAGCAAGCGTTTAAGTTCCTCAAAGTGGGCGGTTTTATGGGGCCAAGTGACAAAGAACCAAAGAGGGTCAGAACTTTTGAGCAGCTGGTGGAAAACTGCCAAGAACTGTCCCACCCCGCCTACAACTCACGTCATCTTGTCGAAGTGAAAGTAGCTTAGGTTCACTTCCCCACTATGTGCGATCCTTCAATCCTTGGAAACTCAACCGCTCTAAGGGGACCTGCCCTTCTCACAGAGTAGAGTTTTCATTAAACAGTGAGGTTTGTCACCCAATCCCCTTCTCTGTTCCTTGTGTCCAAATGGAGTGATACTTTATCAGTTGGGGGGCAGGCAATAGATAGAGGATATTAATTATTGCTAATTGACTCCTGCCTGCAATTCTGCCTGCAGCTTTTATGAATCCCACATGTTTTAATTAACACATCACAAAGACGATGTCAGCTCAAAAGTGCCAGAGACGGGAGTACTTCAATTGATCCCCGCTCTGTGGTTGTCCAGATGGATCTGCTAAATGTGTACTTGGAGAAGGACAGTAAATGTTCTGGAAAAGAGCGTGAGGATAAGGGGCCCACCAGGCAGTGGCTAGAAGGTTTTATCTTTGGGGTTACGTGTTGACTTTCACATTTGGTGAAAGTTTTCTGGGGAGATGGGAATATGGGAATCCAGGGAGGAACAGAGGTCCCTTCGTGATAAAAAAATAAATGGACGTTGGCCGTGGATGGTTAATGCACTTGAACTGGTGGTTTGTATTTTTGCAGAACATGATCGAGGAAGGCAGTGGGTTGTTTTTTTTTTTTTTTTCTGGAAAGCACATCGGATCTGGAGATGGAAGAGGAGGGATTCAACGGGAATTTCCTCTTGCTGCACCACCTTGGGTAAGACACGTTATCTTCCTGGTGTCTGCTAAAAGGGGACCATGACAATGATACCTGCCTCTCTGAAATGAGACAGCGGGTGAGAGAGCATTTTGTCAGACACAACATGACTATAAACAGGTTATGAATTCTTCATATGACTTGTAAACAATGTGATTGTCAATTAATTTATTGGTTCAATAAACATAGAACGAACATCCACAAGGAGCGGTGATATACAATAAATAATAGACGCGTTCCCTGCCCCACAGTCTGCAGTTGATACTCCCAAGTCAACAGGAAAATACGGCATGTTAAGTGCTGTGATGTGGAGCTAGGGACTGCATGGAAGTTCATAAAAATGGCACTTAACCTGGACTTGGAAAATTTCCAGAAGGCTTACTGGAGGAATTGAGGTCCACACAGAGCTTAAATGTCATCTTCTTGATGAGGACTCTCACGGCCACCTTATTTAAAAGCCTAACTGCCTTCTCTTGTACCCTCTATCCCCTTCTCCTGCTTAATTTTTTTTTAGAGCACTTACCACCATCTGATACACTCTGCTGTGTTTGCTTATTAATGCTTCATGTCTGTTTCCCTTAACCAAAATATAAGCACACAAACTTAGATTCTCTTCTCTTTTTTCCTTACTATATCCTCAGGGTCTAAAATAGCTCATGGCACATAGTAGGCACTCAACAGATATTTACTGAATGAATGAAAAGGAAACATAAGTGTGATTTGGGCAGCCAAAAGGGCAGGAAAGAATATTCTGGGTGAGGAATAAACGTAAGCAAAGACCAGGATGCAAAGTTAAGATGGTTTGAAGTCTTGGTCCATTCAGGCTGCTGTAAGAGAATATCACAGACTGGGTGGTTAACAAAAACTAGACATTTAGGGGTGCCTGGGTGGCTCAGTGGATTAAAGCCTCTGCCTTCGGTTCAGGTCATTATCCCAGGGTCCTGGGATTGAGCCCCACATCGGGCTCTCTGCTCAGCAGGGAGCCTGCTTCCTCCTCTCTCTCTGCCTGCCTCTCTGCCTACTTATGATCTCTCTCTGTCAAATAAATAAATTAAAAAAAAAAGAAAAAAGAAAAACTAGACATTTAATTCTCAAAGTTCTGGTGGCTGGAAGTCCAAGATCAAGGTGCTAGCACATTTGGTGAATGGTGAGTACCCACTCCCTAGTTCATAGCTTGCTGTCTTCTCATGGTGTCCTCACATGACAGTGGGAGCAGGGAGCTGTCTGGGGTCCCTTTTATAAGGGCACCAATCCTGTCCACCAGGGCTCCAGCTTTATGACCTGATCACCTCCTAAAGGCCCCACCTCCAAACACCATCACTTTGAGAATTAGGTATAAACATATAAATTTGGTATTGGGGGGAACACAAATATTCTGTCTATGGCATTTGTTTGCGTTTGAGTATTAACAGTATTCATGTAGGAGGGTGGACTATAGAGAGATGAGTCTAAGAGTAAGCAGGGCCAGATCATAAAAGGTCTTGTAAGCCAAGTTAAAGAGTTTGGAATTTTTTCTGAGGGTGATAAGGACTATAGGAGTATTTAATGTGAGAGTCTTGATAAGAGCTGGGGACAGGGACACTATGAGAAATCTCTTATGATCGGCAGGGAGCAAGATGATGGTGACCTGAACCAGGACAATTGCAGTGCAGGGAGAGGTATTTGGGAGGTAGAACTGGTAGGCCTCAATGGCTGGTTGGCAGTGGGGAGGAGGGAGAGGGAAGGCTCACTGCTCAGGAATGGAGGCCCATTCAAGATGCTTCATTCATGGTTGTGTCAGTCACAAGATGGGGGAGAAGAAGGGAGGAGAAGGTTTCAGATGAAGATGATGAAATTTCGGGATCAGCCTTTCAACTGAATGTGTTTTGGTTTGGTGAGCACTTGTATGTGTAGGCAGGTCTATAAAATGGTCATTGGTGTCATAGGAGTGGTTGGGATTTTCCAGGTGACTGAGAAAATGAGGGTGCCCAAGGGAAGCCCTGAAAGACACTGATATTAGGATGGACAGAGGAAGAGAAGACCAAGAAGGAATATGAGAAACAGATTTCAGAGAAGTCCAAGGAAGACTGGGAATGAATGGTGTCTCAAGGAGAGAAGAGATGGTGCCAGGTCAGGTTGGGTATGAAAGTGTTGTGGGCTTGAATTGTGTGCCCCCCCCCCATAATGTGTTGAAACCTTAACCCCTGTGAATTGACCTTATTTGGAAGTAGGGTCTTTGTAGATGTAGTCAGGTTAAGATAAAATCATACTAGATTTTAGGGTGGGCTCTAATCCAATGACTAGTGTTCTTATAAGAAGCGGGTAGAAACACAAGGGAGGCTATGTGAAGACAGAGGCAGAGATTGGGGTGATGCAACTACTAGCAGTCCCCCCAAAATGCTGGTAACCTCCACAATCTAGAAGAGGCAAAGAAGGAACTTTTTCTAGAGCCTTCAGAAGAGCATGGCCCTGCCGACACCTTGATTTTGGACTTCTAGCCTCCAGGACTATGAGAGATTAACTTCCTGTTGTTTTAAGATACCCATAATTTGTGGCCATTTGTTACAGCAGCCCTAAGAAGCTAATATAAGAAAGGAATATGTCCACCAGATATAGTGACAAGGAGGTCATAAGAAACTGCTGTAAGCAGGTTGGGTATAACAGTGAGGGGCCCTAGGCTGCAGGGGGCAGTGGAGCTAAAGACAGTGGGGAGTGGAGATGGAGCATAGGCAACTCTTTAAAAAATTCTGATAGGGAGGGAAGGGAAAAAGAGGGCAAGAGCTACAAGGTGTTCATGAGATTTTATTTTGAATACGAGAATGTGATCCTATTAAAGGACTGATGGAAACCCTCATTAGAGAGGAAAACCTTTTCTTAAAAATACAGGAAAGTGAAGAATTTTTACAAGCAGGGTCTCTAAATGGGGAAGGTATGGTATCTAGAGGGGAGAGCCAGTGAGCTCAGTGAAGACATGGGTGGGTCTGGAGGTTTGGGTGCAGGAACCCAAGTTAATCTGCTAGGTAGCCCTCTAGGGGCCAGAGTGCATGGCCATCCTGGGGTAGGCAGGGCAGGGCCAAGGGAGGTTTGAAATGTGAGAACAAGGTGGGAACAGCCAATGGGCAGACCAAGAGGGCTGACAAGGGACACAGAGGACTGTTAGGCACCAAAAAAACCCAGCTGGAAGTGGGGTGTAGCAGAGGTTATGACTGCTTCTCCCACTCACTCCCTTTCCCTCCTGACTGAGCCCTTGTATCAGGAACCCATCACTCAGGGAAGATGTTGCCTCTCTTCTTCTGTTGGATGTTACTAAGTCTGCATGAGGGTTAGGGTAATTACTGCTAGAACAAGCCAGCCCAGGAGTTCAGTGGCCTAACTTCATATTCCTTTACATCTTGTTTAGCAAGTCAGAGGCTCTCCTCAAGGGTAGACCCAGGGATCAAGGTTCCTTCCACCCCGTGATTCTGCCACATCAATTCCTTATAGAATGGGAAGCAAGAGGCTGGGCTATTGCACACCGGGTAGGTTCAGCCCTTTGGTACACATCCCATTGGCCAGAATCCAGTCATATGCCCCAGCTAACAACAAGGGAAGCTGGGAAATGTAGTCTTTCTGCGTGCCCATATAGAAGAATGGAAATAGGGCATAGCAAGTCTCTGCTCCAGTGTGTAATGCCTGGAATTATGGCAGCAATGCTACAACTATGAGGGCTACTAGTCTAACATGTTGAAGTAAAGGAGGGGAAGGATGTAAAAAATTTGGGTCCTTGATGACATCACGAAGAGGCCAATTTAGTCAGCCTGAGGTTGTGCTCTCTCTAGATATTTTTCTAAATGAGAGATAATAACCTTTTCCTATTGTCAAACGTTTTTGATTGGTGTTATGGGTTTTTGTTACTTATGATAAAAAAATCCCCATTCAGAAACCATGAACTTAATTACATTATTTAGATAAATTATTACCCATATATTATTATAATTAATTTTAGGCAAACAGGTGGAACGCAACAAGCTGGTCTGGGTTTCAGGGAACTCACCTTTTTAGTCCTTTTTTTGCAGCCCCATTGGAAAATGGGAATCAAAATACTTTTTGTTTCAGAATTAGAGTAGGGCTGAATATTTTTGCATGAAATTCACATTCTCTAGGAAACAATCAAGAATGTAACCATGCCAATTGGCATTTAAACCATCTATCATTGATGTAAGGATGTGAGCTGCCTCACGATCCTCTCTAAGAGACTTCATTCCGTCCTTTATCAAACATTTATGTGTGACCTACTGTGCATGACTGATTCTATCTGCTAGAATTGTGTACTACCCACAAGGGATGTTTCTCTTATTTTTTATACCCTTGTTACCTAGCAAACAGGATTTGAAAAATAGATGGCACATACATATATATTCGTTGAATAAAATTTGATCTGTTTTTCCTGGTAGAGTTGAAAACACATGGGTTTCCACTTCAGACAGTGCTGGAATGGAATCTTAACTTTGGCCTAATTGGGTGACCTTGGGAAAGTTACTTAATCCAGCCAAGCCTCAGATTCCTATTTCCTGGGGATAAAAATCCACAAGTGAGAATATGTAAAGTCTAGTTTATTGCCTGGCACCAAGATAGGCACATTGTGAATAGCCGTTTTCCCTTTCTTCCTCTTTCTTCTAGCATGATCAAGCCACTCTCTATGTTCCAATTGATGAATATTCTAAAAACAAGTTTTATAATAAACATAATTAAGAAGGTGAATCTGCTGCCAGGAAATTATGCAAAGCATTTGCAAATTATTTTTGCATTAGTCTATTTCATATGATCATGGCAGGGTTTCCTGCTATTAGTACAGTAAGTGAGAGGCAACGATCTTTCATTTTAACTGCCATGTGCCCAGAGCATCTCCCAAGAACACAAATGCAAAAGAAGTATCTTCTCTCCATTTTTCAGTTGTATTTCTCCTTTATTGCTGAGTTAAAAGGTAACTTAAACTCTACTTCATGCTAACGTTATGGGCTTTGACCAACTGTTCTTTTTTTGTTTGTTACTTCTCTCACAGTTGACCCAGGAGGCAATTTTATGACAAGTTTCAACAGGACAAATTCATCCCTGTCAGTGCTTGCTGTGTAGGTGAGACAGAGGGTAGCTTGTGCTTCTTTTGTTTGAACTGGAGAGTGCTGCATGAGGTTGGAAGCTCTGACTTTGAGTCTCAGCTCTGAAACTCCGTGTGACATTGGCCTTTCCTCTGCCCTGGACTTGCTTGGTTTCTTCTTCTGTAGAACTAAGATTTTAGACCAGAGAATTCTGGAGGCTCCTTGAGCTCTAAATTCTGGGCTAGTGGTTTCTTTGCTGTTCCTTTCTCCTCTTCTTGATTTCTTATCTCAATATTCACTTCTTAAATAATTTAAAAGAAGAACAAAGGCAAACAGTGTTCTATTATTTTTCCACAAGATAAAAAAATGAAACAACCTAAAAGTCTAATAAGGAAGAAAAGACTAAGTGGATTATTTGGTGAAAAATCAAGGAACTCAGTGAAATATTATCATCCAATGGTCAAAAGGGATGTTCATGAAGACTCTCTAGCAAATGGGAGCATGTTCTTGTATGATGTCGAATGAAAAAGGCAGAAGGTAAATGACCCCTCTTCCATAATAACAGTGTAAAAGATGTAGAGAAATATGTACAAATTCTAGTAGGGAGTGCAAAAAGTGAAAACAGTTGGTGTGTAAAAAATACGGTTACTTTCTCACTTCCTGTGAAAAGAGGGACGTGTTCAATAGATTTAGGGTCTTCCATTGGGTGTCTTGTCTTATACATTTTTCTAAAGTCAGCTGATGGTTTTGGGCCCCATCAATGCTTAGAAGGGACTACAGGATAGCTGACTTCCCTCCTCTGTGTCCCAGCTCTTTTCATGCCAGTGATGTGGGAAACAGAGGCAGAAGAAAAGTTATTAAATTTCCTTACTATCTAGAACCCACCAACAAGTCCTTGAAACAGGCAAAGTGACATTCCTCTAGGGACTCAACTGCCTCCACCTTAATAATTTGCTAAGGGCAAAAAGCAATCCTAGCCTGACAGACCCCTACCCCCAACCAGGATCCTGTAAGTCTACTTTAACATATGAAAATTCCTTTGGCAACTTCCTTTATCTCTAAACCCTCCAAGATGCGTGCTGGTGATCATCCTCAAGTATACGGCCCACTGATAAACATCTGAAGGGTCTCATCACTAAGGTTTTATTAGACAGTAATAAATGACCATTTCCTGAGAACAGGTAACCCCTCAAGGTCCTGGAAACCTTGCTTCCAAAATTCTTTAGAGGCTTATGCCATCCCTGACCCCCTCCCAACTTGCAAGTATGTAATGGACTACTCCTCACAACGCTGGGGCAGCAACACTTCCTGCCTATGGGTCCTGTCCCCATGCTTTAATAAACCACCCTTTTGCACCAAAGATGTGTCAAGAATTCTTTCTTGGCTGTCGGATCTGGACTCTAGCCCACTGAACCTCACCTATATCAGAAACTTCATCACCAGGGAGCTTGTCCTGGTGATAATGAGGAAGGGAAATGTGTTCCCTACATAGACTGGGCTTTGCTTGTCTGTCCCTGTCCTCTTTATTTTTTCTGCCCTTGTTGCTGTGTACTTTACCTCAATATTCTTTTCTATTGAGGTACAACTTATATACAGTTAAATACACAACTCTGAAGCATACAGTTAAGTGTATACATATATGTAATCAACCTTCCAGTCAAGATAGAGAACATTTTCATCACCCAGAAAATTCTCTGTGTCTATTTCTAGTAAATCCCCTTGCTTTCTCGTGACCACTGTTCCGATTTCTATCAACATGGATGAGTTTTTACCTGTTCTGGAACTTCATAAAATGGAATCATACAGATGTCCTCTTTTTTTCCCTTCCTTCCTTCCTTCCCTCTCTCTCTCTTTCTCTTTCTTTCTCTTTTCTCCTCCTCCTTCTCCTTCTACTCCTTCTTCTTCTCCTCCTCCTTCTACTCCTTCTTCTCCTCCTCCTCCTCCTTCTACTCCTTCTCCTCCTCCTCCTCCTTCTACTCCTTCTTCTTCTCCTCCTCCTCCTCCTCCTTTTTCTTCTTTCTTTCACTCAACACACAGTTTTCAAGATCCATCATTGTCATGTGTATCAGCAACTCATCCCTCTTTATTTCGAGGTGGTATGGTCCTGTGATAGACCTAGTAATGGTCTCAACGATATCTAGGTCTTAATCCCAAAACCCACGAATCTTATTTTATGTTGCAGAAGAGACTTTGCAGGTGTGATTAAGTTAGGGATTTTGAGATGGGAAGATTAGTTTGGGTGATCCAAGTGGGTCCTAAACATAATCACAGGCAAAGGGACAAGAGGGAGAATTAACTCCCAAGGAGAAGGCACTATGAACACAGAGACACAGATCAAGGTGGTGCAATTTGAAGGGACTACAAGCTAAGGGATACAGGAGGCCACCAGAAGCTGGAAAAGGCAAAGACACAGATTCTCTCCTGGAACATCCAGGAGGATCCATCCCTGCCTACACCTTGACTTAGCCCAGAAGAACTGATTTCAGACTTCTGCCCCCCAGAACTGTAAAAGGATAATTTGTATTGTTTTAAATCACCACGTTTGCAGTAATTTGTCATACTGACACTAGGGAACTGATGTAATTCCATTTTCTGGATATACCACAATTTGTTTATCCACTCACCTCTTGATACATTTGGGTTGTTTGTTGTTTGGGGCTATTCTGAATAAAGCTGCTAGGAACATTCTTATGTAAGTCCTCATGTGGACATATGTTTTATTTATCTTGGGTAAATATACCTAGGAATGGAATTACTGGGGCATAGAGTAACTGTGTGTTTAACTTTATAAGAGACTTTCAGTTTTCTCAAGTGATTGTACCATTTTTACACCAATGAAGCATGAGAACTGATCCTCTTAAAACAAACAAATAAGGAGGCTAAAGTCATTAACTCCCACCTCATTGGTGGGTGCAATTCCTGAGTCCTTTCTGGATGGTTCCAGACCCTGATTGTATTTCCAGAGTCTTCAACATGAGCTCTAAGACAGATTTGTGCCTTCATTTTTCCCCCTTATTTTCTTCTCTTGAAAGGGAAATAGTTCACCTACCTAATTGCCACCATCCTCTTTTCTCTTCCCTCTGCCCCTGTGCTCCCCATTAGCACACACTGTACTTTCTCTGTGGGTGGGAGTCACAACCCCAGAGGCCTGAGGCCTGGACAGGGGAGCAGGAGCCAGCAAGTCTAGACCTCATGTCCTGAGAGGGACACAGGAAACAAGAACGCAGCATGCCGAATGCCTTTCCCGTTGGGGCAGTCAACCATATTATTCTTCAGTTAATGGAATTTTCTTACTCCTATAAGTAGAAAAACACCAGTAGGCCAGGTACAGCCCGCTACAGTAGTTGATAAAACACTCAAAGAAAGGGGATGAGGGAAGGGGAGGGAAAACCTGCTGGATCTGTTTCTGGGTTTTATCTGGGGATGGGGTGGGGGCAGGGGGCTGTTTTGTAATTTTTTTCCTTTTTTTTCACCTAAGGAAAATATGCCAGGGGCACTGCCAACCCTGATCCTTCTAGATTCCAGAAGCCTTCTGAGGTTAAGCTGGAAAACAAAGAGGTGGTTGTTTTCCAGATGTGATCTTGGTGAGACAAGTTTTGACACTTGAAAGGGGATCTGGAATTTTGGAGTCACCTGGTTTATTCCCCACAATCTTCACACTTATTCAGATCATGGATCTTTAAAAAATGGTTCATCAGCTTACTAAAATACTTCTCTCATTTCTTTCCATTTTATAATACCCACATAGTGATACTTGCATAGCATATAAACTTCCAAACACACACCTTCCATGTGAGCTCGTGTTGTGTTCTAGCACATCATTGGAGCTGATGAGTACCTGTATAAATCCTGGTCTGCTGGCTGTACTGAGAGTCTTGGGAACTCAAGATCCTGGCTGTCATTTGTAACCCTTTGGTGGTCCAGGAGAGTCTGGTATAATTATCAGTGGGGTAGACCCATCCTAAATGTTAATCCTGGAGCTCAGAGATGGTCCTTTGGCCATGACTGGTTATGATGTCAGGCTTGACTAGATGTTGGCCTGGGAGCCCTCTTTGCATATGGTTTTACAAGTCCTCTCCCTGTCATGTGGTTGTGATAGCTCTGGAATGTGAGCCCAGCATGTGGTATGGGCATGAGTTTGTAGAGGCTCCATGGGAGGTGTGGTGCACAACCTTGCAAAGGAAGGTATTTGGACAGGCCCCCAGGCTTAACACCAGGGGAGAGGTGGAACCACTAGCTAAAGTCACCTTGGCACAAAAAGTGCTATGCAGGGCTTTGATGAGACTTTCTGCCCAGAGCATCTTCTATATTGGATTCATAATAACATCAATCATTTGTTGTGCCATGCACATCAATACAGGCTTGACCTACCTCATCTCTTTACCTTTTCACCCCACCTGGAAGTTAGGTAGGGAAACAGTTGAGTGACATCTTCTTCCTTGAGCTCCTTCCAAACTAGGCATCCCAAGAATCCCTTCTTTTCACTACATCTGTATCTTTGGGTAAATACCCAATAGTGCAATTGCAGGGTCATAGGGAAGCTCTATTTTTAATTTCTTGAGGAATCTCCACACTGTTCTCCAAAGTGGCTGCAATCCGCATCCTATGGTTCTGAAGTGTGTGAGCAGTATGGGGTCCAGGGACATGCCTGTCCTCTTCAAGTTGAATGCAGTCATTTCCGTTGCTGAGTCCTCCTGTTGTCATCTGTAAAATGGAGGATGCCACTTTCATCTCCTCCTACCCAGTGAGGAGATTAGCATCCAGAAAGGCGGGTGGAACCCAGGGAAGAGGTTAGTACTCAGGGAGGAGAGTACCTGGTCGGAAGGATGATCCCTGATGAGAAGGTTGTTATTCAGAGAGGAGCATGATACCCAGGGGGAGGTTGGGCACGGTGAGGAGATCTGGGCCTCAGAGATGCTCATGGCCTGATTTAGCCTGTAAAGGGGTCTAATAGCCAAGATCAGATGAGATGCAAAGAGGCGGTTTTGCAGCTCTTTATTCCTATCGAAATAAAGAGCAACATCACGTCCTAAACCTTTAGTTCTCTGCCCATGGTTAGGTGTTTTAGAACATCCATTTGTCCACAGTGGTTTTAGATTTCTGCCCAAGGAACACTAGTTAAAATTAAAGTCAACATTACCTTGATCAAACTGATCTCACATTTCTCCTGCCTGGAAATACCTACAATTCCTTAAAACAATGTTTCAATTTACCACAAGTCCGGTGGCATTCTAAAGTGTAATAAAAAACCCACCCTCCTCTTCCTGCCTCCCACTCCTGGTGCTCTGGAGACGGCAGCACACACACGGACTTTCGATCAAGAAGAAGGGGGACTGTTCGTCCTTTATTTGCTCACCTCTATCTTTGCCGAAGCAAAGTGTGGTGATAAACCTACAGGTGCTGGTGACTCAGGTTGGATCATAGGAAGGAAGTGGGCGAGTCATAGTTGAATGACTTTGCCGTGTGCTTTCATATCCACCAGACGTGTTCCAGAGCATTTGGTCAGTTTGGATTTGGAGCCATTCATTCACCCGGTAAGCCCTGAGACCTGCGTTCCCTCCGTGTGTCTGCATGTGCACCTGTGGCCAGAACTGCCATTTGGCAGGTGCTCCTCAGTCTGTTAAAATAGTGAACTGCCTTCATGATGGTTGCCAACCAACCACCAGCTGGACACTTCCCAACCTCCCAAGGGCCTGTGTCCGTTCTAACTGGGAGATGCCTGTTATTATATCGATTGTTCACTAGCTGTTACTTCGGCTTATAGGACAATTAAAATAATTCCCCACCCATGTAGGGGTGGAAGGTGCCATGCTTTCCCTTGCCTGGAAAACTCTCCATGTTCTTTCAGGATGAAAAGAGGCCCTAACCACTATCTTTGCTTAGGTGATTGAGAAAACCAAATTTGGAGAAGACACGGCATCCTCGTGATGCAAGGACCTGAATTTATGTCTGCTGCTTTTTTCTTTTTTTGGTACTAAAAAAGTGACTGGAATAATTCAGCCAGATGAAATAAGCAGACATGTGGCCTAAAAAAAGATGAAGTTTATACAATGAGGCAGATGCCATCTGGCCCAGTAGGGATTCAATGAAGGTGGGAGTCTTCTCTTTAATGTCAGAACTACCTGAGGTTGTTGTCTATTTGTAGAATCTTGGAAAATGTGGGAGGTAATGATGAGAAAGTAATTCTAATTCAGAGATTTTAATCCTATACCACAGTTGATCACCAAAGGCATGCCCGTACTAGAAATCTCTTATCAATTTTCATATGTTTATCCCCCCCATTCCCTGGTAATACACAATCATTGTAAAAAAAAAATGAGGACCTCAAAGTACCTATTGTCCCCACTCCAGCCACCACCAACCCTTCCTTTCATCTTCCCCAGGAGAGTCTCTCGCAATGGTTTGATGTGTACCTTTCCTACCCTAACATATATTTTAATGTTTAACATATTGTCTATAACTCATGGTTTGTTTTTTTTTTTCCCAGTTAATGTACAGCAGACAACTTCTCTAGCGGATGGAACAGTATGCCCCCCAGATCCTGCTTCAGAGTCGAGGCATTCATTTCCCCGGCTGTCGGGAAGTTGGCTGGTGACAGATCCCAGCTAAGTCCTTCCTTTAGCTTTGCCCTTTGCCCTTCATCTTCTCCCAGGGGGAAGCTCACATCCAGGGGGCCATCAGTGCAGGGAATAGAGGCTCAGCCTTTCTTCTGAAAGGCCTTCCCACCTCCAGTCTCATGTGAGGTTAGCAGGGACCACTGATCCAAACACATCTCAGTTTAACTACTTCTGTCCCCTCTTACTGCTTTCACTCCTGCACAGGTGTACCTGAGGGCATTTCCCAGGAAAACTCCAGCCTTCAGACCTCCATCCCAGATTAACACTCCCAGGGACAATGTTCCATCTTCCTAATATCTGCAGAGTACTCTGTTAGACAGAATCTAACAAACAAATGGGTTTAGTCTCATTCCATTCGATCCTGTTTTTTATATATGTATTTTAAGATTTTATTCATTTTATTTGAGAGAAAGAGCATGAGCAGGAGGAGGGGCAGAGGGAGAGGGAGAGGGAGAAGTAGATTCCCCACTGAGCAGGGAGCTTGAGGGGGACAAGGGGCATGGGATCATGACCTGAGCCCAAGGCAGATGACTGAGACACCCAGGCTCCCGATAATTGGGAACCATATTTTCTGTTTTCTATTTGTTATTCTTTCTTACTCTTTCCTTCTAATTTTTGGTTTATTTGCCTTATTTTTCTAGATTGATTTTTTTTTTGGGTACTTTTTTCCTTCTAGACAAACACTGTCCAATAGAAATATAATGAGAGCCACACACGTAATTTCAAATTTCCTAGCAGCCACAGAAGCCATGACATTGGGGACCATCTTAGAATTCCAGTTAAAAATAATAAAGTGAAATTAATTTTAATAATAGGTGTTATTTAATTCAAGCTAGTCAAAATATTATTATGTCAATATATATTCAAGGTAAAAATTATGAAGAAAATAGTAAAAACATTTTTTGTTGTATTGTCTAAGTTCCAGTATGTATTTTATATGTATAGCACATCTCAATTTGCACTAGCCACATTTCAAGGGTTCAATAATCACATGTAGCTGACACACTTCTAGAGGTTAAAATCTCCATCAAAATTATATTCTAGAACATTAGCAAAAATGATGGAAGACCTCCAGAAATTCTCTCTTCCATAAAAGCAGCAAGAACTCTGGCAAATACTCTCAGAATTGACTTTTTCAGAACTCTGGAAATTAACCAAAGCCTTGGAGCAGTCTGGTGAGCACTTATTCAAGAAAAACAGCTGAATCTTGGTAAGAACAACGAGCTTTGTGTCACTTTAACTTGCCATGTTCCCGTATCTTCTTTCCAGTACTGCAACAGCCTGGAAATCCAAAAGCCTGCAGACAGTCCCAGAGAAAACCAGCAGCCTGGGAGCCACTGGGGGAGGGGAGAGTGCCGAAAGGGGTTGGAGCCCCTTCAAAGCCCCATTCTTAGAGAATTGTCATTATTTGACCTGTCTGATGATTCCTTAGAAGACCCCATTTGCAAGGCTTTCTTTATTTGATCCGACTCAGAGCTCATCTGGCACAAACAGCCTTTTCCCCAGGGGTGTGTGTTGAAAAGAATCAGAGGCAATTACTGAACATCATGGCTGCATGCGGTGGCTGATAACAGTCGGGACAAACAATAGGCTGGCCAAAAGACTTAAAGGAAAAGCTGAAGAATGGATGTCCATAGGAGGCTTTGAAAATCTCCAACATTTCCCTGGGAATGTAGAAGACCATGCAAATGTGTAGGACTCTGTTGCTGCGAATGTGTGTGTTTGGGAAAGACCTGAGAAGTCCCTGGCTCTCCCCGCTGGCTAAAATGGAGCTCTAAGGTGTTTGGCTAA
Source organism: Lontra canadensis (assembly GCF_010015895.1). Lineage (NCBI taxonomy): Eukaryota > Metazoa > Chordata > Mammalia > Carnivora > Mustelidae > Lontra > Lontra canadensis. The sequence goes on along the minus strand of NW_022631023.1, from coordinate 10,720,341 downwards.
ATGTTGAATGTGTCTCCTAAAACACACACAGAACTTCTTGGCAATGACTGGGAGTCTTATTGGTTCCAATCATCTAAGGAATCATCTCTGCTGAATCATTAACCGATAAGAGACTTCAGTGGCCTCATACAATAAAGAATACATATTTTACAGAATTAGTGCAGAAAAGCCAATAAACAAACAAACACAAAACAAACCACAAACCTGGGATAAGATCTGATTTCCAGAGTTGCGACATTATAGTATTCTATATTTCCAGTCTTCAACAAAAAATTGAGACATGCAAAGAAATGAGAAAGTAGGTCCCATACACCAGAAAAAAAGAAGTCACTAGAAACAGTCTCTGAGGAGACACAGAAACTGACCTTATTATATAAATAAATCTTCTATATTATATATGTTTAAGACGAAACTAAAGGGAAACTTGACTAACATACTAAGTGGGGAAAAAAGTCTTGTACATATAAGATCTTAAGGAACTCACAAAAAAAGAAAAGATCAATATTAAAAATATCAGTTATATTTCTATACACTAGCAATGAACAACCTGAAAATGAAATTAAACAAATAATTACAAGGACGCTTGGGTGGCTTGGTCGGTTAAGCGGCTGCCTTCTGCTCAGGTCATGATCTCAGGGACCTGGGATAGCCTATGTTGGGCTCCCTGCTCAGTGGGGAGTCTGGTGGTTCCTCTCCATCCCCCAACTTGTGCACGTACTCTCTCTCTCTCTCTCTTGCTCTCTGTTTCAAATAAATAAACAAAAACTTAAAAAAAAAATAATTCCACGTACAACAGCATCCATAAAATACTTAGGAATAAATTTAACAAAAAAAGCACTAGGCTTGCATGCTGAAACTCTATTACACTGGTGGAAGAAACTAAAGAAGACCTACACAAATGGGAAGACATCCTGTGCTGTGGATCAGAGAAAGGCAATACTGCCTAAATTGATTTTCAGGTTCTACACAATCTCTATCAAAATTCCAACTGCTACTCTTTGCAGAAATTGACAAGTTGATACTAAAATTCATATATAGACATGCAAGGGATCAGTAATAGCCAAAACAATTTTTAAAAAAGTAAAAATTTGAGAATACTTATTTCCCGATTTCAAGCCTAAGCTGTGTAATCAAGACTGTGTGGTGCTGGCATAAGGATAGACATAGACAATGGAACAGAATTGAGAATCCCAGAATAAACCCATACATTTATGGACATACACTTATTTTCAACAAGTCTGTGAAGACAATCCAATGGGGAAAAGTACTCTTTTCAACAAATGGTGCTGGAACAACTGGATATCCACATGTGTGAAAAAGGAAAGTGGACCCCCTCATCACACACCACATTTAAAATTTAACTCATAATGGATCAAAGACATAAATCTAAGAACTAAATGCTATAAAACTCTTAGGGGAAAACACAGCTAGGAGAAAATATCATAGAGCATAGTGCTAGCCCAGGAAAAGGTCAAAATCAGAAATCTGGATTATGGTTTTTATTGGATGCATATTGCTTTCATACCATCTTTACGAAGTCAAACATTTGTAAGTTGGGGACAATCTGTACACTATCAAGAAAGTGAAAAGAGTCACAGAATGGGAGAAATATTTGCAGCTCCTTTATTTAATAAAGATACAGTATCCAGAAAATATAAAGAACCATCACAATTCAACAATCAAAAGACAAATAATCCAATTTAAAATTAGGCAAAGAATTGAATAGATGTTTCTCCAATGAAGAAATGCAGATGGCTAACAAGCACATGAAAATGTGCTCAATATCATTAGTCATTAGGGGAATGCAAATCAAAACCACAATGAAATACTACTTTAAATCCACTAGCATGGCTATAACCTAAGACAGACAACAGGAAGTGTTGACAGGGATGTGGAAAAACTGACACTTTGTATATTAATGATTGGACTATAAAATTGTACAGTTGCTTTAGAAAAGAGTTTGACAGTTCCTCAGAAAGTTAAACACAGAATATCTGTATGACCCAGAAATTTCTCTCCCAGGCACATATGTAAGAAATGATAACATATGTTCTCACCAAACCTTGTATGTGAATGTTCATAGCAGCATTATTCACAGTATCCAGAAAGTGAAAACAATCCAAGTATCTATCAAAGGATGAACTGATAAACAAAATGTGGTATATCCATATAATGGAATATTATTCTGTTGTTGAAAGGAGCGAATCATTGACTTATGATACAGTGTGGATGAATCTTAAAAAAAAATCATGCTAAATGAAAGAGTCAGATATCAAAGGTCACAAATTGATTCCATTAGTATGAAATGTTCAGAATAGGCAAATCTGTAGAGACAGAAAGTACATTTCTATGTATGTTGTGGTTGCCAGGGCTTAGGGTGGGGGAAGGGAAAATGGGGCATATTTGGTAACGGATATGTAGGATCTTTTGTTGTGATGGTTGCATGACTTTATGAATATACTAAAATAAAATACATTGTATGCTTTAAAAAGATGAACTTTATGGTTTTTAAGTTGTATCTCAATTTAAAAACAAAAAAGTAATTTTTAAAAAAAGAGATGGAAGAAAAAATTTCATTCCATTAGATATTCTTAAATTTTCAACAAGCCTATTTTAACCTCATTTATCAACATCAAGAATAGAACAGCATTTATAACTCCCCTTCCTTTTTATCTCCACAACCTGAGAAATTTACTTTACTCTTACTCTCTTTTCTCAAACTCTCTACATCTGGATTTTGTTGTTGATGATGACAATGGAAATAATACAATTATTACCTGCTGAGTGCTAAGTGCCAAGTACGATGGTTGTGTTAAATGCATTATCTCATGTTTCCCAAGTTCTTTTTTTTTTTTTTTAAGATTTTTTTATTTATTTGACAGAGATCACAAGTAGGCAGAGAGGCAGGCAGAGAGAGAGGGGGGAAGCAGGCTCCCCGCCAAGCAGAGAACCTGATGGCGGGGCTCAATCCCAGGACCCTGGGATCATGACCTGAGCTGAAGGCAGAGGCTTAACCCACTGAGCCACCCAGGCGCCCCCTTTAAACAATTTTTAAATTAAATGGTATAACTACCCTATTGGTTTCTTAAAGCTACTTTCCTTCTGTGGCTTCTCTGACACCTATAATCTCAGTGTTCTCTTATCTCTAGGAGACTCCCTCTCATTCTCTTTTGCTTGATTCCCCTCTTCTTTTTGACTCCTACATATTGGAGTGCCCCAAGATGAACTCTCTTCTGTCTTCATTTACCTCATACCTTAGGTGATCTTATCAGTCCCAAGTCTTCACATAATCTTTCCCAGATAATTCTCAAACTTGTAACTCTAATCCTGACCTCAAAACTCCACTCACCAATTTGACACTTCCACTTTGATGTCCAATAGGCATGTCAGATCTAACATGCTGCTGTTGATAAGCCACCCAATCTACGGTATTTTTGTCATAGGAGCCTGAACAGACTAAGACAAGAATGAAAACTAGAACTTCTTATAAAGTTCTCTCATGTTCTCTGCAGTATTCCCAATGTCTTCATGTTCTTTATTCTCTGATGGCTCTCCAAACAACTTTAGCTGTCCCACTGCACTAGGGTAATGCACTATGGAATTGTGTAGTGACTCCTGGAGTTGTCTTTCCATTTAATCCACATTGTATCATATCTGGATAATATTAATCAGAATTTATAATAAAAGGTTGGGGCTTTTCTTAGTTCCAGTTAGAAGTAGCTTTCTTCCCTACTTAGTTTTATTTTGCTTATTTGCTCCTCTACATTTTTAAGTGAATTGTAACTTCATTGTTTAACTTTTACTATGCAAGTGTATTAAGTTCAGACTAATTTTTATGACAATAGAGATGACAGTGGAGCCTGGTGTGGAAGAGTGATGCTCTTTTCTTATTATTCAAGAGTTGGCATATGAACAGTTTCAGTTGTGCTTTTATTTTTCCTATCCTTAGCATCTTATCTTACTATTTTATCACTAAAAGTTTTTCTTAAATTCTTTTTGTGACATTTCTTTAGTACTGAGTTTATAGGACTATAGGATTAGTCTCTCAATCAATATTTTTTTAAAAGATTTTTTTAAAATTTATTTATTTGACAGATAGAGATCACAAGTAGGCAGAGAGGCAGGCAGAGAGAGAGGAGGAAGCAGGCTCCCTGCCGAGCAGAGAGCCCCATGTGGGGCTCGATCCCAGGACCCTGGGACCATGACCTGAGCCGAAGGCAGAGGCTTTAACCCACTGAGCCACCCAGGTGCCCCTCAATCAATATTTTTTTAAACTGAACCCTTTTGTATGATTATCACCATCTGAATGCTATAGGAAATTTGAAAATGTCTTTGTTCTGACCTTCAGAATAGACAGTTTGATTAGAGGGCACAAAACAATAAGACAGAAAAAGTGTATGATTAGGAACAAATTGGAGATAAAAATTAGAGATTAGAGATAAAAATATATAGATGTCCAGAGAAGAAAGAAATTAGTGCAGGATGAGACACTCATCAAATTCTACATAGAGATTGTGAAACTTGTGAGGAGCCTTAATGCCTGAGCATCATTTGAAAAGACAGAGAAGGGAAGTCTGGCTTTCCAGATGAGAGAAACAACAGAGGAAATGGTGTTTGTGTGACAGTAAACAACCAGGCTTGATTATATTTAAAGTAGACCACAGAGTCAGAAATTCATCACTGCAGATCCCATAGGCATCAAAAAAGGGGGACTTTTAAAAAGTATTTATTTACTTGAGAGAGAGAAAAAACAAGCACAGGAAGGGTCGTTAGGAAAGGGAGAAGCAGACCCCCACTGAGCAGGGAGCCTGACACGGGAAATTTCTAGAAAAGTTCCACATATCAAAGTGGAGACTCAAGAAAAACATATTACCTGAATAACTATTAGAGAAATTGAATTATTATTTAAAACTTCCTCTCAAGGAAAACCCTAGTCCCTGAGTCTTTGATGATGAATTCACATAAACATTTAGAGAACAACACCAATCTCACACAAATGGTCTCAGAAAACAGAAAAAGGAAGGCAGCTATGCTAACCACTATACCACCAACGCGCCGAGAAAATAGAAAAAGGAAAAATAATTCCAAACTTATTAAATGAGGAAAACATAACCTTAATGCCAAAACCTGACAAGGACACTACAGGGAAGGAAAATTCAAGCCAATCAGAACCCAGAGGCAAAAATTCCAAACACTGGCCAACCGAATTCAGCATTCTGTAGAAGATAATTTCATGACCAAATTAAATTAGATCCAAAAACATTTGAAAATAAATCAATGTAAGCTACCACATGAACAAATAAAACTATGATTATCCCAGAGATGCAAAAAAATCTTTTGGTAAATTTTGTCATCCATTTAAAGAGTACACTTGTCATGATGAGCACTAAGTGATGTACAGAAGTATTGAATCACTGTATTGTACACCTGGAACTAATATAATGCTAATGGTAATTATACTGAAATTAAAATGAAAACTTAATAAAATGTTACCATCCATACAAAAATATTCTTAGAAAATTGGGAATGGAAGAGAACCTCTTCAATCTGGTGAAATTTACCTAGGAAAAAAAAAAGGCTATGGCAAATATCATATTTATTGGTGAAATGTTGAAAGATTTCCCTTTGAAAGTGGGAGTAAGACAAAAATGTCCACTTTTATTCCTATTCAACATGGTACTGGAGCTCCTAGCCAATGAAGAAAAGCAAGACATGGAAATAAAAGATGTATTAATTGGAAAGAATAATATAACACTTTCATTACTCATAGATGGTATCACAGTATGTGTAAAATATCCAAAAGAACCTATAAATACAGAAAGGCAAGGGACTAAGAATAGCAATGCACTCTTTTTAAATTAAATTTTTAAAAATTTTAATTTCAGTGTAGCTAACAGTGTTATGCTAGTTTCAGGTGTACCATACAGTGATTCAACAATTCTGTGTATTACTCAGTGCTCATCAAGGTAAGTGTACTCTTAAATCCCCTTTACCTATTTCACCCATCTCCCCACCTACCTTCCCTCTGGTAACCACCAGTTTGTTTCCTATAGGTAAGAATCTGTTTTTTGGTTTGTCTCTTTTCTTTCCTTTTCTCATTTGTTTTGTTTCCTAAATTCCATCTATGAATGAAATCATATGGTATTTCTCCTTCTCTACCTTTTTTTTTTTAAACTTAATCATTATACTCTCTAGATCCATCCATGTTGTGGCAAATGGCAAGATTTCATTTTCTATGACTGAATAATATTCCATTGTATATGTATATACCACATCTTCTTTATCCATTCATCTATCAATAGACCCTTGGGCAGCTTCCATAATCTGGCTATGGTAAATAATGTTGCAATAAACACAGGGGTGTGTATATCCTTTTGAATTAGTGTCTTCATATTCTTTGTGTAAATACCCGGTGGTGTGATTACTGGATCATAGGGTAGTTGTGTTTTTAATTTTTTGAGGAATCATCATACCATCTTCCACAGAGGCTGCACCGGATTTCATTCCTACCAACAGTACACAAGGGTTCCTTTTTCTCCACATTCTTTTTTTTTTTAGGTTTTATTTATTTGACAGAGAGAGACACAGCAAGAGAAGGAACACAAGCAGGGGGAGGGGAGAGAGAGAGAAGAAGCCTCCCCGCTGAGCGGGGACCCCCCCCCCCGACCCCTGTGGGGCTCGATCCCAGGATCCTAGGATCATGATCTGAGCCAAAGGCAGATGCTTAATGACTGAGCTACCCAGGTGCCCCTTTTTTTTCCTACACATTCTCACCAACACTTATTGATCCTTGTGTTTTGATTTTGGTCATTCTGACAGGTGTGAAGTGATATCTTATTGTAGTTTTGATTTGCATTTCCCTGATGATGAGTGATGTTGAGCATCTTTTGATGTGTTTGTTTGCCATCTGTATATCTTCTTTGGAGAAATGTCTATTCACATCTTCTGACCATTTTTTAATTGATTTTGTGTGTGTGTGTGTGTCTGTGGGTGTGTGTGTTGAGTTGTATAATTTCCTTACATATTTTGGATACCATCCCATTATCAGATATGTCATTTGCAAATATCTTCGGACATTCAGTAGATTCTTTTAGTTTTGTTGGTCATTTCCTTTGTTGTGCAGAGCTCTTTATTTTGATATAGTCCAGTAGTTTATATTTGCTTTTGTTTCCCTTGTCTCAGGAGACATATCTAGAAAAATGTCATGGGTGATGTCAGAGATATTACTGCCTGTGTTCTTTTCTGTGATTTTTATGGTTTTAGGTCTCACTTCTAGGTCTTTAATCCATTTTGAGTTTGTGTATGGTGTAAGAAAGTGGTCCAGTTTCAGTTTTCGCCAGTAGCTGGCCAGTTTCCCCAACACCATTTGTTGAAGAGAGTGTCTTTTTCACATTGCATATTCTTGCCTACTTTGTCATAGATTAATTGACCATATAATCATGGATTTATTTCTGAGTTTCCTATTATGTTCCATTGACCTATGTGTCCATTTTTGTGTCAGTATAATATTGTTTTGATTTTAACAACTTTGTAATATAAATTGAAATCTGGAATTGTGATACCTCCAGCTTTGTTTTTCTTTTTCAAGATTCCTTTGGCTATTCAGGGTCTTTTGCAGCGTGTGCAAATTTTAGGATCGTTTGTTCCAGTTCTGTGAAAAATGCTGTAGTATTTTCATAGGGATTGCATTAAATCTGTAGATTTCTTGGGGTAGGATGGCTATTTTAACCATGTTTGTTCTTCTAGCAAAGCACTCTTGAGAAGAACAGTAACATAGAAGGATTTGCTCTACTGGATACTGAGTTTTTATAAAAACAACTGATTAATTACAAAAAAACCAGAATGATTAAATACACCAAGACACATGCAAATTATGGCATGTTGAGATGTTGAGTAGCAGTTATAAAAACTAAAGTAGATTTATACGTAGTGGCACTGGGGAGTTTTTGAAGACATATCATTACCTTTGAGAAAACTAAACCATTCACAGGATGATACCCACAATGTGATACATTTATATCAAAACAAAACAATACCATGTATTTTTCCATATACAGTCGTATATGCATAGACATGTAAGGAAATAATTTCAGAAGGATCCGTACCAATCTAAAAACAGTGGTTACCTCTAGGGAGAGGACTAATTGTCATCGAGAGAGCCTACAGGTATGATTTTGTATAACCAAAACAAAAAATAAAAGAAGAAAGAAGGAAGGAAGGAAGGGAGTGTGGGAGAGAGGAATAGAAAGAGGACCAAGCCGAGAATTTGGAGCCAAGCCACCCAAGATCTCCATGGAGATGGTCTAGAGCAGCTTCACCAGGAGAATTTCCTAGACATTTCTTTCCTACTTCCACTGAGTCTCAAGAATTAGTTCCTTCCTTCCTTCCTTTCTCCATCAACAAACATATATATTACTGTGTTTCCTGAGATAGACCTGTTTGGAGTTTACATGCTTCAGTCCAGCTGCTGAGTAGACAACGATGTGATGATAGCAAGAGAATCTCACCCTGTTAACATTCAAACACTTCACCATTAACAGGCAACATGTTTATAAGAACTGTGTGCACTTCTAATGACATAATCTAAGAATTGTATGTGTTCTTATTCAGTTCATCAAATCTTTACATTTCTTAAAAATATAACAATGGCCAAGCAGCTTCTAGGAACTCTGGGAAACTGTAGGAGAAATGCTGGCGAAATACTAAGGAATCAAACAGACATACGGATGGAAATCCCAAGGAGTAGGCAAGGAACAGTAGAAAGAGAGAAACATCATCCCACTCAGCAGAATGTGACAGTCATGGAAGAACTTGGTGCAGGACACATGTGTGATTCCTGGGAACTGCAGGAAAGATGGCATGTTCTTACACATTCCATCAGGCACAAACGTGCTTTTCATGTCCAGCAGATGGATATGTAAACTCGCCTTGAGAGTGTCAGTAAAACACAGGGACATGTGGCAGGATCTGCTTCCAGAAACATGAAGTCAGAAGACTTCATCTTTCCAAGCAACAGCCTCCCGTTGATCCCCCCGCTACCCTTCCCAACCCTGCAATCTGTTCTCCACCGGCTCCTCTAAGGGTATAACTTAGATCACCCCTCTCCTTGGCTTAACACCCTGCAAGAAGGACAATTTTTATAAAATGTCAGCATTGTATCCATATTTTCTCATGTGATCTTCCAAGTATCCTGCCACTGGAGCTGCTTTTACAATTCCCAGCTCCGAAGTTGAGATCAAGAAGAGTCCTCCCAAAACAGCCACCGTAACATGAAGGGCCCCCTGCTGCCTTCATGAATGCTCTTCTCCATTATTCTCATGTTTTCTTCATAGTATTTATCACTTTCTGAGATTTCTAATTGCTTATATATTTATAGTCTACCTCACTCCACCAGAAGACAAGCTCCACGAGGAGAGGGATTTTGTTTCTTTTCACTGCCATATCCCTGGTGCTAACATGATGACTGGCACATAATAGGCACTCAATAAAAATTTGTTTAGTAGACAGAACAGATTTATTTAATGCTACTCTCTCAACGGTTTCTTAAATGTTGCATCCAAAGTGACCAAGATAGTTACTTGCAGTTATTATGAATTATATAAATAAATGCATTAAATCTGATACTAACTCTACAACAAATATGACGTGTCATTTTTATATAGTTCATTTGCCAAATGCTGACTATGTACCATACATTGTTAGGCACGGGTAATAAAAGTTATTATCTTAAGAAGTGTGTGTGTGTGTGTGTGTGTGTGTGTGTGTGTGGAAGAGAATACAGGCCAGTAAATTATGTCACCACACTGTGTAGTAAATACAATTACAGGGGTAAACACAGGTGCTGGGGCATAGAGGAAGCACATGTCAATCCAGAGGGGTTGGAGGGGGAGGTGTTTAGTGAAAGCTTTCAAGAGGAGCTGAGTTAGGGAGAATGTAATTTTCCAAAGAAATGAGGAAGCTTATATAAGTCTGGGAAGCAACTCCTCAAAGGCAGGGAGGTGTCGTGCTTTTGGGGAACTGCAAGGTCATGGGTAGGGCTATATGGTACAAGGCAGGGATGCACTGAGAGATTAAACTGGACATGCTTGGAAGAGCCATTCACAGATGACCTTGAATTTCATTGAATATTATATCACTGTGTCTGTTCTCTTTCTCAGTGTATACCTATTGCTAGCCCAGTGCCTGTCAGACGGTAGACCTCGGTAAGTATGTGCTGAATGAGTAAATGAATGAATGGATCTGGAATGTTACCCTGTAGTATCCCTTGTTCCAGGAACCAGTTAGAGTTTGAAATAGGGAAGAGACTGATTAGAGGAACACTTGCGAAGGAGCACTCTGGGAGACACAGAGCAAAAGAAGACAGACTCAGGTCAGTGGGTAGTGATTGTGGGAGTGAATGTGGGAGGACCCTGGAGAGAAGGGGGTCAGAAGGAAAGGATGGATTTGAGAACAGCCTGGCGACTGATTGGATGGGAGGAAAGAAGTAAGGGCAAACCTAGGAGGGCTGCATTTCTGGCACAAGACCGAGGTGTTTGATGGTACCACTCACTGGACGAAGGACTGGAGCAGCTTTGACCCAAAGGGGAGATACTGGACTGCAGGCTCTGAGCTGCATTTGGAATTCCAGGCTGGAATGGGTGTCTGAAGCCCAGCAGGGAAGAAGATAACAGATGCCAGCAGGGTCTGGGTAGTGCATGGAGCCCCACAGGAGGAGGAGAGAGTGCAGGGAGGGAGGCCTCCAGGGCGGAGGCTTTCGTGGTCCCAAAGGCATGTGAAAGCAGAGAGGTGCCCAAACAAAGCTTGCTAGCGGGTAGTGGTAGAGCCAGAATTATGGTTTGAAGGAACCAGTATCAGATGTACAAGGACCCTGTCCCTGAACGCACCGGAAACATGAAAGAACACCCAGTAAAACTGCAAGTCGGAAAGATAAAATCCAAATGGCATGAGGTGGGAGGAATGGGGTGAGGCAGGCAGCCTGGAACCAAGCAGGGAGCGGGCGATGGAAATCCCTTTTACATGATGCCCTAAGTAAGGCGCAGGGCAAAGTGGCCTCCAGGAACCATCAGGGTGGGGCGGTTTCCTTCTTTCAGTAACTTTCCATGCCACCTGCCAGGTAATTAGAGCTTCCCCTTTAAATGTTCTGCCCCTGGGATCTTGGCCTTCACCTGTCTCTCCTTCTCCTGTAATTCACTGCTATATGGCCCTGGAGCAATCAGCTGTGCCAGGCGGTGCAGCTCGGGGGAGGCCTGGGCGCATAATATCCACATGCAGGCAATTACGCTCATTACTCACATTGTTTGGCACAGATTTTCACATACATCAGGCATTTCCAGTCATTCCCAGTTCCTCTTCCTAGAGCCTTGGACCTCTCACTCTTGCCCCTAGGGAAGTTTTATTCCGGTTTCTTGGGTACTGAGAGCAGAGGATCCTGGCTCTTTGGACCTCAGTTCTCGTCGTTCTGATTCTAACCTGAGGTCTGTTCTGCATTGCTGGTGTGCCCTTTGGAAAAACAACAGCAATAGACCCGAGGAACCACACATGATTCAAGACCCCCTTCTTTGGGATGCAAACAAAAGGTCCCTAAATGCAGAACAATCTGATGCATAAAGATGTTTGTCTTAGAATTAGTTATAAGAACAAAGTGAAAAAGTGTGACCTGGAAATATCTAAAAGGGGGTGATTCAGGGGACCGCCGCATTTCCTTGGGTAGAATGTAATGCGACAGTTTTTAATATTAGTTACAAAGGTCGGTTAAGAACATGAAAATGCTACTGATTAGATACCAAGGAAAAAATAGAATACGAAATGATATATATACAGTGTGATTAGAACTATGTAAATAAAAATACACATAGGAAGTTTAGAAACAAACCTCTAAAATGTCAACAGTGGCTGTGTTTGGATTGCGGGATTGAGGACATTTTCCCCCCTTCTTTCCCAAATTTTCTGTAATGAGATTACATTGATTTTGCAATGGAAAAAATGCACATAATAAAAAATAACTTTTAGAACACTGAAACCTAATTTGACAGCTCCCTTCTTTTCTCAGGCTTTCAAGGGTGAGGCTGTCCTGGTCCTCCCTCTGGTCCACTCTGTCCTCTGTGGCCTGGGCTCTGTCTACTGATCTGGGGAAGGTCACAGAGGCAGACCAGAACCTCCACCAGGAACCAGACCCTCTTCCCGTGGTGGGGCAGTCAGGGCCCTGTCCTGGGGTGTTGGCATTTACAATGTGCAAAAACTATTAAATACGGCTTTAAAGCTTAGCACAAAGTGAGTAGGGGAAGCTACCAGAAAGTTCTTGAGCCCCATTCCCACAGCCTGTCCTTGACCTAGTCATGAAGGCCTTGAAGTAGGCGCAAGAGGGTGGGGCCTCCTGTTGGTCCCTCTGGCTGAGTGCCCTGCCGTGGCCCGCCAAGAGTGAAGTTCTAGGCCACAGGGAAGTAACACCGTCAAAGATAGGGGAAACCTGCCAGATAGCTGGCCCAGGGAGGCATACAAGCCATGGCGGGGTGACCTTCCTTCCTGCCAGAGCTCTGGGGCCAGTCTCTGGCACCCGAGAGGTGTTCCAACAAGAGCAGGGGGAGGAAAGGGAGGGAGTATGGGCTGGCAGAGTGAAACTGGGCTTTGGCTGCAGGAGCAGGCCAGCCAGCGTTGGGCACAGTTGATTCTCCACAGGATGAATGATTAGGGAGAAAAGCCCCGATGGGGTTGTAATACTGCTGTTTTGCACAGCTGTAGATGCAGGTGTGGAGAAGCCCACCTTTTTCCACCCTGTGCTAGGATGGAAAGGCCAACATCCCTATCCTAAGGTTCAAGCTGTCTTCAAATTCTCCCTCCATGTGTATGTTTCAGGCCCCCTGGGGGAATGATGCTGAAGAGTTACCAAGGGCTAAGGGATGGGGGGCAGAAATGGAAGATGCCCATGTCTCACTGGAAACCATGGGCCCAAGTCTAAAGCTCCTCAAGGCCTCCACGTCAGGCCCTTTCTCCCTCGACTCTCCGTCCCTGGGGACTTACACCAGCTGAGGGCTTTAGGTCCCCACAGGGACTCACAGGTTGATATTCCCAGCACACCCTCTAGACAAAATCCTTACCTTATCCTACTAACTAATAGTCCTTGAGCACCCTCCCTGTTTCAGGCTGGGATCCAATAGCAATTGGACCAACGCCCTGCCGTGGGGCGCTTGCCTTCTGCTGCTGTCTCAAAGGCACTTCAATCCTATCGTGTGCTGCAGGCTGACACTTACTGGGCCAGGTATGGCTTTAGACACTTTATAGGTACAGGCACACCTTGTAGATAGTGTAGTTTCTGTTCCAGACCATCCCAGGAAAGTGAATATTGCAATAAGGCAAGTCAACGCATTGTCTGGTTTTCCACTGCTTCCAAGGGTCATGTTTCTACGACACAGAGGTCTATGAAGTGTGCAGGAGCATTATTTCTTAAAAAACAATGCATATGCCTCAATGAAAAGTGCTGGATGGCTAAAGAACGTTAACCATCACCTGAGCTTCAGGCAAACTGTAATCACTCATCACGTCACCATAATGAATATAATGAAAGAGTCTGAAATATTGTTAGGTGACCGAAATGTGACACAGAGACAGGAAGTGGGCGAATGCTGTTGGAAAAAATGGTGCCGGCAGACTTGCTCAACGTCGGGTTGTTACCAACCCGCAATTTCTAAGAAACGCGGTATCTGCAGAGCATAATAAAGGGAAGCACAATAAAATGAGACACGCCTATATAAACGTGTTTTAGCTTCACAACAGCTTGGTGACCTAGAGCTATTGCTTTCCTCCTTTTCAGACAAGATAACCCGATAAACGGACTTGCCTGATGTCGCAACAGTGGTGAGCGCTATGCTGGGCTGGGATACCGGCAGCTGGATGCCCAACCCCACACTCTCACTCCAACAGCCTGGCTTTTGCTCCAAACAAAAATTGTGATTTTTCCCTCCAGGTTGCCTCCCTACGTGTCATCAATATCTACCCGGTGACATAGAACAAGAGCCCAGAGGCGTGGTTGACCTGTTCCTCACCCTCATCCTCCATGTGCTTTCAATCATCAAACCTTGCTTTTGAAGATGCTTTGAAGTTTTTCTTCAAGAGGCAGAAAGGGCTGTGCTTTTCGCTCACCGTTGTCCCCAGTGCTCGGCACCTTTCGTGATCACTCCATGGGAGTGAATCGGTGAACTCACGGTTATATTGGGGAGATGGAATCCTCTGCCTTTGGATGCATCCTTTTGGTCTGGATGGAGAAGGAGCAGTCCTGAAGCAAGCAAATCATGAATGAGGTTGGAATGACTTGCCAGGTTTGGTAGATGGGAACCAGACCAGTGGATTTAGATAAACAAACAAATAAATAGATGAAAGCAATGATTCTAGCACCTGAGGTGGAGAGCAAATTCATGCAATCTGCATCTATTTACTTGTCTGTCTCTATAATAATGCACAGCAAACAATTATTGAACATTTCCCACGTGGCATGCATGATTCCTGATACTTTCCATGGGCACCATATAACCCTTGCTATGACCCTGTGCCTTAGGTAGGGTTATGTTACAGATGGGGAAACTAAGGCTCTCAGAATTCAGTTACTTGGTCAGGGTCATTTAGCCATTAAGCAGCAGGATCTGGGTTTGGATCCAGGTGGTCTCGCTTGGGCTCCATAGCCTTAACCATCGAGATCTACTTTGCCCCAGGCAGCCACCTTTGGTGAGATCTGCCCTGTCTGTGGCTCCCCAGGACAGCTCTTTCCTGAGGACTAAGCATTTGTATTTCATGGCTGCACTCTCTTGAATTCAAGGTGGATTTCAAATGAGAGATGAGGGTCACTGTTGCTGGTCACTTGAACTCAGCATGTTTGTCCTCAGGACATTCTATGCTGTGGGCTACCCACTTCCATGGTGGGCACAGGGAAGCAGAGAACACTTGTTTCTGAGAGATAAGATGGGGCAGAGGGAAGGGGGATGCAGGATCAGACATTAGATGAGCAGAGCAAAGACAAATCCATGTAGTCCCAGAGAAACAAAAAACGTCACATCTAGGTCCTCAGGAGCCCGGATGGCACATCCTGTCCCTGGATTCTAGGATATAGTCTGGAATCCGACAACAGATCCCCATTTTTGCCTTTTCACTGCAATAATTACAGAATGATGGTCAATGAGATAGGCAAAAATGTAAACTAAGGGCACCTGGGTGGCTCAGTCGTTAAGTGTCTGCCTTTGGTTCAGGTCATGATCCTGGGGTCCTGGGATGGAGCCCCGCATGGGGTTCCCTGCTCAGCAGTAAGCCTGCTTCTCCCTCTCCCACTCCCCCTCCTTGTGTTCCCTCTCTCGCTGTGTCTCTCTCTGTCAAATAAATAAAATCTTTATATGTGTATATATATATACATATATATATATAGAGAGAGAGAATACACACACACACACACAGACACACACACACACACACACACATATATATATAGAGAGAGTTACAGACAGCATTCAATGAACCCTAATCTTACAGCAAAGAGATTGGCTGCAGTCTGCTGTGTATGAATGGGTGTGAGCCTGGATGTACATAGGGGGTATGCCTACTCACATCAGGTGATAAGAAGTTGAAAGAAGCTTCAATTAAAATAGGTTAAAGAAAAAACTTGAAAGCCACCTAGAGAACACATGAGACCATGTTAGGAAACTAGATTCCAGGTGAAAGGTATGGACACAGAGCTCCCTCTTGACAGGGCAGACAGATTCCAACTCTAATATTCCAACTGGTATTCACAGTTGTTCAGGTAGAAGCATTTTGGACATACCAACACCCACATCCAGGTGCCATCTTCACTTCCTACTGAGAACTTGAATCTTTAACTACTTTAAAATCCTGAATCCGCCACTATTAGACTCAGATGGTCTATGAAAATAAATCACCTCCTCTTGGCTGGGTAAGTGACTTTGCAACCCTAGGAAAATGTGCAGATCATTATAGATGGTGAGCTGACTCAAAATCAGAATATCGCTACATTTTCTCAATTTTAACATCTTGGAATTTGGAATGCATTCTGTAATCTAATCAATGGCATCAAACAATTATGAATAGTGGTATCATTAAAATCACGTTATATCTTATAATTGAAGCCATCTTCTATCCCACGAAATAGGGCATTCCTTTCATGGTAACTTCAGGAGCAAGTGTTATATCATCATTATAATCTGTATATTATTTAAAGAACTTGAAACAGGGGTGCTGGGTGGCTCAGTCGGTTAAGCATCCAACTCGATTTCAGCTCAGGTCATGATCTCAGGGTTATGAGATTGAGCCCCGCTTCAGGCTTCACACAGGGCATGGAGCCTGCTTAAGACTTCCTCTTTCCCTTTGCCCCCCCCAAATAAATAAAAATAGAGAACTTGACACATTAAAGAAAATCTAACATGTTAGAGAACCTGGCATATTGGACTTGCAGTTCAATTGGAAATGTTTAAGAAGATATAATCATTTTGTAGGAAGTCTTTGAATGTTGTGTTATTAGGGTACAGTTTAACCCCAAAGTACAATCCCTCAAAGAGGATAGAAGTCTAGTAGTGAGTGGCTCAGAGCTGTAGCCAAGCAGCTTTGCTATGTGAGGAATGGGCTCCTTCTCTCCTTTGTGTCTTCCCTGGCCTTTGTTGCCTTCATCAACATGGTTGAAGCTGGCTCACCACCACATCCAAGGGAAGTGGGAAAGAAGTGGGTCCACTGCAAGTGTCTTACAGGCGATTATCTGGTTGTAGTGTACATCCTGTCTACTCACATCCCACCGGCCCTAACTTGGTCACATGGCCACAGATGGCTGCATAATGTAGTCTATTGTTGGGCAGATGGATGTCCAGCTAAAGCTCAGGGGTTTTAACTAAAGGCAAAGAGGGGAGAATTAACACTAGAAAACATTTGGTACATCTACCGTGAATCTTAAGAAAGCACATTTGCTGGGTTTGTGAAATTTTAACAATTGCTGAAAGGCTTAGAAAGATTTCACTTGTCCGTTTTGTAAGTTTGCCACACTGGATGTTTGAAGTGTGTTAGAGAAACATGTATTTTAACTTTATTTATTTATTTATTATTTATTTATTTTAAAAGATTCTATTTATTTATTTGACAGACAGAGATCACAAGTAGGCAGAGAGGCAGGCAGAGAAGCAGGGGAAGCAGTCTCCCTGCTGAGCAGAGAGCCCGATGTGGGGCTCGATCCCAGAACTCTGGGATCATGACCTGAGCCGAAGGCAGAGGCTTTAACAGACTGAGCCACCCAGGTGCCCCTGTATTTTAACTTTAAACGTGTATTTTAACTTTAAATACTTTAAATTAAAACTTAAAATGTTTTAGAGAATTAAATAATAATTTCCTAAATAGGGCTAATTACTTAATAGGACTTACTACTTAAACTTTTTCAATTTAACATGAATCAGACAAAAAAAATGAAAGTGATTAATATTATTTTTACATAAAAATTACTAGACACAAATAAGGGCAAGACTTGTGAATTAAACATAAAGTCTTTGGAAGAAGCCAGGTTTTAAAGTATTGCAACTTTTCAGGTTGGCCTCTTTTACTTAGTAATATGCATTTAAATTTCCTTCAAGGTCTATTCATGATTTGAGGGCTCATTTTGTCATTGCTGTATAATATTTCAGTTTTTGGATAGACTATAGTTCCTTTATATACTCCCCACTGAAGAACATCTTGATTGCTTCCAAGTTTTGGCCATTATGAGTAAAGCTGTCATTAATGTCTGCATGCTGGGTAACTACCAAGGAGCATGATTGCCGGATCATATGGTAAGAGTACATTCAGTTTTATAAGAAATTGCCAAACTGTCTTTCAAAGTGGCTGTACCATTTTGCGTTCCCATCAGTGTTAAGTGAGTTCTTATTGCTCCACATCCTCACCAACACTTGGTGGTGTCAGTGTTCTGGATTTTGACCATTCTAATAAGTGTTTAGCAATATCTCATTGTTGTTTTAATTTGCATTTACCTGATGATGCAAGATGTGGAGAATATTTCATATGCTTAGACAAGTATATATCTTCTTTGGTGAAGTGTCTGTCAAAGTCTTTAGCCCATTTTTTTTGGTATCAATAAATTTACTCAATATTGATAGAATACAAAATTTTATATGCAACGCATTGACTTTAGTATTACGGAATTTAACCTTTTTATAATCTATCTTATGGTGTAAACTCTTTGCCTATCTGTTCTAAGCTATGATGTGTTGTACCAACAGACCTCCTTTCCCCACAGTTTTTTAAAAAGATATTTATTTATTTATTCAACAGAGAAAGAGTACAAGCAAGTGAAGCAGCAAGTAGAGGGAGAGGGAGAAACAGACTCCTTGCTGAGCAGCGAGCCTGGTGTGGGGCTCAATCTCAGGACCCTGGAATCATGACCTGAGCCAAAAGGCAGATGCTAAGCTGACTGAGGCACCAAGGCATCCCCATAGCTTTTTACTATGTACTTAAACAGTTGATTTCTTTCCCTTAGGCAAGGTGAAAATAAAAACACAAAAAATTCCCACCAGGAAAAAAACTGTTGGCCCAATTTCGGAGTTTCAGCATAAGATAATACCAGAAATAGGTTATGGGCAATTCTTTTTTTTTTTTTTTTAAATTTACTTGACAGAGAGAGAGAAAGAGAGAGCACAAGTAGGCAGAGCACTAGGCAGAGGCAGAGGGAGAAGCAGGCTCCCCACTGAGCAGGGAACATGATGGAGGGGCTGGATCCCAGGACTGTGGGATCATGACCTGAGTTGAAGGCAGACGCTTAATTGACTGAGCCACCCAGGCATCCTTGTTATGGGCAACTCTTAATTACCTGAATTGTACTCTATGAGGTTACAGTGTTGGCCAAAAGAAGACACAGTTTTCTCATTAAACTTTTTTTTAATGGGTCTCAAAACTCGGTGACAGACTTTTAGTCAAATTGTTTCCACTAAAAAGTACTCATCTAAAAAAACTAATAACTTAACACACACACACACACACACACACACACACACACACACACACCCAAATAGTCCACAAAACATTCTCTCCTTCTGAAGCTTTTATGATGCACTGTTATCACTAGCCAGTCTTTTACTATTAAACTTAAATGGCCAATTGACATAGTTCTGATGTTCTTCCACCAGTGATTAAGCCTGGGATGACAGGTATTGGGATAAATATTCATTTAGCCCTCTGAGCTTTCTGGGCAGACTTGGTGACCTTGCCAGCTCCAGCTGCCTTGTCGTCCACTCCTTTGATGACACCCACAGGAACTGTCTATCTCATGTCATGAACTGCAGAATGGCCCCCAAGGAGCATAGTCAAAGAAGCTCTCAACACACATAGGCTTGCCAGCAACCATATTAGTGATGGTGGCATCACCAGATTTCAAGAATGTGAGGTCATCTTCCAGCTTTTTCCAGAACCACAATCAATCTCCTTCAGCTCAGCAAACTTGCAAGCAATGTGAGCTATGTGACTATCCAGCAAGGTGCATAGCCACCACTCTGTGGCTTAGATGGTTCAGGATAATAACTTGAGCCATGAAACCAGCTGCTTCCATGGGTATGTCATTTAAGGGGTCATGAGCCACATTGCCATGCTGACCATCTTTGACAGATATGTTCTTGACATTGAAGCCCACATAGTCCCCAGGAGAAGCCTTGCTTCTTCTGGGGACATTTCAACACACTTGACTTCAGTTGTAACATTGACTGGAGAAAAGGTGACCACCATGCCAGGTTTAAGAATGCCACTCTCCACCAGGCCAACAGGGGCAGTACCAATACCACCCATTTTTCAGATGTCCTGGAGGGGCAGACACAAGGGCTTGTCAGTTGGATGAGTTGATGGCAGAATGCCATGCAGAGCTTCAAGCCATATGATTCCACTGACCTTGCCATCTTTATGGGTGACTTTCCATTCCTCAAACCAAGGCACATTAGCACTTGGCTCCAGCATGTTGTCACCATTCAACCAGCAACTGGCATAAATGCTACTCTGTCAGGGTTGTAGCCAATTTTCTAAATGTAGGTGCTGACTTCCTTAATGATTTCCCATATCTCTTCTGGCTATAGGATGGCTTAGTGGAATCCATTTTGTTAACATCAACAATTAGTTGTTTCACACCCAGTGTGTAAGCCAAAAGGGCATGCTCATGGGTCTGCCCATTCTTGGAGATAACCTGCTTCAAAGTCACCAACACCAGCAGCAACAATTGGGACAGCACGGTCAGCCTAAGATGCGCCTGTAATCACATTTTTGATAAAGTCTCAATGTGATGGTCACATAATACTTGCTGGTCTCAAATTTCCTCAGGGAAATAACAATGGTGATACTATGTTCATGTTCAACTTTCAGTTTATCCAAGACTCAGGCATACTTGAAGGAGACCTTTCCCACTTCAGCAGCCTCCTACTCAAACTTTTTGATAGTTCCTTTGTCAATCCCACCACATTTGTAGATCACATGACCAGTCGTGGTGGACTTTCCTGAATCGACATAACCAGTGATGATGATGTTGACATGAGTCTTTTCCTTTCTCATTTTGGTTTAGGTGTAGTGGTGGTTTTTACAACACTTGTGTTCTGGTGGCAAACGTGTTATGAAAAGGTCCTTGGCCTATTTTTAAATCAGGTTGTTCTTTCTTTCATGGATTGTGCTTTTTGTGTTGTATCTACAAAAACTACCTATTGTATTTTTCCAGTTATATGACATTCTGGAAAAGGAAAATTCATGGAGACTCTAAAAAGACCAATGATTGACAGGGGTTAGGGAGGAGGGAAGGATGAATAAGTGGAGCACAGAGGATTTTTAGGGAAGGGAGGGTAGTCTGTATGATACCTGATAGTAGATACATGTCATAATACATTTGTCCAAACCCACAGAACTAACAACATCAGGAGTGAGCTATGTCTATGTAGACTATGGGCTTTGGGTGATGATGTGTCAATGCGATTTTATCAATGGTAACAAACGTACTATGGCATGTGATGTGGATAGTGGTGGAAGCCATGCAAATGTGGGGATTGGAGATGGGCTTATGGGAAATCTCTGTACCTTCTGCTCACTTTTGCTGTGAACTTAAAATTGCTATAAGAGAATAAGGTATTTTAAAAAGCATGACAATGTTAACAACTTGAGTAGTAATTAAAACAAGTAACTGTAAGTGATCCTCTGCACATAAGACATAGTTTCTCCCCCAACTTCACTGCATCCTATTTCTACTCTGAGTTTCATAAGTCTCATAGACACATTTTAAACTTTCTTCCGCTTATGACAACCCTCCACGTATGCATGGGTGGAGGATATGCCTACTGAGATGCCTGTTTAGAATCTCCTTTGCTGCACGCTATTTCTCTTTACCTGCAACCCCCCAGATCTGCAGGGCTCAGAGGTAGCTGCTTGCTTTCATAATGATATGATTTGACCTAGTCTTTAGACTTTGCTGATTGGCCAACGTGGACTGCTAACCTAACCAAGGCTAATAAATGTGCCAATTGAGGGAGAGACTCAGACTATGTTTGGGTGGCTAGAGGGATTCTATGTAGACCAAAAAGGTAGGAATAGCCACTGTCTACTGTGTAGCCTAGAGAACAGAGAAAAAGGGTCCTTTTGGAGAAGGAAGAATTAAGCTGATGGGCAGGACAGGGACAAAAGTTGGAAAGCATCCTGGTTTTAGTCTGTTCCAAAGGCCTAGTCAGCTATGCATTGCCTTGAGACCTGGGATGCATCTGGCACACTTCTAATAATTCATCCCTCCCATATAAACAGACTAGAGTCAGTTTCTATTATTTGTAATCAAAAGAATACTATCTAATATGTATGAAATATACTAAACTCATTGTGTGGAACAAACTCGTAGATTTTGTTTTCAAAAGAATTAGCTGCTTGGTTGTCTCAGAAGAACTTTTCAGTTGTAGACCTGACTTCTTGGGATTAAGTATAGGGGCTAGTCCAAGGCATATGCCCTGGTAAATTCATGAAATTGAATTTACCTAAAACTCAATTCTTAATGTAACTCTAGCCTGATCATCACTTGCAAAATATTCAACATTGAATATAAGAAAGTTAGAGCCAATAAACTACTTGTGACTTGTGTAACATCATCGTATTGGAGTGTTTTATTGGAAGATACCCAAATTGTGTTATATGGTCCATAGTAGAAACTAGTAGTTCACCATCCTCTCCCAGCTGAACTTATATTTCCCAGTCCTTCTTGGAAGGAAAGGCAAAGCTATAGGATTAAGTTCCAACTCATGGAAAATAGGTAGAGGTGATGGGTAAAACTTCTGTAACACTTCTTAAAAGGAATGCTGTAAGACTTCTCCTCTCCTTTTCTCCTGGCATGTGAACATGATTCTAGAAGCAGGAATGGCCATGCTAGAACACAAGATGGAAGCCATATATTATAAATGGATACAAATGGATAGCAACAAGCTGGATAGGGCCTGGATCCCCAGCCTACCTACATTTAGAACTTTCCATGTAATAAACCATCTTATTTAAGTCACTGTTGTTTTGACTTGTATTTCAGTAGCTGGGGACCCTAACTGTGACATAGCCTTTGCATGGAAAAACAAAAATGAATGACTGTTTCCTACAAGAGGTATTGTAACCCTCATTCAACAAATGTTTATCGAGTCACCAAGGTCTGAATGTGAACAGCTGAGTCCCCTTGGAAAAACTGTCCAGGTTGGTAAAGTAATCTCACCCACATGAAATGACAAGTGCCCAAAGAAACAAGGGGCACTTAGCCTAGGGAAAGAAAGGGTTAGGTTAAGTCAGGAGACATAGGAAAAGTTCATGTGGAAGAGGGGACAAACTTGTTCCATATGGATCCAAGGGGGCTGAACCAAGGCCAACAGGTTTATGCAGGGAACTGAAGCACTAAGATCTAACGAGTTCTACATCAGTCCAGGTTGTTGGCTTTAAGCAATATAAACAGACTCTAAAATCTTAGGCAAAAATGAAATTGATTGGAATGATATTTGGGGGAATCTCAGAATTGACCAGAGTCCAGAGTACTGGCCAGGAACCAAGAGTATTCTCAAGGGCTGGTTAGCAGGAAGCATAACCATAGCCATTGAGAAGGAAGGGTCTGGTGAGCATGATGAATGACCTCTCACTGTTCCTCATGTCACTGAGTCATTCACTCAGGACTCAAAAGCATGAGAGAGAGTCTGATGGTTGCACATGGGATCATTTTCCATTTGCTGGTTTCACATGGTAGAATAGTGGAAAATCTGTCTCTGTTGATTGTAGCATGGAAGTCAGGCACCACCTCCAAGAAGAGCCCAAGATACTATGGGACAAACTTCCAGTCCTACCTCTCATGATGCTTTCAAAGCCCATCATTCTGTGACCAGTGTCTCAGGATTGGGAGGGATTTGTCCATTCAGCAAAGTCATCTCCTTTCTACATTCCTCGTATATGCTCATATACTCTTTATATATATTCCAACTCATATATATTCCAACAGTGAAAGCCTCCCTACCTTCTTATTGTTGAAATGAAATAAAGGCCAAGAGTTTAGACTCTCTACCTGGTACTCAAGGCCCTTGAACTCTGGTCCCACTTTTATAGAGTTAAGTTCCTGTAAGTCTTCTACAGACACCTTTCCTCCTGTCAAACTTATACACTCAATGTCACCATCCCCTGACCCCACCAAAACATCTTATGTTTATCCTCTTTTCTGCTCCCGTCTATCTAAATGTTATCCATTCTTCACATTCCAACTCAAATCCCACATCCTACATAAAACATTCCCAAGCTATCCCAGCCCAAAGTCATGTAGCTTTGGAAATTTTTGCTTGTACTCTTTGTTAGAGAGCTAATCACTCTCCTTTTATATACTTTCTATTTCTTAGAATTGATACTTAAACCCTGTTAGATGATTTAGTTTTAAACATACTTATATAAAAAAATTAAAAAATAAATATATCATCTCTACCTATGTAGATTATAACTTCTTAAAGACATGGTCTATTTCTTATCCATCTTTGCATCTCCTGCAGAACTTAAAATTCTTTCCACATGGACATTTTTTTCTTAATTGATATGAATACCAGAGGTGAGTGTGGTTTGACCTCTTATTCAGGAATTTGGGGATGGGAAAAGAGGAAAAGATGTGAGTAGAGGTATATTAGAGCAATAGAACAATGACTGAAAATGATTTTTCTGAGTATAATAATGATGTGATTTATATTTTTTACAGCTTTGTTAGGCTATAATTGATACCTAATAAATTGCACATACTTCAAGTATATAATTTGATAAGTTTTGACATTGTATGCAACCATGAAATTATTGCTCTGATCAAGATAATAAAGATATCCATCATCTCTAAGTGTTTCCACACGTTCCTTTATAATCCCTCTTCTTCACTTCTACCTCAAGCAACCACTGATTTGTGTCACTATAGTTTGAATTTTCTAGAATTTCATGGGATGGAATCATTCAGTATGTTTTTGAGTGTGTATGTGGTGGGGGGATCTGACTTCTTCCACTTAGCATGATTAATGTTCATCCGTGTTGCTGAACATGTCTATAGTGGACTTTGTATTGTTGAGTAGTATTCCATTGTATGAAATGAGGATAATAAGAGGATTCACCCCAGGACTGCTGTGAGCATTAAATGCATTGATACAAGAAAGATATGTAGACCAACACTTGTTAATTTTATTAGGCTTTTATTTCCTACACAAAGCAATCATAGGCATTAACAATTGCCTAACCCATTTTTTTTTTTTAAGATTTTATTTATTTGTCAGAGAGAGAGAGAGAGAGAGAGCGAGAGTGAGCACAGGCAGATAGAGTGGCAGGCAGAGGCAGAGGGAGAAGCAGGCTCCCTGCTGAACAAGGAGCCCGGTCCCAGGACTCTGGGATCATGACCTGAGCCGAAGGCAGCCGCTTAACCAACTGAGCCACCCAGGCGTCCCGCCTAACCCATTTTTAATAAAGAACCTAAAACATAAAGAAATTAAAATGACTTGGCGAGGACCCTCAAGACAAAGATTACTTAGGTCTTCTGACTCTCAACCCCATGTCTTCACTCTACCACTGAGACTACAAAATGGAAGCCCCGTCTTTTTATAATGTCAACTCAGAAGTTATATCCTATCACTTCTGCTGTATTCAATTCCTTAGAGGTCTTTAAATCTGGCTCACACTGGAGGACAGGGAATTATATAAAGTGTAATGCCAACAGGTAGGGATCATAGAAGACCCTCTTAGAGGCTACTTACTATAGGCCCCCTCTCTGGCCATTTTTTTTTAGTAGGAAGTGGACCCTGTGGCTAGGCTATGGAAAGAAGTGGGGTATCACAGTTGGGGCAAGCAGTTTTCTTCTGCCTTCAAGATGACACCAGTCTATCATGTATCTATCCCACTGTTTGGCGCTGGGGGCCCAAGGGTTTCTTTTCCGAGAATTTATGTACTCATTGCTAAGGTCACAAAGTAAGTAAGTAAGTAAGGTCACTTTGTTAGTTCTGGCTCTCTAAGAAGCAGACACCAAGACAAGATCAGATGTGTAAGAGATTTCTTGGGGGAAATATCCATGAAGGACAAAAGGAGGGAAGCAGGGAAGATGGGGAGAGGAGTGCATCGCAGGTCTGACATCTATCCTGGAGATGGGGAGGGGAGAGAGAGTCTCACACCGCAGGACAATTCCAAGAAAGGTTTGGTCAATCACTGGGAAGTCCTTGAGCCCAAGTCACCCATCAGAGGAGTCCTGGGTGTAATAGAAATGAACCTGAATTTGTTCTTCACTTCGCTGTGCTCCATCATTGACAGGGAGCAGCCTGGGGGACACGTGACCTCAGTGCTAATAAAGCAATGGACCCAGAGGGCCTGCAGCTAGGGATCTGAGCAGTATCTTTGCATTTCTGTCCTGCACACGCAACAAGGGATAGTTCACGGGATTATGGAGTAAGCATAGGTGCTGAAAGAGTCCAAAGGAGGTGCACCTGATCCAGACTTTCAAGTTCAGGGTAGGCTTTCTGCCTGGCAGTCGTCAAAACTGAGACATGAACAGAGGGAAGCAAACTGACATATACCATTGGAGAAATGCCTACTGGTACCAGCACTTTGAGGAACAGTTTGGCATCATGTAGAACAGTTGAGGGTTTGCATACCCTGGGAAAGAGCATGCCACTCTTTGCATGTGTACATATGTGCATTGGTCTGTGTGTGTAAGATGTTCCCACCGCTGTTCTTTGAAGGAACATCACAAAGGAAACCATCATACCCTCCTAGCAGAAGAGATAGACAGTGGTTTAGCTGTACAGTAGAATAGTTTCAGTGATGAGAATAAGTGAGCAAGAACTACACTCTAGGACTTGGATGAATCTCTTAAAAACATTTTGAGGGGAGGAAAGGCAAGGCGCTCACAGGACATTCAGGAAGTGGGCAGAAACAGACTACTGTTTGGGGAACACATCCAAAGATGGTAAAGCCAGAAAGGAAGCCAAGGAAAAGTGGGGAGGAGAGGGGTTGTGCTTCTAGAGAGGCATGGAAGAAGATTCTGGATGTGGGCTTCTGTGATGCTTGTGAAATAATTCTTTTTTTTTTTTTTTTTTTTTAAGTCAGCTCCATGCCCAGCATGAACTGGAACTCATGACCCTGATATCAAGACCTGAGCTGAGATCCAAAGTCAGACACTTAACTGACGGAGCCACGCAGGCACCCCTTATAAAATAATCTTTGTAATTCTCCATGTGTGTTTTATGCAATCCCATGAAACATTTCATAATTAAAAAAAAAAAAAGATGGGGGGCAAATAGAAGTAGGCTAGGGCAAGGGAGTGGCGTGTGTTCCAGGCAGAGTGGAAAGGGCAGGAGGGGAAATGCATGCAGAGCTCAGGGACCTCAAACACCATGGAGTAACACTGAGGAGGGGCAAGAGGGATGGGGTGGGGATTGGGGGCATGCTGCAGAAGAAGGGCCTTATAGACCCCTGCTGGGGAGTTAGGAATGTACCCTGAGGGCAAAGGGGAGCCATTGAATTATTTAAACTGGGGAGAAACTGAATCAGATGTATGTTTTCCAAAGTGGCTGCACCAACTTGCATTCCCACCAACAGTGTAAGAGGGTTCCCCTTTCTCCACATCCTCTCCAACACATGTTGTTTCCTGTCTTGCTAATTTTGGCCATTCTAACTGGTGTAAGGTGGTATCTCAATGTGGTTTTAATTTGCATCTCCCTGATGGCTAGTGATGATGAACATTTTTTCATGTGTCTGATAGCCATTCATACGTCTTCATTGGAGAAGTGTCTGTTCATATCTTCTGCCCATTTTTTGATATGATTATCTGTTATGTGTGTGTTGAGTTTGAGGAGTTCTTTATAGATCCTGGATATCAGCCTTTTGTCTGTACTGTTATTTGCAAATAACTTCTCCCATTCCGTGGGTTGCCTCTTTGTTTTCTTGACTGTTTCCTTTGCTGTGCAGAAGCTTTTGATCTTGATGAAGTCCCAAAAGTTCATTTTCGCTTTTGTTTCCTTTGCCTTTGGAGACATATCTTGAAAGAAGTTGTTGTGGCTGATATCGAAGAGGTTACCGCCTATGTTCTCCTCTAGGATTCTGATGGATTCCTGCTTCACGTGGAGGTCTTTTATCCATTTTGAGTTTATCTTTGTGTATGGTGTAAGAGAATGGTCGAGTTTCATTCTTCTACATATAGCTGTATGGAGATTCCTTAAGAAATTAAAAATAGAGCTTCCCTATGACCCTGCAATTGCACTACTGGGTATTTACCCCAAAGATATAGATGTAGTGGAAAGAAGGGCCATCTGTACCCCAATGTTTATAGCAGCAATGGCCACGGTCACCAAACTGTGGAAAGAACCAAGATGCCTTTCAACGGACGAATGGATAAGGAAGATGTCGTCCACATACACTATGGAGTGTTATGTCTCCATCAGAAAGGATGAATACCCAACTTTTGTAGCAACATGAACGGGACTGGAAGAGATTATGCTGAGTGAAATAAGTCAAGCAGAGAGAGTCAATTATCATATGGTTTCACTGATTTGTGGAGCATAACAAATAACATGGAGGACATGGGGAGATGGAGAGGAGAAGGGAGCTGAGGGAAATTGGAAGGGGAGGTGAACCACGAGAGACTATGGACCCTGAAAAACAACCTGAGGGTTTTGAAGGGGTGGGGGGTGGGAGGTTGGGGGAATCAGGTGGTGGGTATTGGGGAGGGCACGTATTGCATGGAGCACTGGGTGTGGTGCAAAAACAATGAATACTGTTACACTGAAAAGAAATTAAAAAAAAAAAAAAAGATGTGTGTTTTCCGAAAGATCCTATGGCGGCAGTGTGAAAGGTACCTCTCAGCACCCAGGTGAGTGGAGGTGAGGTGGTCAGAGAAAGAGTTCCTGGTGCTTGCATGTTGCCCGTGACACTTATCCAGGGCTTGCCACTGGGCTTCCAGCTGGAGTCAAGTTTAACAGCACTGATTCCCAGGCCTGAAGCTGCCCTTCCTCACTGGCCAACCACAGCCCTCCTTTCCGCATGCAGGAACTTGGTCATGTCTTAATCACTGAATCATTTACAGCAGGAGAAGGTTTGCCAAACTGACTGCTCTCTAATGTCAACCACCCATATTATTGATGGAAGATAAAGTGTTGTCCTTGCTTCCAAAGGCCCTGCCTTCTGGATTCTGAACACTTTGGGGAAAGAAAAAAAAAAAAAGGACTTGTAAATAACTGATCATTGCAAAGGTTAACCCCTTGGGAATTCCTTAGTAGGAGTCGTTTAATGATAGAACTGTATGTAATGATCCTTTCATTGCTTAAGTGACTTGTTCCATTTGCAATAATACAGGGGAGCAGTTGATTAACATGGTTATTTAAAATTTTCTTAGTAACTATGTGTTTAATATTAAGGTCAGTTGTGGACTTCTTTATTCAATGTGGGAACTAAATCCCAAGATATTTCCTGCATATTCTATTCTCCTAAGGTCTCAGTAACTGGAGGCTGAAAGTTCATGATTTATTGTAGGAGGTATCACCTGATAGCTCTCAATTATCTTGTAATTTTAATTGCACGTGAGGATTTTTTTTTTTTTTCTTTTTGGCAGAACAAACAGCTGCTGTTCTTATTGCCAGGAAGTTGATTTTTTAAAAACTATGGGCAATTTGAAAAAAATAGATATTATCTAATACTAAAGCATTATATCTTGATTGGTGATACATTCTCAAGTGTAAGATCTTCCTCACGGCTGCATTTGGGGGTTTGACTTCCTACTAGGTTCTCCGTTGCAAAAGATCACTTTCTCCCTGAATATGGGCTCCTTTGGAATCCCCTCAGCCTCCCTCCCACATGCTCTTTACCTGCCTGTCATGTGCCTTTGTAAAAGGAAAGTCCAATGAAGTTTAGATAAAGGGCACAATTCTGATTTGTCCTTGAGGCAATGGGGGGCTGCCTAACCACTGGATGTAGTCTAGTGTCTACGGGCTTTGCTCCTTGCTGAGCAGAGAGCCCGATGTGGGGCTCGATCCTAGGACCCTAAGATCATTACCTGAGCCTAAGGCAGAGGCTTAACCCACGGAGCCACCCAAGTGCCCCTCTTTTTTTAAAGTTAAAAATTATATTAAGCATTTTTTTCCTGAAAAAGTACTATGGTAAAGAGAACATTTCCCACAAACATGCCATGTTTATTTATTTATTTATTTATTTATTGCAGGGGAGGGTAGGCAGAGGTGAAAGTAAGGAAACATTTCATTTAGGCAAACTTTGCTCTCTCTCTTTTTTTTTTCTTATAAAGTGGAACCCAAATTTGAGCTCCCTCTCCTCCAAGAAAACATACTCGATCAAAATTAGAAAAATGATTTGGAAATTAGTGGATTAAAAGAGCTCCCCAAATGCCTGACCTAATAATGTACGTATTTTGTACACTGTGTTTCATTTGGCAAGGCACACAGCCAACAGAGCTGTGAGATGACCCACTGAGTCTCTGAAAAGGTGGGTGACAGCGTGAGCAAGGGGGTTTAGAAACACCAGCAGGTTCAGCGGTAAAACGTTGAAAAACAATGTGAATTTGAAATGTGAGTTGGGTTGGGGCCATGGGCTGAGCAGTCAGGCCAAGAAATGACGGTGTACTTTCCTCAGGGGGAAGATGATGGGCTGAGGAGAGTGTTGACTGACAGCTGAAAATATGACTTGGTTCGACTGTCATTGAAAACATTCCCATTTCTTCACTTTTTTGAGTTGTCTTTAGACACACAAGGCCTGTCTGTAACATATCTTTCAAAATTAACAATCTTCTGTGAGCTCAAGGTAAAGCCTTATTATACAGTGATATAAAATAAGAAGGTAAAGATGATTAAGCTGGCCCAAGGCATACAGTGATGTTACTTTTTTGAAATAGGACTGGATTTCAACTTGTTTTTTCTTTTCTATTGCCTCTCATAAAACTGTACTTGAAAATGAGTCAAGATCTCTGGTTAACCAAATCTTCAAGATTTCTGGTTAATCAAATCTTCAATATATACCACATTAAATGTTTTGGAGACCCTAGGTTACAGAATATTCTTTTTTCTTGTATAACCGAAGTTTTGGACTCTTTCACTAATACAACCCCACAGCACTTTCTCCCAGATCCTGCCAACAACCATTCTACTCTCTGCTTTTATGGTTTTGAAGATTTCAGATGTCTCATGTAAGTGATATGTAGTATTTGTCCTTTTGTGTCGTGTTTGTCCTCCAGTTTCTCCGACATTATCTCAGATGGCAAGATCGCCTTCTTTTTTAAGTCTGACTAGTATTGTAGTGCACCACATTTTCCTTATCTGCCCGTGGACATTGAGATCATTTTCATATCTTGGCTGTTGTGAATAATGTTGCAATGAACATGGGAGTGCCGATAGCTCTTTAATATCTGATTTCCATTCCTTTAGATATAGGATCATAAAAGGGATTGCTGGATCATATGGTAGTCCTATTTTTAAATTCTTCAGGAGTCTCCATACTGTTTTTGACAGTGACTGCACCAACTTATATCCCCACTGACAGGGACAAGGGTTTCTTTTTCCACATGCCTCCCAACACCTGCTAACTGTCGACACCATTCTAACAGGTGTAATGTGATATCTCATTGTAGTTTTAAAATTTTTTAAAAAGTTTTATGCATTTATTTATTTGAGAAAGAGAGAAAGAATAAGCAGGGCGGTGGGGTAGAGGGAGAGGGAGAAAAAGACTCCCCACGTGAGGCTCAATCCCAAGGCCCTGAGGTCATGACCTGAGCTGAAGGCAGTCGCTTAACCAACTGAGCCACCCGGTGTCTCCTCATTGTACTTTTGATTTGCATTTCAAAATGATTTGATTAGTGATTAGTGATTAGTGATATTGAGTGATATTGAGCACCTTTTCATGCACCTGTGGTCCTCTATATGCTTTCTTTATAGAAAAGTCTATTTTTTTTTTTTTTTGCTTACTTTTAAATCAGGTAATTCTTTGTGTTTGTTGCTGTTTTTATTTTTTATTTTTTAAAAATATTTTTATTTATTTATTTGACAGAGAGAGCGATCACAAGTAGGCAGAGAGGCAGGTGGGGTGGGGGGAAGCAGGCTCCCTGCTGAGTAGAGAGCCTGATGTGGGGTTCGATCCCGGGACCTTGAGATCATGACCTGAGCCGAAGGCAGAGGCTTTAACCCACTGAGCCACCCAGGCACCCCTTGTTGCTGTTTTTAAAAATCAAATTGTATGAGTTCCTTTATATATTCTGTAAATCAACCCCTTATCAGACATACAGTTTGTAAATAATTTCTCCCATTCTATAGCTTGCCTTTTCATTTTGTTCATTATTTCCCTTGCTGTGCAAAAGCTCTTCAGTTTGACGTGATCCCATTTGTCTGTTTTTGCATTTGTCACCTGTGCTCTTAGTGTCATAGCCAAGAAATCATTACCAAGGCCAACATCACGATTTTTTTCCTTGTGTTTTATTCAAGGAGTTTTATGTTTCAGGTCTTATGTTTAAGTCTTTAGTTTATTTTGAGTTAATTTTTTTATTTTTTAATTTTTAAAAAGATTTTATTTATTTATTTGACAGAGAGAGAGATCACAAGTAGGTAGAGAGGCAGGCAGAGGCAGAGGGGGAAGCAGGCTCCCCGCCGAGCAGAAAGCATGATGAGGGGCTCAATCCCAGGACCCTGAGATCATGACCTGAGCCAAAGGCAGGGGATTAACCTACTGAGCCACTCAGGCGCCCCTTGAGTTAATTTTTTTTAAAGATTTATTTGTTTTAGAGAGAGCGCGGAGGAGCATGAGGATGGGCAGAGGGAGAGGAAGAGAGAGGATCTCAAGCAGGGTCCCTGCTGAGAACGGAACCTGGTGCAGGGCTCCTTATTATGACCCTGAGACCATGACCTCAGCTGAGATCAAGAGTCAGACCCTTAACCAACTGAGCCACCCAATTTTGAGTTGGTTTTGGTGTACGAAAAGGGTATAATTTAATTCTTTCCCATGTGGATATCCAGTTTTCCCAATACCATATATTAAAATGACTACCTTTTTCCCATTGTGTATTCTTAGGCCCTTGTCAAATATCAGTTGACCATTGGTTGACCATATATGTGTGTTTATTTCTGGGTTTTCTATTTTGTTCCACTGGGTCTATATGTCTTTTTTAGTGCCAGTACCCTACTGTTTTAATTGCTTTAATTTGTAATACAGTTTGAAACTAGAATGTATATTGCCTCCTGCTTTATTCTTCTTGCAGAAAATTGCTTATTATTAATTATTCTTTTGTGGTTCCATATGAATTTTAAGATTTTTTTCCATTTCTTTAGAGATTGACATTGGGATTTTGATAGGGATTGCACTGAATCTGTAAATCATTTTGGTAGTCTGGACATTTTAACATTGCTTCTTCTAATCCATGACCACAGTTATCTTTCCATCTGTGACTGCTTTATATTGTTTTATAGTTCTTAGTGCACTGATCTTTTGTCTCCTGGGTTAAGCTTATTCCAAAGTACCAGAATAATTTTAATACATCAAATATTACAGTAATATTTATAATTCTAAATGCCTACTTATATACATAGTATAAAATTCAAAATATCTTTCCGGTGCATTTAAATTTGTAGTTATAATAGAAGGACACTAAATCTGCATCAGCATTCCTTGTGATTTTGTCATTTTTTAATGAGCATCCTGTGCTTAAAAAAAAAAAAAAAGTTGAGGGGGGAGAAAGTCAGGGTAGCTGCCCTTTCTCTCCCTTTCAGAAGAAATGGAGTGAGCCCCTGGGCAGCCACCAGATTGGGAGAGCTGGGCATACTGTGTTGAGGCAGAATGCAATGAGACTAATTTCCTCATACTAATTGTCAACAAGCTAGGCCCTTCACTCATCCCTGGCCATTAGGGAAAAATTATGGCGCTTGCAAGAGGAAATGCTAAAAGTTAAAGTCAACTGGTGGTATTGCCCTGGTCTTTGGCTTGGCATATTAATTTGGGGGTCCATGTTTTCTCATTTTCAAACTGGGACATGTTGATAACACGAGGGACTGAAGTAGGGAATCATCCTGGAAAACAACTTAGAAGTCCAAGAATAGAAAATATTAAAACCCAAGTATCACAGAACAGACATGTTCAAAAAATCTTTATCTTTGATGGGGGATGGGAGGTAAGATCTGAGAAATACCAAAGTTTCCGGATAAGGTGGTATAGGGACTCTATTCTCAGTTTATATGGGCTACATGGTACATCAACCGAATAATACTATTGGCACTTTAATCCGCGTGGTGGGAGAGAACCAGAAGCTGGACTAAATATGGGCTCAGCTTTCCTATAGTCTGGATCCAAATTTTATCAATATTACTGTTTGACCTGGGCCTAGTTACATAAACTTTGCGTGAATCCCTGAAGTTGTGGTTCATAATAGTACGTGCCTCACAGAGTACGAGTTTTACGAGAGGCATATAAGAGCCTTAGCGTTGGGCCAGATACACAGTAAGCGCTAAGTTTTATCCATTAGCATTAAAGACAAAGACTTTAAAGACAAACATTTCACCTACAGGCCCTTTTAACGGGACAAGCATACTATGCAGGGGCGACAATTGCAGGGGGCTCCGTCTCTAAGGAGTGGAGCTGGAGAAAATGCATTTGGTACTACGCCTGCCGCCTGCCTGCCGGGAAAAGTCGTCATTGGCTGGAGGGAAAGGTGAGCCCTATGTGCCTGTTGGGGGGCGGGGGGAAAGGGAATGAATGTACCATAAGCCTCTTCTCTTCCAGGACACGCTCATGCTCCCAGACGGTTACTAAACGGCTTTCCAAGTTCTCAGCTGGTCCTCTAAATGAAATCTGAGCAAACATTTAAAGAATATCCGTTTGAGCCAAAGTATTAGCCTGCCCTTGGCGACTACACGTGGGGCAGGCCGGGCTCAAACAACAACAGATGCTTGTGTCGCCCCTATGTGCAAGCATCGTTCTCAGCGGTGTACGTGCATCAGCTCACTCAAAGGCATCGCGGCCCTGGGAAGTAGGTGCCCTTCACATCCCCCTACTGCAAAAGCCTGCCAAGGTCAGGCAGCCGGCGAGGGATGGGGCCAGAGCCGACCACGCGCGCGGTGGGCCACAGCGGGCGCCTTGCGCCCACCCTGCCAGGGAAGGGGGCCCCGGGAATCCGGTGCCTGCAGCCACGCGAGGACGGCTGTGGGCAGGGGGAGCGAAGGGACAGGCTGCCCCGGGTATCCCCTGCGCGCGGAAGCGCAGTCCTTAGCCGGAACGTTCTGGAACTCCCCTGCGCAACCATGGGCTGGGAAAGCCCAGGTCCGGCCGAGACCCCACCCGTAAGAGCGTGGCCGCCTTAGAAGGTCCCCCGCGCCGACAAGTCGCGGGCGAGGGGCGCGCGCACGGACAAGACCGCACTGTTTAGCGCACGCGCACACGAGGGCGCACGCTCGCCCGCCGCCCAGGATGAGACGGAGGCATGGAAAGTTCCAGCTGGTTCGAGAACCGTAGGTAGCTGGAACGTTGGCGGCAGGGTCGGAGGCGGAGTGCGGCCCGCGCTGGCCCCTCCTGGCCTAACCCCCGGCGCCGCCCCCGCGCAGCGGCTGTGGGGCCAGGGGTCCCGGCGGGGGTGGCGCGCCTGGGGGAGAAGGACTGTCGAGGGGGCGCGGCGCGGCCGCCTTAAGGAGGGAGCTGGGCGGGGCGCGCGGGAGGCGGGGCGCGCTGAGGGGGGCGTGGCGGGCCATCTGCGCAGCTGCCAGAGCCTTAAAGCCCGGGCTCGCTCGGCCGGAGCGTGCTTTCGCCGCCCGGGAGCCTTCCGGCCCAGCCGTCCGTCCGGCCCCCGCGGTCCCCGCCCCTCCTGCGTCCCGGGAGCCGGCTCGCTCCGGAGCCGCGCGCGGTGCGACCGGGCATGCCCCGCTACGAGCTGGCTTTGATCCTGAAAGCCATGCAGCGGGTAAGTGACCTTCCCCCCAGAGCCCGCCTTCCCGCGCGGGCGCCCCCCAACCCCCCAGCCGCTAGGCCGTCGCCCCCCGCTCTCCCCGCGCGGCCGGGGTGGGGGGGAGGCTGGGGCCGTGGGCAGGCCGGGGCCGCGGGCGGGCGGCGGGCGTCCGCGCTGAGGGGGCGCGCGTGGGCCGGCCGGCGCGGCGAGGCCGCGTGCGCGCGGGAGGCGGGGGTGTGCCCGCGCGGGAGCGCGGCCGCGGGAGGGTGTGCCTCGCACGCGGCCGGCCGGCGGGGCGGGCGGGGGGCGGGGCGGGCGCGGGAGACCCTGGAAGGTCCGCGGGAGGACACGCGCGAGCGCCCGGCCCCGCGCCCGCCGTCGCCAAGCTGCCTCGTCGCCGGCCCCGCCGCCGTCGCCGCCGCCGCCGTCGCCGCCGCCGCCCGCTCCGCCTCCACACTAGCGCCCGCCGGCCGCCCCGGAGCCGTCCGCGCTCAATAAAACGTTCTCCACAGCGTGGTTTGTGCAGTTTTCTGGACCACGGGCGCTTCCGACCGATCTCACGTTAAAAAATCTTTGACTTCTCTTTTTCTGACTTCAGCGAAAATCCTGCTCCGGGTGCCCTTAGCCCAGTTTCATTCATCCGAGTTGTGGCCTTTTTTGCGCCTTCCGGAAGAAACTTTTCTCCCTCCCCCCACCCTGCTTTTGATTGATCTTGAGGTAGGGGATTTCAGGTTTGGAGGGATGCTAAGCGAGCCTGCAGCCCCTTCGTTGCAAGTGATGGTGTGGCCGAGGACAGGGCCCCGCGGCCCCGAGGCAGCTCTTCGTCCTCTGTGCTGGGTCAGGTACTCCACAAGCCTTCGCCGAAATCCCCATCCTTCCCGTGAATTCGGTAACGTAGAGTGTGGTGTGTGCCCCCCTCCACCTCCCCCGCCCTTCGCCCAGATACGATAATTAATGAAAGCTCTACCATGGCTGAACTTTGCAAGCAGAACTTTCGACAGCGCTAGAATCA
Source organism: Lontra canadensis (assembly GCF_010015895.1). Taxonomy (NCBI): domain Eukaryota; kingdom Metazoa; phylum Chordata; class Mammalia; order Carnivora; family Mustelidae; genus Lontra; species Lontra canadensis. Next base: position 10,683,928 of record NW_022631023.1, on the reverse strand, counting down.
TGCTTTGGGCCCACTCGGAGGAGTAGCTATTCACTGACGTTTGGTTGAACTTAAATTTAGGCCTGGCATCACGGTCCAACTTCTATAGAAAAGCCGGGGGTCACGGGGCGTTAGGAGATGGTTAGTCACCGCACACCCCAAAGCGGGAGAGGACACCAGTGCCTCTTGATGAGGCCTAGAGAGGTTGGTCAGGCGTGCCATTGTGTCCCCAAGCTTGTTCTCCCAGAATTTGGGAGAAGATAAGATTGTATTGTTTAGCCTCTGGAATATTCCCCTTTCCCGGCCCTTCTCCCTCCACCCTGAGATGTTACTGCTTAAGGAGAATAGGAACAAGGAAAAACCAGGAGCATATTTTTAAAAAGGAAACATTTTTAATTATGTAGACATTGGTTAAGCCCTCCCTTTAACCTGTGCTTTTTAGGCAATATACCATAGAGCCTGGAAAATGTGGTTATTGAAATTTATCTTACCTTGTTTTAGGGACCAAACAGGTAGCATTAATCAGAGTACAGGCATAATATTTGTTTATTCCATAAGCCTTTAAAATGAAAACTCCACACTCTGGTTTTAGCGTAGCGGCCAGGTACATCCTGTTAGTTAACGCGGCTCCAAGCAGATTAGTTTAAATGTATTTGCTTTACCATGTTACTTGTATTTCTTTGTATCCTGTTTTTTTGTGTGTGTGTGTGCTCCTGTATGTAGTGTAAACATTTCTTTAGTTCAGGTAAGACACATAGTGCAGTTTGGTGAAAATGATAATTGAATACTTTCCCTGAAGTCTCTGAGTTGGGGGGCGGGGGGAACAACCCATTAGCAGATAATCAAGGTGAACAACTCCTTGGAGGAGGCGGCCTCCGTGGGAGCAGATAGGACAGTGTAACAACTGTGAAGTTGTGTCTGAAGAGTTCTTGACCTGAATAAAGTCAGATTAAACAACAACAAAAACCTCTCTCTCTTTTTTTCTGTTCATAAAACTAGTTTTGGAGTAGGTTGTAACTGTATAACAGACATTTCCTGGTTTTGAACAATTTTGATTTCAGCTTAGGAAAATGGGATTCTAAAATAAGATCAATACTTGGCGGGGGGGGGGGGGTGGGGGATGAATGAAAACGTTCACATTAGGTTTATGTTATGCAAAATGCCACTTGTGAGCTCCTACACCTTTGGCAGGCCTGGAGAACCCCAGTTCTAGTCTGTGGCAGTTTGTTTCGTCTGCTGGAGGCCTATAGTGACGGCTCAGTTGTGAGTGGCATGTTTTTCATATTTTTAGATGCTGAAGTGTACATCCCCTTTAACGGGATGGTTTAACCCCCATCCACTCACTGATGTGTCTTGGGATTGAGGAAGTGGGCTTATATTGACAACTCTTAGAGCAGCCATGGAAGTTGAGACCGATGTCGTTTTCCCAGCATTTTTTGTTTAGATTCCCTGAGGTGTCTTCCTTTCTGTTTCTTTTTTGTAGTGCTCTAGAAGCCTGAAGAGCATTCCTGGTCTCTTTGGAGTGCGTTACTCCCTCCTCCCCTATTTTATTTCCTTCCACCCCTAGCTGGGCTCCTTAAAAATGAGCATACAAGAATTTTTAAATTGAAAATGCAGAAACTCTGTTGAGGCTCTCAGCATGTCTTGTATGGGAGACCCCTTGCGTTGTAGCAGTCAGCTGTGGGGGTTCCCCTTGAAAGGTTTCAGGGTGTAGTATACAGAATGAGTCCTCCTTGAACCGTACAATTTTGTGTTGATCAGTCACTTAGAATTTCCAGTGCTGTTTTTCTCAGTTTGCAACTGGGAGTTAAATGAGTCTGCTTTTTTCATACATCCAGGTTTATGCATTTCTGAATATAGTTACCAATCCTCCCAAGAAGAAATTGATTTGCAGGTGCCCTTTAGCTGGAATGTTGTCTCAGTTTTGTTTCTCCCTAATTTTTACTATGAAAAAAGTTGTCTCATTTTTGTTTCTCCCTAACTTGTATGAAAAGTAGGTAAAAGTGTGACTAAATTCTGCAGTTGGACGTGGTAAAGTAATGCGTGTTGTGAAACCAGGCCTTCAGAGGTGATGATTAAAGCCATTTGAAAAGGTTGCTTAGACCAGTCTTAGACCACATTTATAGAAGGGTCTCTAGAATAAAAAGATTTGAGTCATGTTACACCTATATCAAGATAACATCAGAGGAGTTTTCTAACAACTGAAAAAGAAATGAACTGCCTGTGTGGAGAGTTCTCCGTTCACCTCTGCCTTGTCCTCTTGCAGTGGGAACCTTCAGTGAAGAAGAGAGGTTATGCATTGGTGGGTAAGGTCTGATGCTGCTTTCTGAGGACCCTTCTCTGGAGAGGCTGAGGAAGTGGCTGATGTCCCTTCATTTCACCTTGAAATTAGACTTTAAAGATTGGTATTTAATTTCAGTTAGGTAGCAGAACTGCAGATACATGAATGATAAAGCCCCATACTGTGTAGAGAAGCCTAGGAAAAGCTGTGTAAACTGTATAAAATTTTTACTCTTAGGATGGGTTCAGGAAGAGGAATTTTGAGGTTTAAGGAAAAAAAAAAAGATCTGTGCAGAACATTTATATTCTGTGGTTACTTAGTTTGGGAACTTTTTTAAGTTTAGGAGCATTTTAATTATCATGTCTCAGTATGTTTACCCAGAGTTGGCATATTTAGAGTTCTGAAAGCCCTGGACACATATTTTTCCTGAAGTTTTCTCATTTGCTACTCAGGAATTTTTACATGAGGAATTAAAGATTAATGGTTTCAGTAATAACTAGTTTAATTGCTAAATGAATCCTTATGTGTTTGATAAAATAGCATTATGTATCTTCTTCTGTGTATTTTCCTAAGAGGAGTAAAAAAGCAGATAGGTACTTTGGAGATCTTGAGTTCTTTTTCTTTAAAACAGAGTTCACCAGTTACTTTATGTTTAATATTCCTTATTTTAAATTTCATTGAAAAGCAGATATTTTAAATTTTAAAATCACTCATCGAAGTAGTTCTTTGTAGGTGAAGTGTTTTATGTTGTAATCTGAGTTTATTTTATAAGCTGGATTTTGTAAATTGAGAAATACAAGTGTTAGTGATATTCCAGTTCTTGATACATGGAAAGCAGTAGGTTTTCTGACTCTTTGGTAAGAGTCTTCTGTTTTTCTTTAGTCAAGCCTTTCTGATTAGAAAGACTGGCAGAAGTTTTGTATTTGCTGTAGAGTTGTATCCAAGGTAGGATCTTGTGAAAGAAATACCTACAAAATGTTTACAGTTTTAGATAACTTTTGGAGACGTAGATAAATTCAAGTATGGTACTAGCCAAACACAGGTCATTGTAGTTTCGCTTGGTGGCAACATTTGGTAACGAGGAAATAGTGACATTTCTGCTCTCAGATGGTAGCAGACCAAAGTCCAAAAGGAAATGTCTTTGTCCTAGCTGTCAGGTGGCGAAGTTAGTTTTTTTCTTCTAATGGGCCCTCTTTGAACAGTTTAATAATAATCACCCTTTGTGTTTTGTCTGCTTGAAACCAGACAACTTAAAATAGTTATCCAGTAATGAAAGACTGGAGCCTTGTGGGCAATATTATACTCTCATTTGGTATTACAGTTTTCTTGGGTTACAGCTCATTGCCGCAGCAAGTGATTGAAGAAGGAGTCCTGTTCCTGCCCCTGAGCTACAGCTAAGGTACAAGGAGTGGCTTGGGGGTAAGGAGTCCTTCCTCACCAGACGTGGTTTGTATTTATTAAGACTGCTTGTCGGAAGTTGACATTCTGCACTGATTTTTTTTCCCCCTTAATTGTTATTCATGACTCATACATTCATTACTGATGTTTATAGGTTTTTTAAAATCTAGGAATTTATGTGCAGACTGCTGTCGAATCTTCTTACCTTTAGATTACAAAATCACTTGAAAAAGAAATAGCTTGAAAGCAGTGAGGGACAAACTCTAAGGTAATAATTTTCATCTAGTGCCTTTGCTGTATTGTAGTACAAGTATAATTTTTCTGTTCAAGATAAAGATTACCTCTTTTTAGTGGAAGGCAGTATTCTTAACCAACAGGGATTACTGTCAACACATGTAGTTATCTCTCAGCAGAATCAAATTTAAGGAATTAGTCAAATTTCAGGAATTAGTCAAATTTAAGGAAATCATTCAAATTTAATGAACATCTGGTAAGTTATTAATATATTTAAAGGAAAAACTGCCCTCAGAAGTTTGGAAAAGGACAGCTAATCCAGTTCTCTTATCTTCGTTGTTCTGTCAGAGGAGGAGTTGGCAAATGGTGGCTCACAGGCCAGTTTAAACCTGCCACCTGTATTTTATGGCTTGTGAGCTAAGAAAGGATTTTTCAGTTTTAAGTAGTAGGAAAAAAAAATTCAAAAGGATAATTTTATGACATGAAAACTCTTAGGAGATTCAAGTTTCAGAGTCCATAAATGTAGGTGTATTGGAACATAACCCTGTTCATTTGTTTATATTTTTCCTCTTGTCCTTTACAGAAGAATTTGCTGACCCTCGATTAAGAATATACAAATAATTTCATAGTTTGAGTATTTCTCTAAGCTTCTTATGGTGCTATTTTCTGACATTTTCTGCTTTGATTCCTTCCTTTCCTTCCTTGTATTACTATACCTTTCACCTTCATATGGATGATTTGCTTTCTTTCTTTCTTTCTTTCTTTCTTTCTTTCTTTCTTTCTTTCTTTCTTTCTTTCTTTCTTAACAAGCTAAGAACCCTGGCATTTTGTACTCTCTTGTGTGCTGGTCATAACCTCCTGGATGTTCCCTTGGCACTGCAAACTCAGTCTGGTTCAAAGTTGAGTTGCCTGCCCTAAAACTTGTCTTACTGTTCATGACTTCTCTGTCTTCTGTCACCTGTGGCTGAACAAATTCAACTCCTTATATTCCTGTAATCCCAATCCCACGTAGTCTTCTCTGCTCTAGTTGAACCACTAATATTTCTAGTTTGATTCTTGCAGTTTCTTAGCCGGTCTATTTAACGCAGAGCCGAGGGGAGGATGGTTAATGCCTGTAGTGAATGCGCTTCTTGGAGTGCAAAAATAGCTGTTGTGGAGACACTTTAAGACAATTAAATTGAGATTTCATTTGAGATTCATTTTTAGCAAGGAAATAATACAAAGCATTGTGTAGTGGTGGCTTTCTGATTACTTTAATACCCTTCTGTAATAGTGTCAACACTGTTGCCAAATTCCAGCACCCCTGGTTTTTACAAAGACATTCAGACTGAAGTCTGGCATGTAAGGCCACCTCTGATGGGACCCCCTCTTTTTTTTAAACTTCATCTCTTTGTTTCTTTCATTCTCCTTTCTGTAAATCGAGTAAACAACCTGTTGCAAATCCCCATAAATACCATTACCTTTCAGTTTCTTCGGTGCCTGTGTCATACTGCTTTTCTTAGAATGCCCTTCCTCTCGAAATTACCCATGGTCCACGTGAATACTTGCCTCAAGTCCATTTTATCTCATTTCGTACATTAAAAAAAAAAATATATTGAGGCCCTACACTGTTAGCAGTATAGACTATAACCTTTCCTTTGGATTTGCGTGGTGTTTTCCTGTGTCTTAGGACCTCGATCACTTTCTTATTGTAGTTAATCGGTGAATGCTCATCTCCTTTGCTAGATTGCAAATTCTTGAGGGTTCAGCCTGTTTCATTTCTGTCCTCTGCTCTGCATTGCCCATGTCCATGTTCACTTAGCTACCTTAGGAGGATTCCTGCTCTCATCTCTGAAACGTTGTGGGTGATAGCATGCTGACCTCTTGTGTTAGTAAGTTGTTTTCAAGTCTGTGCACTTGGCTTGCACTGGGCAAGGTGTATGTTTATCAGCAGTTGTGCTGGTTTCCAAGACTATTCCGTGGCAGGTAATACGTAAATAATAATTTAAATATCACATGAACTGATGAAATGAGTGCAAAGACCTTTTTTTCCCCCTGAAAACCAAGTTGGATTCTTTGGAAAGACTTGATAAAGGTGAGTTACTAAAATAATGCTTGTAGTATTAGACATGGCTGCAATATCTAAAAGTTTGGGAGGAAGAAGAGCCCTAGTCCCAAAGGATTCTGTATGTAGACTGCTGTACAAGGATTTCTTAAAGCTTTCCACTTTAATGAAACTGAAAATGGAAAATTTGTAGATGATGCATTTATAGGTGTGGTTTAGATCAAGCAGAAGGAACTTCAATCAGCAAGGAGCTCCTCATCATCGATCCCATTCTCCAAGTGCTTTCACCCCATGTTAAGATTGGCAAATGAATGTACATTTATGTGTTAAACTTAAATAAAATGTTTAAGGTACGTATGTATGATATTTTGATTTCCTGCTTTAGCTTTAATCCATTTTTTTTTTTTTGCCTGTTATTTTTGGTTTTGATTGTTTTGGTTATGAAAGCTTCTGCTTTAGTAAGTGCTCTGATTTTTGTTTTCTAAATGAATAGAAGAACGTAAGATCCTCAAATGAAGATACTGGTTATGTTATGTCGGAATAAACAAAAGAACTGGCACTGGGAAACTAGAAAGAGCTAGAGACAGATCGACTGGTTTTGGTTCCTGGTACCTGCCTCCTAGGGATCTTAACTGTTTTGGATCTTCATTTCCTCGCTGTAAAATGGGAGTGATCTCTAAGATGGAGAGTCTGAAGATAAAGTGGTAACATGACCTTGGATGTAATAGGTGTTCAGTATGTCACTAAAGTAGCTTTGTGATATCGGGCAAGTTATGGAACTTTTATTGCCTAGTTTTCCATTATTACCACCTTAATGATGAAGAGACTACAAAAGGTAAATTTTTTTATGTGTAAGTTGTTTTATCAGAATCTGAAGGTTAGTCAAGCCTGGAGTATAGTAGTTGCTCAGTAAGTATTTGACGCTGTGAACATGAGTCCTACTACATAATAGCTTGCGTGCTAATGGAGCAAGACAAACTTTTGCATCTAGAAGATGTAGAGTGTGTGTATGAGGGTTCCCGTGGGCTCCACCAGCTTAGAACAACCTCTTTGTTAGGCTGATGTCTATCATTTAGTAATAGCTGCTGGCCTTTGCCAGGTGCTGTGCACTGGGACTCCTCATCAAGAGCTAAACTGTTTGCGTCTGGTCTTTGTGTTTCTCTCTCCCATCCAACTTGATTATAACTAGTACTTCTGTAAGACTTAATGTATGTTTTAGGTGAGAAATTGGGAAAAGTAAAGAATCGGGAAAATCTAAAGAGAAGAATTACTTAAGATAGGTTGTTAATTAGGTGATTCGAGGCAAGTTTAGTTAGTATTTAGTATTGTTTAGTATATAGTTAGTTTTTAGTAGTCAGTATTTTATTTAGCAAATGTTTGATTGCTAATGGGCAAACTGCTAAAGCTGTAAGGAGGATCTCTCTTCAGTAGGAAAAACAGTTGTAGCAGATAGTTGGTAGCCTATTGATTTCTGCCACTACATAATATTTTCAGTTAGTAGTCTACTTTTCATTTGATACAGCAGTGTATTATAAAACTACATATTTTATTTTAATTGGTGATTTTAAGAACTTGTTCCATTCCTATTACATTTTATTGTTATGAAGGAATTAAAACAGTGTTTTATGGCACATGTTGCTGGAGTGATATGTTTCATTAATACGCTTAATTTTTTTAGTAATTGTTTTGTAAGCCAGAAATACGTATGATCTAACAAGTCCAAGATAAGACCTTCTACAAGAGAATATACTTTTTTTTTTTTTTTTTGATGTTGCCTTAATTGTCAGTCTTCTAAATTCAACTTTATTTCAGGCTTAATTTGTGACTTGGTGCCTGCTTATTTTATTTCACCTGAAGTTGCATAATGGGCTCGGGGATGGTATAAGGTGTTGGGCACCACTTGGAGCAGACTTGAGATGTGTGTGTTTGAGTGTATAAAGGAAGAAAACAAGAATGTGATCAAGAGGAATAGTAATGCTGGTAACTTAAGTCCTTTTCATTCTGTTTGGGAGATGGCAATGTGAATTGTAAATGTATTCATGAGTTAATAAAAGCGATTTAACAAAGTTGCTTGAGAAATAGCCAGGATGTGTGTTGAATTCTTTTAACTACTATGTTTTAAAAACTGGGTAAGTATGAAGGGTTGTCCTCAGTTTTGATTATACCTTGTCACAGTTTGGAGTGTTTTAATTCATTTACTGTGAAGGGGTGGGTGGGCCAGGGGCGAGACGGAAGAGCTGCTGGGCAGGGAGCACGTGTGTGCTGGTGGCGCTGGTGCTTACCAACCCAGTCTGCTCCCTGGGGCTGTGGACCTTGTTCACCAGCTCGTCCTTCACTCTCCTGCTGTTTGTAGCCTGAAATTCAGATTTTTCAGGAAATTGATTTTTAAGATGTTGGCAACTAACTCAAAAATACTTAAACATCATGGACCAAGTGAAATATATCTGTTGGTCAGATATGCTATCACGTTATAATTTCTGATTTAGATAATTGGCTTCAGACATTGTTTAAAGATGTCCGTGACTGCTTTTGGACTCCTTTAGCATTTAGGTTTCAGAAATTGCTGCTCACATGTTGATAAAACCCACTTTGTTGTTAATTGGTCATTGGTTTACAATGGGACTGATAGTTAATTAGTAAATGGCAAACATGTTCCATTCTTAAAAGTAATACTGGTTTCTAGTTACGGACTATTGGATAACATATGTCCATATGGGCGAAAGTGTATGTACAGACTCAGTAGTGCAAGGACTGAAGCGTGACTTAGTATAACCTGTCAAAAATTGGTATTCGTAGTCCACTTTTTTTTTTTTTGATGTCTGAGTGAGTGCTTATTTTAAGCATGCATTAATGCAATTTGGTTCATACCCATTGTACTAACCTCTTAGGGGTTTGAAATACTGTTCTGAGCAGACTGCTTGTCTAAAAAATGAAATTTTTTTTTAAATTTTATTTATTCATTTGACAGAGATCACAAGTAGGCGGAGAGGCAGGCAGAGAGAGAGGAGGAAGCAGGCTCCCTGTGGAGCAGAGAGCCCGATGTGAGACTTAATCCCAGGATCCTGAGATCATGACCTGAGCCGAAGGCAGAGGCTTTAACCCACTGAGCCACCCAGGTGCCCCATAGAAAATGAAATTTTTTGAAGTTCACATTAACTTATATGACCCGTGATCCTTGGAGAACATAGTGTTACCATGAAAAAAAAGTAGGTGCTCCTCGAGTCAGAGTGTTGAACAAGGGGGTGATAGAATATTTTTATTTTTATTTTTTTTCCCCTCCCCCCTAGAATATTTTTATTTTTTGACTAGGCTTCGTGTTTCCATAGAGTGGAAAGCAAGCTGTTGCCTTGATTGACTTTACTTTTTTGTCTTTCTCATATCCCCATTCTCACTTGATATATGTAACAGCAATCTCAATGAGAAGAACAAACTCAGGTTGGGTTCTTTCCTGCCTTTCAGGTCCAGGTTATAATTGACCTTATGCTTCCCCCCCAGCACCCCTAGCATCTTTACTATGATTCCTGCATCCTAGTTAAGGGAATTCCTACCCGCTTTGGGAACACTTCAGGAGTGGCTGGTGTGGGTGAGAGCTTAAAAATGGAATTGCAAGTGAAAATTTGGAATTAACAAAACCTTAAACCTTAACCCAGAGCCCTCAGTGCTTGTAAACTGGTATTTGCTTGCTTCTGCCCCAGAATCAAGAAATGCTGGTATTGTCTTTGTTTAGATTTTAGTTTTTATAACATTCTTGTGGACAGCTACCCTTATTGTTAAAATGCTTGAATTTTGTCAAGTGAAGAAACCCAAGTGCAGTTATCATAGTCTGATTGCTGTGAATGTAGTCCAGTATGGGAAAGTGTGTTCAAGACCTTGGCTGCACTTGGATTTCAGGTGCTGGGAAGGTACTTGTGTGGAAACCCATGTGCAGTCTTCGCTTTGGTTAGATGGATAAATTAGGAATATAAAATATTCAGTTCTAGGGGCGCCTGGGTGGCTCAGTGGGTTAAAGCCTCTGCCTTCGGCTCAGGTCATGATCCCAGGGTCCTGGGATCGAGCCCCACATCGGACTCTGCTCAGCGGGGAGCCTGCTTCCTCCTCTCTCTGCCTGCCTCTCTGCCTACTTGTGATCTCTCTCTCTGTCAAATAAATAAAATCTTAAAAAAAATACTCAATTCTGGGTTAGATTCAAACACAAGGTGAGCTTCTCTTGCTGAATGAAAAGCTAAATTTGAGGGTAGGGTCTTTTCCAGGTATATGTTACATATAGAAAAGATGTATTTAAGTGTCCTTTAAAAATTTAGGTTGACTCTGTTAAGTAAATATATGACCCAGGAGTATGTTGTTCTGGTTTTCATTCTTTTGCTGGCATACTGTTTGCCTTCTCTTTTGTTAGCAATTAAATGAGAAAGCAGTTGTGTGAAGCATACTATTTTGAAAACCTGAGATACCAAGTTACCACCAGTGAGGATCTTGAGTCCATAGTAGCACTATTGGTCTCAGGAAAGCATTATCAGCTGTGGACTGAGGGCCAGGAGCTGTTGCAAATTCAAAAGAAAGTTGAGGTGGAGAAAGAGTCCTAACAAAATTTTCTACATTAAATATTTTATCTGATTTGGATGAAATAATTGGAACCTGTAACGTCAGGATCTTCCTATCTTACATTCATGGGAAGCAGTTTTGATTCTGTTTCTCTGTATTTTTAGGCCAGTCTATTTGTCCTTTTGTTGAAATGTGAGATGAGAATCTAGCTGCATTTATAATCTGTAACCTCATACCTCAGTTTTATGTTTATTTTTTATGTTTAATTCAGGCCATATTTCTACCAGTCTTTCCAAATATTGGTCAAGTTATCCTGTTTGGTCTTATTTTTTACTTCTTAAAATTCTTCTATTCCCTAAACGTTGAGGAAAATCAGAAAGTTTAAAAATTTTCCAACCAAATATATCTGAGGAAACATCCCACTTTCAGGATCTTCTATTTATGACTTGGCCTCCTGGGAGAATTAGAATCTGGTCTACGAAAAGTCTTGTGTTTACAATTTTTGGCCCCAGTCACATGGAAAAACAAGAAACTTTTTGGCATCTGTTCTTCTAGGAATGATTTCTCCAGGAACATAAGACTGGAACCAAGTAGGAGTATAGAAAACATGAAGGTGGACCACAAAATTGACATGGTTGGAAGGTGTACTCCAACGCTTAGTGGGTAGTTGAAGCAGGGTGTGTGTGTATGTATTTTCCCCTTGAATACTCGGCCACCTTAAGGATTTAGGTAGTGTGATCTCCATTTTACAAGTGAAAAAGCTGAAGCAGAAGGGTGTCCAGGGTCACACAACTCAGTAAATGGCTGGGCCAGCATTCTAAGGACAGTCTCCACCTAGAAGCTCTACTTTTCATCACTGTACCTGTAAAAAGAGTGTCCAGCATAATGGTGTAGTAGAGTTAAAGGCCCTTTAGATTGAGAGAAGTATTCTGCATCTATTTTGAGTGCCTCCAGGTACCACCAGCATTACCATGTTTGGGGGGAATGTAGTAGGAAAATCTAAGACAAAGTTCCAGCTTTCCCAGAACTTCCATTCTAGTAAGGGAGACAAACTAACAAATGCTGGAGAAGGCGTCATGAGAGACAAATGTAGCAAATTTCATTTTTGTTAGAGTGCTTAGGTGAGGCCAAGACTTAAGTGAGGCCATTGCCATTAACTTGGGGCAGAAGAGCAGAAGACAAGTGCAGAGACCTTGGAGTTAGGTTAGCTTGAATGCAGTTCAGCTGGCTTTTGTTTTGTAGGTCATCTTTGAGCCTTTCCTGAGAGAATTTACAATGCATAACAATTGTTGAAGGCTTCATTTTTTTCCCCACAGGGCTTTTTTATTTAGTAATTTAGTTGTTGCCTTGAGATACCTGTTTTTCCCATTTTCTAGAAGTGAGAATTTGGAGCAGACTTGGGCACAGGTAAAAGGAAATAGTTTAATGGATCTACATATTGTGCCTGTCACCCAGCTTCAACAACCAATTGACATTTACCAAGCTTGCTTCATCCACACTCCCACCCCTGCCTTTGATGTTGTTCCTGGAGTATTTTGTATTTTCTTTAGAAAAGTTACAAGACCAGTTCAGTTAACACCTGCATGCTTTTCACCTAGATCACCGATTGTTAGAATTTGCTGTATTTGCTCTCTCTCTTTTTTTTTTTTTTTTGTAATCTGCACTGTTTGAGAGATGCAGACATCTTGACATGCATTTTTTAGGAATAAGGGTGGTTTTCTTCCTAACCACAACATAACCATTACCCAGTTCTGATATTGATACAGCGCTATTATAAAATGTTCAGTACATACATGTTCAAATTTATCCTGTTACTCCATTAATAATCTTTAGCTTTGTAATCCAGAATTCAGTCAAGGATCATGCGTGTAGTTGTTCAGTCTCCTTGATCTAGAACAATTCTCTGGTCTTTGTCATTAATGATAGTAGCACTTTGAAGAGTCCAGGCCCAGTAGTCTGCAGAATCCCTCAATTTGGATTTGTCTGCTTGATTTTCTCGTGGTTAGAGATAGGTTAAACACTGCTGCCGTAATTATTAAATAGGGATGTCCGTGTATTGTATCAGGAGGCACATCAGTTTGTCTCAGTATTGATGGTAAGCAGTCGTTTGGTTCAGGTGAGATCTCCCAGATTGCTCCATTGTAAAGTGCCTTTTTTCCTTTTGTAATCAGTGATTTATAGAGTGACAAAGTTGAGGCTGAGTATTCTTTTCTTCAGTCTTCAGCTGTCTTTGGCATCTGTTGATGATTCTGAATCAGTTATTCCTGGAGGTCTTTAAAGCAAAGTGTGCAGATAAAAAATTTTACCTGTGAATATTTAGTATGTAACCAAAAGATAAGGGCTTTAAAGAAAAACAAAACCCAACCATGGTGCCTCTATGACACCACATGAATTCCTTAACATCTCCATGTTCAAATCCCTGAATTGTCTTAGAAGTTTCTCCCCAGTTGGTTTGCTTGAATCTGAATCTAGACAAGGTCCACAGGTTCCATTTACTTGATGGCCCCTTGAGTCTCTACTGTAACTGATTCCCCACCCTTTCTTCCTTTCCAAATTTGGTTGATCATTCCCTGGTGTTTTGTGTGTTCGTCTAACCCAGGTATTTTCTGTCAACTAGCAGGTAGAAATTTGAGTAGTTCTCAGATCTTGTTTTGCAAGAGCACATAGGTATTCTGAGTGTAGCGTCCTATCAGGTTGCATGTCTGTCTTTTAGAGAAGATTCATTCTTGGTGGGTGCAGATACCTGCAGCCTCATCCATCCATTTTAAAGTTCCCCATCAGCCTTTCACCGAAGGATTCTCGCATCCATTGTAATCATTGCCTAGGATTTGTGTAGTTGCTTTCTCATAATTAGAGATAAGGTTAAACTTTGTTAATCCATTAGGGACTGCAAAGAGTGATTTTTCTAATCGCGTTATTACTGCTTTATCAATGAGGTGGTTTTTTTTTTTTTTTTTTTTGACTTGTGTTCATTCCTCCTTTTTTATGTGTATCTCCCTGGGGAGTATTTTTAAAAGAATACATTCTTCATCTTCACAGAGGATGTTTCTGGACTTCTTGATGATTATCTGATATGTCCTCAGTTTCTGATCGATAAATTGGGAATAATTATCAGGCCTACCTCTTGGAGTTTTTGCGGAAGTTGGGTGAGCTAGTTCATGTAGTGTGGAAATGGTGCCCTGCGCTAGTGTTGGTAAATGGTAGTTCTTAAAGTAACTTGCTCAGTTTTGTGGAAACATTTAATACTTCAGGTGTAATGGAGAGGAGGAGGAAGAAGAGAGTCTTCATAAGCTGAGATCAGCAAGAGGGCTGGGCTTGTATAGAATGGGCTGCTTGCCCACCCTGACCTGCCATTTATATAGAAACAACTATAGTACAAGAAGTGCTTGGCTGTCCTGGCACACTGGGAGGGGTGTGGATAATTGCAGGGGTAATATCTAGAGCATGCTCTGATAGGGAGTTAGTGTAGTGAAGTCAGTAGACCACTCTGACGATGGGCGGGTCAGATGAGATAGTGGCTCCAAGTAACAAATTTTCACTCTGTCATGGCCCATTGAGATTTTTATCTGAACAAAGGGCTTCTTGCGTAGTTTGCTTTGCCTTGTCATTCCACACACACCCCCTCCAAACTGTTAGCGACAGCTGGTCACTTTGGTAGGGGCGGAAATGCTGTACTCCCCTTTGGCCTTTTCCTCTGGATCATTTATTGCTTAAAAAAAAAAAAGAAAAAGAAAAACCCGCTCTTGAGGATTGTGTAGGATATTGAAAGCTTAACACTCTCAGTTGGGTACTTTATCATTAACATTTTACTTACCAAACATTTGCCTACACAGTGTGCCACACTGTTTGAGACACAGTTCATATCATTGAACAGCGCAGACAAGAATCTCTGCCTTTATGGAGGTTATATTCTGGTAGTGAGGGAAGAATAAACATAAATAAGTCCTGTAGTAGGTTAGAAGGTATTGAGTGCTATGGGGAAGAAATAAAGCAGAATGGGGCTTCCGGCTGACTCAGCTGATAGAGCATCCAACTCTTGTTCTTGGGGTTGTGAGTTCAAGCCCCATGTAGGGTGTAGAGATTACTTTTTAAAATAAATTAAAAAAAATAAAGCAGGATGAAGGACTGAGATGGTTAGGGGAGTTACTTTTGAGCAAAACTGTACATGAGAGGAGAGCAAGTTTTGTGAAAATCTGGGAGTGCTGAGTGTACCTTGCATTAGGAACAGCAGATGTCAAGGCCCAGAGGTGTGTTTGGTGCATTGTGAATAAAAGGGTGACTGCTTCCTGGGTTGGTAAGTGTCCTGCAGTGGGCCAAGAGCCAAAGCTTGCAGACAGGTTAGAGGTGAGGGCAGTTGGTTAACTAGATGAGATGGGATGGTGATTGGGACCAGAGTTCTAGTGGTTGAAATGACAAGTGGTCCGATTCTAGGTATATTTTTTGAGGTAGATCCAGCAGACTAATGGATTGTGTGTGGCTTAAGAGAAACCATGAGCAAGCAGTCAAGGATGACTGATATTACTGATATACTAGGCATTGAGCAATAGTGAGGACAGAGTTGCCTTTCCTTGAGATGGGGAAGACTGAGAGTGAGACAGGTTGAAGGGATATGAGCCAAGTTATTCACACTCCCAAGCAATGGTAGGTGGTTACAAACAATAAGAACCATGGTCCATAGATTTTGCAGTAAGAACTCTTTGATCTGAAGATCATACATTGCTGATTCTTGTAACTTAGTATCTTAAGGATGGAGGAGTTAGCAAGTGAAGGAAGACTGGCTTGGGTGGATTCATATAGCCCGTGGTAACAAAGTCAGGTGTTAGAAGGCACTAGATTTAATTGTTCATTCTCTAGTGAAAGAACTAATTAACTCATCAGAGAATGAAGGCACAGGCCTTGGGTTTGGATGGTGAGAACCAGGATAAGCCCTGGTCTTAGAGCTGATTCTTCAAGGTTTTTCTGCTCTATTTGTTTACTTCCTAAGAGGCCTGTGCCTGGGACTTCTTTTTGTTTTGATTCTCTTCAGTTTCTCCTAACATACATCTATTTATGTGTGATCATACATAAGTCCTTCCGTTGAATTTTGTCCTATGTGCTGTTGTAGTCTCTTTTGTAAGCGTTTGTTACGTATACATCAGGTATTTTCTCTACAAGCACAGATTTTTAAACATGGATGATACCAAATGATCTTTTATTAATTGACGGATTGTTTTATTTTATTTTATTTTATTTTTTTCTATTAGTAAAGGTGTGTTCCTGTCATTGAAGGTAGTGTTGCCTAGCGATTACAAGGGCAGAAACCATTTAGACCCATAGATGTGAGAGTAGATCCTGATGTAAATACAAGTAACTGTCGTGGGGCAAGTTACACTGCTCCCTTGGTTTCTGTTTTCTCGTCTATAAAATGACCGTAGTAATTGGACTTATCCCATGATTGCTGTGAGGAGTACAGTAATGCACACAGCACTCTAGGGTACAGTGTCTGTAAGGTGTTAGGACTTAGGTCAGTAAGTGTCAGGCATTTATCTCCATTATTTATAATTCACTTATCTTTGACAACTAAGCCCCTGTAAGCAGACTTAGGCACTGCCGCGCTCTCTGCTCATATCTTCATTTCTCAAAAACGTTACTGGAGTTTGTTCCATGTGCGTGATCTGGTGTAATCCACATGGAAGTTGAAACCAATGGTAGTTTGAAAGTTGTCCCGATACCCAAAAGGTTTTCATTCTCTGAGACTTAAAAAAACAAACCAACCACAGAACTTTGTAACTACAGAAGCGGGTTAAAATGAATTATCTCAGGGGATGTGTGTATGTGGATGAAACAATAAATCTGGTAGTTTATGATTTTTCCTAGGTGAATAAAATTTTATTTGAAGACATGGTTTACTTACATGGAAAACCATCCTCCTAAACTCCTTCTCTCCTCAATACTTTGCTAAAAGTAGAGCTGATCTGGTTGGTAGAGGGTTGCTGGAGGGAGGCTCAAATCCAAGCCCACTCTGCCTTGCTTCCCACCCTTGTGAAAATACACGGGGGCTAGAAACCCCCGGAATATGGTTTAAATGCCATCTGAGTTCAACCAGGGTTTCATGCATCGCTTACATACTTCCAGAAATTTGAATAGCTGAGGTCGTAGGTTTAATAGAAATGTTTAGCCAAAAAGGATTAAGGGCAAACTCCTTACATGTTTCAGGGACTGTTGTATACAGTGTTACTTTAGCTCCACTTATAATTTAAAAGTGGCTGAAATTCATATGAGTTGTATTAGAAACCCTCATTTCACTTTTAAGTGTCACTGATAAACTGCTACCAATATCCATTTTTACATTTTTAGAGTAACAGTGGGTTGAGGAAGGTCTTATATGTATATATACATGTGTACTCTGTACCATGCACCATCAATCTACTCTGCTAGTGGAATTTGCTTTACAGAACCTTGAATCAAGATGACAAAAGTGAAAATGTGTATGAAAAGTCCATAAGTAGAATTTTGTATAAATTTAGGTTTTTTTTTTTTTTTTAATTTTACTCGAAGTGACATCAGTAAGAGCTAATTGTTCCTGAGGTGGTTGAGAGCCTCTTTAAAGTATTTGTGAGGGAACTGAATATTTAATATTTTATCTATAAATGACTTTGGTAAGGAACCTAATATGTCTGGCATATAGTTGACAAATTAATTGTAAAGGAGATGGTGTTATAACTTTCAGTCCGTACAAGTTGTAGAAGGTAAAGCAGCATTCGCTGAGTTGCACTGCTCACTGCACTGGACAGTCTTAGGTGTTTTCTGTATGTCATCTGTTCCTTACTAAGCCAGTAGTAGCCAGATGATGATTTCATTTCACAGATGAGACAGTTGAGGCTCATAGATTATTACTTGCTTAGATCCTGCATTTAGGAAGTAACAGCTTGGGTTCTAGCCCTTCAAAGCTTGTCTGCTTTCTTGATCATGCCACCCATACATACACGTTTTCGCAGGTGTCTGCATGTTTCATGATTCTTAAATTATTACTAGCTGGTACATGAGCATTTTTCACTGGATCAGAATAGAAGCAAGACCTGGCAAGCCTACCGTTCAGATTGTCCACAGAGTATGAGGTTTTTAAAGTGACTCCAAAGCCAAAAAGCTTGTCGTTTGGTTACTTTTCATGTCACTTTTCTGCTTTTTGTTAGTCTTCTTGCCTCACTGAATTTGTTGTGACTTGGAGGACTGATGGCTTTAGGAATTGTTTTTCTTGTTCTCGGTTGGGTTTTTATGATGGTGACTTTCTGGAGTGACCATATATGTCCTGGATTTTACAGATTGTCCCAGAATAATTTCCTAGTTTGGAAGATAAATTATATGGTCACCCTAGATAATAGAAAAGAGATGTTGGATTTGGTTATTATAACTAATTATATTTTGATTATATTACCTAAAGGGGGGTTAATAGCTGATTTAATTTGGTGTTACCTATTTCCCTCTTTCTAGTTCAAACACAGCAAATTCTTAGGAATACTTTTCTATTCAGATTAATTCTTCAGTTGTAATTTAATTCATCCAGGTACATGAAATAGTACCAAAATTGTATTCTAATTTTGTGCAAAACTGTCAAGAGAACACTCTCTGAGAAGAAAGCGCTCTCCTTTTGGGGGGAGGGGGCTTCTTCTCTGTTTCACAGTGAATGCCCTTGTGTTTTTTGATTTGCAAAAATTTATTATACTGCCCATCACCACTAGGGGACCACTTTGTATATTCCACAAATAATACTATTATGGAAATACTTGTTTTCTTAAAAATGTACTACCAAGGAACCAACCCATATATTTTATCATTCCTGTACCTATTTTATTACTTGTCTCATATTTCTCCCTTAACAGGATTTACCTGGCTTGTGTAGCAGCTTAATCCTAGTAATGTAAAAACATAAATTAAAAAGTTTCGTTTTAGCTGATGAAAAAATTTTTCCATGTTATGTTTTTCCTGAAAATAAAGGAATTCTGGTTAGTGTTCATTGTATTTTTGTTCTAGAAGTACTTATTTAAAGGAAAGAAAAAAATATGCAGAACTCACATTGTATATTTTATTTGGAACCATTTTTAAGGAATGCATACGTTATTTCCTAACAAAGTAAAGTTCAAGGCTGTGACAATCTGTTTATGACTAGAATGTGAAATTTAGCTGCATTGTAATATATCTCTTTCTCTAAACTAAATTGACCTATTTTTGGTTTTGTTTTTCTTTTTCCAGTCTTTACCAGGTGCTGGTCTCTGGATGTTTTTTGTTTAAATTGGAAAATCTTAAACCTGCCCACAAACTGGTATGGTATCCAGTAAGATGGGGACTGCCAGCAGTGGCTTCCGAATGGTCAGAGGAAGCATAGGCAGACAGAATTGAGAAAAGTCAGCCTTGAGCTTGCGTTTGGCCACCCCCTGCTAGCCCAGGGAGTGAGGGCACAATGTCTTTTTCTATCTTACCGGCTGTTCTAGAGAAGTTAGGGGTTAGACCAGTCTGGATTTGATTTGTGACGGGACAGAATATGGCTAAGAGATTTGACTTGCATAGATCGTATTTGACAAGAACGATGTTCCTGATGTTAGCAGTGCTTACCAGTGGTTGAGGAAGAAGGTGCTTATTCTGTTTCTAAGCACTTGGTTCTCTGAACACACAAGCCACCGGTGGGGGCTGCTGCAGTGGGCCCCTTCCTCTCCTCCCCTTCCAGGAGAAACACAGAGGGTTTTGCTGTCCCTTCTTGAGGGAAGCACAGACAGGGTCGGTGAGCTGCTGCCTCGGAGAAAAGCAGCACCTGAAAGGGCTCTCCTGTTGGGGAGTTGGGCTTTTCTGTGTGAGTTGGAACAGGTCGCTTCGACGATGAATTTCAGGGAGCTTTGTCCCAGGCAGGATTTCACGACTGCCATCCGCTGTTTTCTTTCTAATCAAGGACCTACCACTTACACTGAACCATTAAAGGCACGTTTAAATAGTTAATGTTTATTAGTCATCTGATAACATTTTATTAAAAATTGAGATGATCCCTCTAGATAATGTCCATGTGTTTCTTTAGAAAGTTTTTGGCATGAGGAAAGTGGTCACAGAAGTATGACCAGCTTTCAAGATTTGGCAAGTCTGAAGTGATACAAATCCCAGCTGTTAGTATATTTGATGCTTTTATGTGTGGGAGTTTTATTCATGTCGGTCATTATTGACACAGGCTCTCAGGAGGAAGGATAGTAATCCTTTTTCTTAGTATAATTATTATAGTGCTGTATGCTTAAAAAAGGCATAAAGATGGGTTTAAGGCATTTCTGTCTAGGCAGCATTACGAATTAGACCTAATAACCTAATTCAGTAGAACGTTTATCTTTAGCCATTGTTTCCACCTCCTTTCCTGGTCAGTGAGAGGTGTGTGTTTAAGTTTTTTTTAATACTGTGGTCTATTTTGAACAGTTGTGGAAAGCAGTGGCTGCTTTAGTATCATTTATAGGTCTTAAGCTTGGTACCGATTTTTAAAGGAAAATATGTAGATTCATTGAAAAGCATCTACTTTGTCAGGTATAGAAAAACATTTCACTTTGAGGTAGCTTTATCACAGAAGTAAAACTCACATTCAAAGTCGATGTGTGGCAGGCATTAGGATGAATAACAAAATGTTCTTCATATTGATCTGTCAGCAACAATTATAATTAACTTTGTAGATTTAGAACTTGTCTCTTTTTCAGGAGAAAAACCATCAGATTCACAAACTTGATTTTAAATGGATTTAAATGTCTGTTTTGCAGGGTGATTTTTTTTTCCCCCTTAATCCAGGACTGAAAAATGTCTGACTGACTTAATTAAAGATAACTTGTTATCTAATGGTTGATAAATGTTTGTTTCATTGAGGTTTGGAAGATATAATACATTATTTTTCGGTCTTTCAGAAATTTTGTCCTCCTCCTCCTCATTGCTTTCTATACCCTTTAATAAGAAAGCATGACTAAAAGGAAAAACTATGCAACAAAATCAAACTTAGTGTCATTGTGCCTTTATCCTCTCAGAGATCCTCTTGGAATTATTGCCTGATGAAAAGGAAGGGAAGGAAATTACCTCTTTGAACATTTTTCAGAAATCTTCTGAGGTCTTCCTCTAGCTAGAAGAAATAAAAAATTTTAGGGTTTTATAAATTGTATGTTCCTAGTTTTTTGTTTTTGTTTTTTTATCTGTGGCATGTTTTGTTTTCCTTTAGGGCAGGAGTCCTCTCACAATTTCTGTGTTACTGTATGATAACTACCACATACTCATTTGTAATCGGAATTTAGAAAAATTTTATATTAATAAATTTGCATAGACTAAGTGATACTTGATTTTGTGTTTGGGGGTAGGCGATAACACTGAACTGAGCCGATTCCATCCAGGACCACAACCGGCTATAAAGTGCATTATTCAGATTCATAGCATTTGAATATTCATTATGGTACCCTTTTGAATAATTAGTGTTTTTTTCCCCCACCCTTTTCCCTTAAGATGCTTTAAGATCTTGGTGTCTGTTCCAATCTGAGCCGCCGACCACAGCAAGAAAGAAAGGGCAGTGTCATGGTAGACAGTTCTTAGTTGCTAGAGAAGATAGGTCACTTAGTTACGAGGTCAATGCATTTTTGTTCTTAGTTCAAAATGATAAGTATTCTCATGACTTTAAGTACTCAATGTGCTAGTTTAGATTGCTCTTTCCTGTGGAACTGAAGTATATTAAAATTTTTTTTCTTTTTATAAAGAATGTCTTATTGCGCCGTTTTTTGCTAGACTGAAAGTTTCCTCAACACTTGGTGAGATCCTCCTCTAATTCAATCTTTGTCTTTTGTCTTTGCTGCCTTGCAGGGTTGGTACAGTAGGCTTCACTAACTTAGCTGCAACTCAGAATTTCTCCTCCAGCACCTGAGTAAATGCTGATGGTCTTGTGGAGAGTGGATTAAGAGTACGAGCTAAGTTCTCAATCCCAATTAAGAAGCGGAGGAAAATTTAAACTGTCTCCTTCAAAGTTTATCACAACCACCACCATCAAGACAGCAAACCAAAGGACAAAGACTTTGACCTGCTGTGTTGCTCTGTGTAGTCCAGTTCACGTATGGTTTACAGACTTGGCTGGGGTTACTAATGAGTAAATAAAAAGTTGGACACTTCTGTTATTGGACACTTTTATTCACAAAGTTACCAAAATGAGGGCTGTACTGGAGACAGCAGACATTGCCATAGTGGCCCTGTATTTTATCCTGGTCATGTGCATTGGTTTTTTTGCCATGTGGAAATCTAATAGAAGCACCGTGAGTGGATACTTCCTGGCGGGGCGCTCTATGACCTGGGTAGCGATTGGTGCCTCTCTGTTTGTGAGCAATATTGGGAGTGAGCACTTCATTGGGCTGGCAGGATCTGGAGCTGCAAGTGGATTTGCAGTGGGCGCATGGGAGTTCAATGCCTTACTGCTTTTGCAACTTCTGGGATGGGTTTTCATCCCGATTTACATCCGGTCAGGGGTATACACCATGCCTGAATACTTGTCCAAGCGATTTGGTGGCCATAGGATTCAGGTCTATTTTGCAGCCTTGTCTCTGATTCTCTATATCTTCACCAAGCTCTCAGTGGATCTGTATTCGGGTGCCCTCTTTATCCAGGAGTCTTTGGGTTGGAACCTCTATGTGTCTGTCATCCTGCTCATTGGCATGACTGCTTTGCTGACTGTCACTGGAGGCCTTGTTGCAGTGATCTACACAGACACGCTACAGGCTCTGCTTATGATCGTTGGGGCACTCACGCTTATGATTATTAGCATGATGGAG
This sequence comes from Lontra canadensis, assembly GCF_010015895.1. Classification (NCBI taxonomy): domain Eukaryota; kingdom Metazoa; phylum Chordata; class Mammalia; order Carnivora; family Mustelidae; genus Lontra; species Lontra canadensis. The sequence continues at coordinate 10,661,664 of NW_022631023.1, read as the reverse complement.
ATTGGCGGGTTTGAGGAAGTTAAGAGAAGGTACATGTTGGCCTCACCCAATGTTACTTCCATCTTGTTGACATACAACCTTTCCAACACAAATTCTTGTAATGTCCATCCTAAGAAAGATGCACTGAAAATGTTACGGAATCCGACAGATGAAGATGTTCCTTGGCCTGGATTCGTTCTTGGGCAGACCCCAGCTTCAGTATGGTACTGGTGTGCTGACCAAGTCATCGTGCAGAGAGTCTTAGCAGCTAAAAACATTGCTCATGCCAAAGGCTCTACTCTGATGGCTGGCTTCTTGAAGCTTCTGCCAATGTTTATCATAGTTGTCCCAGGAATGATATCCAGAATACTGTTTGCTGATGATATAGCTTGCATCAACCCAGAGCACTGCATGCAAGTGTGTGGAAGTAGAGCTGGGTGCTCTAACATTGCTTACCCACGCCTGGTGATGAAGCTGGTTCCCGTGGGACTCCGTGGCTTAATGATGGCAGTGATGATTGCAGCTCTGATGAGCGACTTGGACTCTATCTTTAACAGTGCCAGTACCATATTCACCCTCGATGTGTACAAACTCATCCGCAGGAGTGCAAGCTCCCGGGAACTCATGATTGTGGGGAGGATATTTGTGGCTTTTATGGTGGTGATCAGCATCGCGTGGGTGCCAATCATCGTGGAGATGCAAGGAGGCCAGATGTACCTTTACATTCAGGAGGTAGCAGACTACCTGACACCCCCAGTTGCGGCCCTGTTCCTTCTGGCAATTTTCTGGAAGCGCTGCAATGAGCAAGGGGCTTTCTATGGTGGAATGGCTGGCTTTGTTCTTGGAGCAGTCCGTTTGACACTGGCCTTTGCGTACCGTGCGCCAGAATGTGACCAACCTGATAACAGGCCAGGCTTCATCAAAGACATCCATTACATGTACGTGGCCACAGCACTGTTTTGGGTCACGGGACTCATTACTGTCATTGTTAGCCTCCTCACACCACCTCCCACAAAGGAACAGATTCGTACCACCACCTTTTGGTCTAAGAAGAGCTTGGTGGTGAAGGAAAGCTGCTCCCCAAAAGATGAGCCATACAAAATGCAAGAGAAGAGCATTCTGAGGTGCAGGGAGAACAGTGAGGCCGTCAACCACATCATTCCCAATGGGAAATCCGAAGATAGCATCAAGGGCCTTCAGCCGGAAGATGTTAATCTCTTGGTGACCTGCAGAGAAGAGGGCAATCCAGTGGCTTCGTTAGGACATTCAGAGGCAGAAACACCAGTAGATGCTTATTCCAATGGGCAAGCAGCTCTTATGGGTGACAAAGAGAGAAAGAAGGAAACAGAGGATGGAGGCCGGTACTGGAAGTTCATAGATTGGTTCTGTGGCTTTAAAAGTAAGAGCCTCAGCAAGAGGAGTCTCAGAGACCTGATGGAGGAGGAGGCTGTTTGTTTACAAATGTTGGAAGAGCCTCCACAAGTTAAACTAATACTAAATATCGGACTTTTTGCTGTGTGTTCACTTGGAATTTTCATGTTTGTTTATTTCTCCTTATGAACTTTTTAAGGATATGATGAGACACTAACTTAAGAAAATACTGGTCTTTGGAAAAAAACAAAAACAAAACTTATGTAACTGTTGCATCTCTCAGGCATTGTTTACGCTATAGGTTTTAGCCAAATTTTACTTAGCAGAAAATCATCTATTTGCAAGACTTTATTTTCCCAGAGATGGATGAAAGTAAATTTTCAACCTAAATGAAGTGAAACTTGTTTGACAGACTGAATTGTGCAAATGTGGTTTAAAATTTTCCATACCAAAGTAAGGAGAGACCAATTATTCTCCTAGAACACGTAGAGCAGAATAGATGCTAAGGTTATTATGAATAAGGTATACTTTCTGCACTGCCAAATCTTGGTAGGCCTTCTTATCCTGAAGTAGAAGACTTGCTCATTTCAGAGTTTTTTCTCTGTCTCTGTAATCCCTACTACCATTTAAAACTAATTCGTGGACATTGTGTAATCAGTTGTGTACTGAAAACCTAACTGATGTGCTTGTGGGGGGTCCTTGTATCAGGACAGGTTAGTTTGTTTGCCAGGTTCATTTTGCTAGCAGGAGCCTGTGGATTTTGATTGCCAGAAGAAAGGAGGAAGAATGTTTGCCTGTAGCCGTTCTTGTACCACCAGCGTGTGGAATGTTGGTAAAAAGTTTGTTCTAGTTCCTGTTTTTGTTTTTTTTTTTTTTAATTTATTTTTTATTTTTCTACTTCCACTGAAGTTTAAGTGAACCATACTCAAATGACCACCAACTCTGTCTCGATAAAAAGATATGTCATGATTGTATTGTCAGATGATTAGGGGAGAAAATGAAGTAAACATTGCTGATGATCCCCAAATTTATGGACCAAGTTAAAGATGTTTATATAGTTTGGGAATTAGCAGTCCTCAAGCAGTGTTTGAGCAACTTACGCTCGACAGGCGACTGACTATTCATACTCCACTAATTCTCTAGCTTTGTTCTTTGTTCTTGTCATTTGGTAACATTTTTTCTTAGCCACACACTTTTCCAAGTGGATTCAGTTGGAAGATATGTCCAGAAATTTGAAGAAAACTGTCACTGTGTTTGTGCTGGGTTGCCCTGCTTGATTGGATCATGATATAGTGAAGCTGAGCTTTTGGAGGGAAAATATAATTCTGAGATCATATTGTATCCTTGATAAGTTTTTTTTTCCTTATTTACTTTTTTTTTCTTTTCTTTTTTTTTTTTTTTAAAGACTTGCCATCTGTACACAGCCTCAACATTTTTAAAAAGTTACCTTGACTTAGAGCATGAGGAGGTTCCAGTGCAAACTCGGCATCAGTAACAGAAAACTGAGTGCATGCTTTGCCATTGGTAGATTGTCAGTGTAGTCTTTCTGTAGCGTGGATAGCATGTTAAAGAGGTGTCATGAATAAGAACTTCTGGATTTAGTAGTATGTCTTGTGGAGGACCTGTGTACTTATAGGACCCTCTGTCTTCACATGGCATGGCACTCCCTTGCAGCCTTCATGGACGGGAATCTTTTTCACAGGCTGATTCCCCTTCTTTGAGGACAGGATACAAAAGATGTTAGAGAAAAGCTCTACAGATTACGAAATTCTGTGTCTGTGCCCTCAACATGGTCCTTTTTCCTCCATGACCTATGAAGGAAACCAATTGTGTATCTACTTTCTTTGACTTTCCTGTAATCTGATACTTTTTAAATCGCATGATTTTATTAAGCTTGTATTCTTTAGAGAAAAGTATTACTTTTTTAGATACTTTTGTAGATTTTGAATCAAAACTCAGTCCTAATGACTTTAAATTTTTTGTATTCTATAAACGAGTTTCATTATGATGGACTTGATTAGTCCAAAATTGATTTTAGAAATTTATCAGGTAGCATAATGTCTTCCCGTCTCCAGGAGGCTTTCTGATGGACTGAGTCTGTAGACGAAAAAATAATTCATGTATGAATAGCATGATTTCTGAGAGCTTAGAGTGCCTTGTAGAGTTTTCTTTCCTCAATTTCATTCTTACAGTTTATAAGCTGGGGGCCAAATAAATAGGGACCATCCTTTTCTTGTATGGAGGAGGCTGTGGCTCTGACATGTCCAAGGTTACAAAAAGTCTATTGGGAAGAACAGAAAAACCATGTATCCAGAGCTGGACTCATGGTTTGTCCTCTTCTCAGAGGAACTATTTTTTCCTTTGAGACAACAGTTTGGTATTTGGGAAAATAATAGGACCTTAGATTTTTCAAATTGGTATTAAGTCGTAGGAATTAAAATTTTCTTTGACTTTGAACATATTGCTGTGTAACTCAGCAAAGAGGATTGACACACTGGCTGGGCAGCCTTCTTACCGCTTCTTATAGCATAAATTAATAGGTGGTGTTTATGTGAGTCCCCCCCCCCTTTATTTAATGTTGAGCCCTAAGAGTTTGAAGTATTAGGTTCCCCCCCCCAACCTTCTCTTTGCTGCTGTCTTAGTACGATACATGAAATACATCATCTTGTGTCTGTTTGTGTATATATAGCAGTAGGTCAAGTTTAGAGTACTAATGTCTGTAAATAAGGAATGACTATTAGCATATCCATTAGGATGTTTATTCTTGGCAGTATAAACATCACTCTGTTGAGACTGAAGTCCCTGAAGCTTGCCCTTATTATTGCTCTCCAGTAGTAGATAATGTGCTTGAATAAGTTTGTGAATTGCTGGTTGCAGCTTCATTCAGGGACCACTGTTCAGTTTGTTTCATTAGAATGATTGTTCATGGAGTGATACCTGGTCTGTGTAAAGCTAGCAAAATGTTCATACTTTACACTAAATGGGTCCTAAATGATGTCATTTCATCTGTAGACATTAATATGTATATATTTTTATACTGGCTCAAGCTAAGGTTCAGAATTGAATAAGCATGAAATTGACTAAAATAGTTACCTAAGAGCCAAAATGAAGTGAGGACATTGGTCTTCAAAGGTAGAGAAAAATACTCTCTGATTAGTATCCCCAGTCCTTAGAGTTTTGTCCTTTCAAGCAATCTCAGTCTTGAGATTCGATGAGCAGAGCTTAGTACTCTGGCATGCAGAACAATTATTGGGTCCAAAAATATTATGTTCTTTTGCCCCAAGGTAGTAAGTGGGTTTTGAAATAGCTGGGCCAATCTTTTTCCAGGGCCATTCTTTTCCTGGTGAGGTTATCACTCTTCTCTTTAGGTTAGGGAAGCAGCAAGCAGTAGTGGCAGTCCTGTGTCCTGTGACCTATATTCTGCAGATCTCCTCTCGCAAGGCTTCCTCTTCACTTGGCTCAGAGGACCCATTGTCTTTTTGCACAAAGAGGCTGGCCAGGGCTGTAGTTCTTAGCATGTCAGGTAATTAGCAGAGACCTATCACATGGGAAACTTCACATTTTAAGAATTGATTGGGAGGTTGTCATTCAGTTCTTTAACCCGAGGCTGCTTGGGAGTGGAGGTACTGAAAAGTCTCATCTCAGTGTCTCCATTTTTCAGTCCATTGCTTTTTCTTCCCTGTACTTACAGGGTGCATGGATCTTCCCCTTCCTCCTCAAATATCATTTAGTGCAGCCTATGGGTTGTTCTCATTCTTTACCATCCTCCAGACTGGCTATATCATTAGCTGTTAAAAGGTTAGGCCCGTCAGTGTTCCCACTTGGCAGTATTTGGCTTCCTTACTCTCCTTACGGTTTTTACTCTGCTGTGTCGTTTTCATCTGCAGTGTGATGGCTAGAAGGGACCACATGGGTATGGAGTAGTGACCGCCTCACTGCCATTCCCCTGTTTTGGGTTGAGAGATACGTGTAGACCATTCCTGTTATGTTATGTGACCACAGAGACTTTTTAGGACAGAGTTTTCCGAAGAAGTAAAAAAAACAAACAAAACCCCAAAACTATTAAATGAGGTGCTGAAAAATACCTGGGTGATACAAACTTAACAGGTTAGGCAAAGGACAAACATGAGCTTAAAACGTGCAGGCATAGAATTCTATTCAGTGAATTCTAGAACTTGAAGCATCTTGGCTATCGGCTAGTTTAAACCTTTCCCCATGTAGATTAGGATACCAGTAACAAGATCCAGCCTTTAAACCCTGGTTTGATGTTAACTATTGTGATACAGGAGTTTTTAAAACCTATTTGAAATTCAAAGGACCGATACTTGATAATGATGCTTTAGTAGAAAAAATGCTTTTGGGCTCGTATTCGTAAGATTTCTCATTAACCAAGTGTTGAGTTGCATTAAGACATCTTGATGTCGACTTCGCTTGAGCAGACTTTACGGATAGGGTACGTTCCTCTTCGTGGTGTACCCACCCACCATTCCGAGACCGGTCTTTCCCCTGCTTGTCTTCCCTCACCTTGCTCTGATTCTTCATCTGTTCTTTCTTTTCACTCTTCTCAGATTCCTGTTTCGATCTCTTCTCAGCTTAATTCACGCTCAGGCTTATTGCGACGATGTGCAAAAGTGCCGCTTTGCCCCAGCTTCGAAGGCTTGGATCCAAACGACGATTCATTAACTATAGTTGTATTTAAATATACTGAATTTCCGTTAGCTTAAACCGTTAAATTCTCAAGAACGATTTTCTCAGACGAATGTTCACTAGTGTTCACTAGTCCTGAAAGCCCTGGTAATACATCATTATTGTATTCTGAAAACTCTTTTCTTCAAAAATGAGGGAGGCAGCAATAGTTAAGATTCATACCAGTCCCTTTGAAGGGGTGGAGTTTGTCTCCATGGCCAGAAAGCCTTGTTCTCGCAGTGCTTAAGGGCAAAAAGTTGGAACTAGTCAGCCGGCATATAGAGAAGCCCTTTTGTGCTCGATAGGTAGGAAGCTGGATTATATAAGAAGCTTTGATTACTACACTTGGTTAGACTTGGTTGGCTTAACTCAGGGCTGCAGATCCCTTTTCCTCCATTAAGTCATTTCTCTTAATTGGAATGCTTTTTATCAAACTTTCCCCTCTGTTGGAAGACTAGGTATTCAACTTCTTTCACTCTTAGAATTGAATTTAGCTGAGACACAAACTACTTCCAGGCTTTGGCAGCGCTGGGACCCACACCGTTACTCACGGAGTCCTATAAATGTGTTTATTTAAACTTCTTTCCAGTGCTGGGAATAAGGCTTTAAACTACTGATTCACCTTTAAAGGAATGTTGTGAAAATTGATATAATTTATGTTTCTGTTTTCCATCTCGGATCCTTGATAACAGATCGGATTTAGTTTTTTTTGTTTTGAGTTAAGCACCCCATTTATCTGGTAACTAACAGCCTTAACCATGGATATATTGTCTTACTCAGAAATAAAAAAGGTTTGATATTTGATATTGTTACTTTATTTCACATACTTTACTTTTTAGGGGAGGACCATAATCTGAAGCTTTTGATTTTAAACCAATAACCTTACTGTATGTAATGACTTTCCAGTGTGGTTTGGTTACCTGGATTCGTGCTATGTTGGAAGAGAGGGATGCTAGAACACATAAGCAAATGAAGAGTAAATCAGGACAAAAGCACAGTGGTCTCAGATTTTTCCTAGTGTAGGAGCAGTGGCTTTGCTCTCAGAAAAGCACTGTATCACAGTTGTTGACCATGATAATGAAGCCACTCCATCCTCTCCTACCCCTGCCCCAAGTTTAAGATAGTTTACAGTCTGTGAACTCTGTCAATAAGGGAAATCCATTATTTCAGTGATTTCTGCAACAGCACAAGTCGACAGTAGATAATCACAACCTTATTGGAGACTTATATTTATCTTGGTAAATTCACCTTGTACTGCTGGAGGAAGGAGCGTTTACTTTTTTTTTAATTGCCTTTGGATAAACTAGTCTGGATAATTTTTCAATATATCATTGTAGCTTAGACTTCTGTAAGTGGAATGTATGTTCCTTAATAACTCATTTTTTGGTTATAATAGTTGGAAACTGAGATTAAACTCATTGCTCTTATTGAAATCCCAAGCCGGCGAAGGCCAATATATAGGGTATTTCGTAATATAATCAGCTTCTGAAATTTATGTGTTTTGATTAGTGCCTTCTGGTTGCCAATATTGACTCTGCTAGTTTACACATTTCCCTTTCTTGATAGAATATACTTATTTGTTACAATTCCTCTTTTTAAATTTTGTTACAACTAGTTGAGGAAATACAGAAAAATACATTTATATTTACATACTTTATATGCAGCCTTTGTTTAGGTTCAAGGAAACCAGGTAGCTCTAATTCCTGTTGCAGTTTAAATGTTATTTATTCATCTATATTTGTTTTATATCCTTAATTGAAACTATAAGGTTACTTATTAATTCTCTGAATATATTTTAACTATTGTTTTTCCAGTGTAGGTTTGATAGGCATATCTGAGAACATACATGTGACAGCAGTTTCACATTCCATGATAGGTGAAAAGCTTAAAGTAAAAGTCCATAGAAAGCACAAATCATGTTCATGCAGGTGTGTATCTCCACATGTAGAAAGCACAAGACTAACAGTATTTCTCAGTATCCCGCAAGTGCCAGTTGTACAGCCCACCAGATGTTCGTCTCAGGAGTTGTGGAGGACCACAGTATTGAAAGCCCTAGACAATGAGGTATCCTGAGTTGTGGTCCTAAATGATAAGTGATTTAAAATATAATAATCTGAGTAAGTTTGTACTACTTTGGTAGAGGGAGAAAAGACAAATATCAAGAATGTTGCAATTGTATTTCGGGGTTACTAGCAAAAATGGGGTCTATGGGTTCTTTCCTACAATCTGGAACTAAAACAGAGACAGACTTCTAGGCTTTTGGTGGGTGGAAGAGTTTGACAAACTTTTGCTTTAAGCTGTAGAGCCATTGGTGTTGTTGTTGTTGTTATTATTATTATTATTATTTTATCTTAAATCTTTAGATTTTACCTGCTATCAGTAGTTCCCTGAAAACATGGAGAAATTTCACATTTTAACAGGGCAAATACTACTTGTCTTTAATCTTTGTGTAGGTTTGTAAGAGGTGAATGTATCTTTATTTTTTCATGTGCTTTACTGCACTTCATTTCAGTAGAGCAGAATTCGATCCAAGTGTTCTGAGCATCAAACTAAATCTGAGACATATCTGCCAAATGAGCTACTTTGCTTGTCACAGCGTTTATGAGAGTCCAAAGGATTCTTTTACCTGTCCCATTCCCTGCTTCATGGTTAGATTAGGTGAAATCAGAATGTATGTGCAGAAGAAAATGTGTTTTCTCGCACTCCATATTGCCCTGGTCTTACCCCTTGCTTTCTTTACCCGAATAGTCCCAGTTTATCAAGAATGAATAAATAGTCTTTGTCTTGGATTTTGCCCATAGGTCAAAAGCTGTGACTCTCAGAATGGGAGAGAAGTGACTATGTTTGTTCCCACTCTCCTCTATTTTGTGTATTTGTCTTCGTAAGGAAAGAGTTGGTCACCTTTGGTAATACATGGCTGAAGATTAAAGCTGGTGTAGACTAATGTCACATGTTTTAGAAGGGTTAACCGGAACACCTTGAGGGAGAGATTGCTCCTCTAGCAAAAGACAGGTGTGTTCCCTCAGTATTTTAGAATGTAAAACCTCAGGTTTGGGGGGAATGAGGGCAGAGGAGTGCCAGAAATGCAGGAAAAAAAGAGAAAGGTTTGAGGAACGTCTTTGGCTTAGCAATGTGTGATAAGGCAAAGCAGTTACAACCTGTTAGTCCTGTATAGTATGTGTCTGTACCTTTAAGTGTTGTTTTTAAATTTAAAATCCTTTGTAAGAACTTAATGCTTTTGAAGATCCCTTTGGCAGAATATCTTTCATTTATAATTCCATGGAAAATTGCTTTAATTAGTCTAGGTGAAAGTCGTCCTAGCAGTGTAAATATGTATAATTAGAATTTTCTAATTTCACTTTGAGATCTCTAACTTTTGAGTGGCAAAAAACAGATCAACAGGTCTTTTGCTCATGGACTTTTCTGTGGCGTTGTTAAAATGCAAAAGCTTTATTTTTGTTAATAATGACATATTACATTAGTGTCAGATGATGATATGGAATCTGTTCCCTGCTTTTCCCCACCAATACTGCTTCGGTTTATAGATTGCCAACAGAGTTCAGAGATACAGCGGGGATCTACCCATTCTTTGCTTGGACATCCCATTTTCTGTTGCCCAGACCTATGTTGGCAATCACATAAGAACTACGTTATGCTTCTCAGTGCTTTTTTTTTTTTTTTTTTTTTGATAAGGTGGATATCAAAAATAGTTGCTGTGCAAAAGTTAGTAGTCTTCTTCAAGAAGAAAACCAATTCCTTTTCTAATATCCTGTGAAACCGCTTCATTCCTTTATTTTTAAGCCAAACGTCAGCAGAGTACTGCTGCTTTTATCTAGTACTTTTGATATGTAAGTATTGCATTTTGAAAAGATGTCTTCGTTGAAAATTTTTTTTCCCAGTGTCCTCCCTATTATGCTTTGTTTCTATTTTCTGTTAGAGACCAGTCTGTGCACTGGGGGTGTATATCGTGTACATGTATCATTTTGTCAATTATGCATTGTAGACCAAATGTGATTATAAATGAAGCTGTTGAGTTATTGGTGAGTTTTTGGAATTGTAAACTGATTTCCAGTGTACCCTTTATTGTCCACAGGTTTGTTTTGTTTTTAAGGTTTTATTGATAGGGTCCATCTTCACATTGTACAATGTTTTAGTTGCAAGCAGAAAGTAGAATTTGGTATTAACCAGGTTATTTCCGTATCAAAAGGAATACAATTGAAATTGTAGATTTAGGATTGTTAACCATACATGACAATTCTAACTTGACTATTATTCTAACCTACTGTATACAATCTGATTTTTAAAATTGTAGACATGTATGATCTTGGTTTAATGTGTTTTTTTAAAAGTGTTATTGTTGAAAAAAAATGGAAAAACAATGAAGCAAATCTGCTAAGGAGCTGTCAGTTTTCATTACTGACTCTGTAAAATACACTGTTCTCTGTGTACTGTGTGTTATTTTGCCAGCTGCTGCATTAGCCTTCAAAAGTATTTGGAAACTTCAGATGAACCTACATTTCTTGCAAAGTATATTCCTTTCTGTGGTATCTTGTCCTGTAACTGAAGTATAGTAATTATTTTATGGAAATGTTATTAGCACTTCTGTACCAACTTTGAATAAAATGAAAAATTTACATTTCTGTGACTTGAGTATTTTCAGTGTGAACACGTCTGCCCTCAAAAATGTACAGGGTTCTGTGCTAGCGTTGAAGAGGTAGTCCTTCACTGCCTTTTCTCGTTTCTCTTACTGCTTCTGTTTTGAAGTAATTTCAGATTACATGAAAACTCTGAGAAGAGTATGAAGAATTCCAGAATCATTTTCATCCAGATTCGCCGGTAGTTCACATTTTGCCACATTCGCTTTGTCGTTCTCTCTTAATCATACACACTTTTCTGAACCATTTGAGTGTCAAGTTGCAGACACCGTTCCCCTCTACCCCTTAAGTACTTAGAGTATTTTTAAGGTAGAGACAGTCACTCATAAAATCACAATATAATTATCAAAATCTGGAAAGTAACAGTGATACAATATTTTAATCGGAAGTTTTGATTCAAGTGTTGCTATTCCAATAATGTCCTTTAATAGCATTTTTTTTTTAAAGTTCAGAAGCTTTTCTGTCTCTCCCCTTCAATTAGCAACAGTTCCTCAGTTTTTTTTTGTCTTTCATGGTATTGACATTACTGAAGTTTAGAGCCCATTTTGAGAACGCCCCCACCCGATCTGATGTTTCCTTAAGATGAGATTCACGCTGTGCATTTTTGGCAGGTATACGGCATAAGCAGTAATATGCCTTCAGAACTTCACATTGGGAGGTGTGTGATGTTGTATTGTCCCATTATTATTGACACTAACTCTGACACTTGATTAAGGTGGTGTCTGCCAGGTTTCTCTACTATCAAGTTACTGATTCTCCTTTTGCCAATAAGTAATTTGTGGGGAGATAATTGGAGATTATGTAAATAACTTATTCCTCATCGAGCTTGAACCCCTGATTTCAGCATCCATATGTAGTTCTTACCTGAGCAAATTTATCACTATGATGATGCAGAACAGTGATTTTTTTTTTGTTTTTGTTTTGTTTTGCTATACTAAAAGGAAGAGTTTCCCTCTTTCCCCATTTATTTATCAGTATGAACCTGTTTACTGGGTTATAATACATAACTGTCATTATTTTGTTCAAATGTCTCCAGATTTAGCCTGTGACACTCTGCAGGCCAGTTTCCGTGTCCTTCATGACACATTTCCATCACACACACTTCCTTATTGCCCCAAACAGGTGTTTTCATGGTTACCTTGTGCTTTCCTTGCCCCCATCAGGATCAGGCATTTGGGATTAGGGAATGGGATTTTGAAACCAAGGTCTGGGTGTGCTCATTCTTACAGGCGTAAACATGGCCATTCTTCCTGGCTCTTTTCAGTATACCGAAGTGGGAAATTCATACATACCTACTGATACCTCCCAGTTCTAAATGAGTACTAGAGGATTTTTTTTTTTAAAGATTTTATTTATTTATTTGACACAGAGAGGTGACAAGTAGGCAGAGAGAGGCAGAGAAAGGAAGGGGGAAGCAGGCTCCCTGCCTAGCAGAGAGCCCCATGTGGGGCTCGATTCCAGGACCCTGGGATCATGACCTGAGCTGAAGGCAGAGTCTTTAACCCACTGAGCCACCCAGGCACCCCAAGAGGATTCTTTTTAGCTTTCCCCTATTCTATTTTTCTCGCTTTTCCAACTGCAAGAAATCAAGTAATATTGACACATTAACTCATTTTTTTTTCAATTCTACAAATCCTTAGAATTAAAGTTTTTGCATGTCAATAAATATCTTTTAAAAAAGTTTTGCTGAATATGGAGCTGTAGATTGGAAAATATTTTTCTTTAGAGATTTGTAAGCATAAGACCATTTTTCCCCCCCTAGCTTCTAGTCTCAGTGCTCTGAAGTTTCATTATTGTATGCCTTGAAAGTTTTCCATTCATTGTCCTGGCCTGCAGTAGGCTCTCTCATTTCGACAGTCCTGTGTCTTTCATTTCCAGGATGATGATTCTCCCTGTTCTCTCCTTTCTGGAACCCGTTTTGTTCAACTCTTGGACCACGTGTATTGGTCCACTTAATTTCTTACAGTCTTTTGTTATTTAATTTTCTTAATTGTCTTTGTCTCTTTGCTCTAAGGGTGTTCCTAAACTTTATCTTCTGACCCTGCTGTTGAAAAAGAATTTCTCAGATGTTTAATTTTTCAGTGCTCCTTTGTTCCCTGAATCTTCCTCTTTTATCGTCTCTTGTTTCGTGGAAGGCTACGTCTTCTCTCTGAAGCTGCTGTTTTCTCCTCCTGTGCTGTTTGTTTACTCCAGCTTTTCCCGTGTTGGGTTCTCACGTAAAAGGCTTTTCTCAAATGTGTGCTGATCTTTGGTCGTGGGCTTATACCAAGCAGGACGGACTACCACTACCCACTGTGTGGACGGAGCTCGTCAGCTTTGTTGTTTGGCCTTCGTGGCCTGCCACCTGTTGGATGCTCCTGAGGTAGCTTTTGAATGGATTAGATTCCCCAAAGAATATTTGAGGTTTTGCCTGAAGGATAAAAGACCTTGGGCCATTCTAAGTGGGGAAAGCACACCGGGGTCTCGTCTCATTCAGCATGCATTTTTTTCTCAGCCTCTTCTTGGCGTGGAACCCCCACTTCCATCTGCGTGTGTGTCTTCCGGTCCACAGGTTTCCCTCTGTTTTGTCCACTCCAGACAGAAGTAGACTTCCAAACATGCACCTAAGGATCCAATTTTCTTATGCTTTTGACAAACCTTATTTTAGTCTCTCTTCACCCCCACTTTCAGAGCTGTGTCCATCGTTGCCCATTCTTGGATCTTTCCAGGAGTTCTCCAGTGTAAGTGTGGTTGGTTTTGTTTTCCACATCGCTGCTCTCTTCTGTCCGCTTGCTTTCTCTTAAAATTGAATTGCTGTTTTCCTATTTTCCTCGTTCTTGCAGAATTATACCTTTAAAAAAAATCCCTTTACTATAGTTCTAGTAGGTTTTCAGGAGGGAGCATCGTTAAATGCTTGTGTTGAATCTTCCAACATCCTGGGAAGTCCTGGTCCTCCTCACTTAGCTTTTGAAAGTTGAAATTTCAGAGCCTCATAGCCCATTTCTGCCCTTCCCAAAAAGAACATGTTGACAACCAGATAAGCACAGTTGGAGTCTTAAAATTCTGCTTATCCCTGTAAATGCAAAGCTAATGATTACATTTTGCAAGGGCCTGAGAGATTGCATATTTGATTCTTGTGTATAATGCATGAAGCCCACCTATCCAAACATTTTGTATGTGTGTGTGTGTGTGTGTGTGTGTGTGTGTGTGAGAAATTGAGCTTACATACTCATTCCAGGAAACATGAACAGGTGTACAGCTTAGTGAACATGGCTAGTTACTGTTACTTGCGGTGGTTACATTTTGTAAAGTTGCCTCTGACACTGAATTAGTCAATGCTGAGTCCCTGCCCCTTGAGGAAGTACATGGTTAGGTTCCTGTGAGCCAATGGCTGGTCACCACATTTTAATTAACTGATCGATACATAATGTCATTTTAAGTGTTTCTCATAAAGGCATCATGTTTAATATGTGTTTTTGATTTGTAATCATTGAGCTCAAAGCCTATAATAACATCCTTACGCCCTGAATAAAGCTTATCTAATACATTTTTTCCCATAAGGCACAACACATCCTTCTTGCACTTAGGGACACTAAGTCAGCACTTCACCTCACTCAGGGGCTTTTTTTTTTTTTTTTTAAAGATTTTATTTATTTATTTGACAGAGAGCACAAGTAGACAGAGTGCAGTAGGCAGAGACAGAGGGAGAAGCAGACTCCTCGCTGATCATGGAGCCCGATGCAGGGCTTGATCTCAGGACCCTGGGATCATGACCTGAGCCGAAGGCAGCTACCTAACCAACTGAGCCACCCAGGCGCCCCAACTCAGGGGCATTTTAAATAGCACCAATAAAAAGCACAAAATTGTGAAAAACATGGCACTATGTAGGCTGCAAAAAAGGCACCTGCTTTACCATGGGAGATCTGAAACAAGGCAAAGCCTCGATTGTTGGACCTCAGCTGGGAATGTGCGTGTTGGGTGGCAGATTTTCCACCAGTCTCCACACACGCACGTCCTCAAATGACTGTGAAAGTGGTGGGAGTGTTGATCTGGGGGTGACAAACAAACTTGAGCTAGTAGGTGAACTGGCATATCTGTGTTCCACAAATGATGGGGATCAGCTGTACGTGTGAAGCAAACACCTGTGTAACCACCACCCACAGACACTAGAACTTGATCCGTCCCTTCTCCCAGAATGTGCATTTTGCTTTCAGAAAGTTCTGAATTTAAAGAGGTTTCCTGTCTCCAGTTTGCCTCTTTAATTTGATAATTCAAGTTCTGCCTCTGAAGTGTTATTTTTTTCTTCGCTTGGAATTGAAAATAAATATTCAAGATACATATATCCTTAAGTCTCAAAATCAGGCTTCATCTTCTCCATTCTCTTGGGTGTACAGCACAGGACCTGGGCTTCAGACTCTTTACCTGTCGGTCTTTATTTTTTTCTGGACAACTTCGAGGCCGTTGATACCCTTTCTATATGTGGCCTCCAAGTTTAATCCAGTACTCCAGGGTACACACCGAGGTTATTAGACTGTAGGGGTGGGAAGCAAACACAACAAAATGAGGACTACCATTTCCTTGCCTTCACTCTCCTTCCAGTTGTAATATGAAATTTCATCCTCTGGCAGACTCTGTATAATCCCTGTTGTCTCTACATAGTGAATAGAGACAGCATGACTTGCTGACTCAGTTTCCAGAAATTTTCAAAGCTTTTTGAAGTCTGAGTCTGGATGTATAATATTCACTGTACACTCTAGCAGTAGAATGTCCACTGATTCTTGATTATATCCAAGAATCTTGAGAAGTTTGGAGGCACCTTTATGAGCCTGGCTGTGTCTTTGTTCGTTTCCATCTTTCACTTCTTTATTCCTCGTTCCTTGACTGTGCACCTGTTTTTAACCCACAGGATGTGCTTTAGCTTTATTAATGCATTTCTGTCTTTTGAAAACAAAATGGTGCTGTTTTCCTCTTTGCAGCTGAAGATCTTACTTCCCCCTGAATTTTACGACTTAAAGGCTTACTTAACCTTTTCTTCCTTTTCAGTGAATTAAGTGCAGTTAGCAACTTTCACCCATCATCTTTCCATTTATTCTTTGACTTACGCGTTCATCACACCTTTATTGAACACGTTCTGTGTGCCAGGTTCTTTGCATCTCCAGCACCTACTAAAGCTGAGTAGGATGCAGCCTTGAAGAAGTTTAGTTAAGGAAGGGGACACCCTCCTACATAATTACACTTGCAAGATGTGTGTGGAGTGAGAGGGATGACACATGGGCTCGCAGAGGAAATGCACACTTCTAGGAGGCAGCTGAATCTTGAAGGATGTTTTTATTCCTTTAATTCCACTGTGCTTTTATACCCTGCTCCTCCCTGCATGATCCCTCAAGTGCCTGCCTCTCACCACTTGAATTAAGCATCGCCGCAGAGGCCTGGTTGGTGGACACACTGTTGGTCTGTTGTTCCATAGGGTGTGCAAATCTGACTCCTGCCGAAGCCCAATTTCTGAGTCGACCAGTACATATTTTAAAAAACGTTTCTTTTAACCCAGTCAGCGAACACATTTTTGCTAAAACTGTGCACTGATGTTTAGTAGATTCGCGGGATATAAATATGATTTTTTTACAACCCTTTTATCTCCGCTCACTAAATCGTCTGCCGGTTCTTCCCTCCCCAAGTGTTCATGCCATTGTGGTGCTGCCCTCCTCCCCCTCTCTCAAGAGGCTGCCGTAAGGCGAAGGCGGGGAATAGAACTGCGCATGAAGGAGGGCAATCAAGACAGGTAGCTCGATGCCGTATACCTGATTCCTGCTCTCACTATCAGTTTCAGGAGCTTTGGCATTTCATTTACTGGCTGCCATAGTAACCAGGACTCCTGCCAGTCTTCCTGTTTCCCATCTTTTATTCATCTGTAGGTGCATCTGGAGGGGGGATGGGGAAGATAGAAGTGGAAATCTCCCAGTAAGAGGGTGTGGATTTCGGAAGCTCTGAAGAACCTCGAGTATGGATATCTTCATTTTGGCAGGTGCCAGCTGTTGAAGTAGTATTAACCACAAGTAGTCGCCCGTTGGGCTTGTCATTTCTCCATTTCACATTCACGGAGAGCTCCATTATTACTGTGGAAGAAGTGGAGCTTTTATGTTGATTAGAGTTGTAGGAGATCATCGCTGGAAAACCTTTCTAAACCACAGTTCAGCCAAATCACTCATTTTTGAGATAATGAGAAGCCAGCCAGCTTCATACTAGAATGTGGTTCTTACCTTTGTCTGTGCCTGGAGGGCTAGTGCCCAGGATTCTTAAATTCCCAGGCCACTTGAATCAAAGTGTCTGCGGTGAGACATAGGTGAGACATTTTTGAAGTTCCTCAGGTGATTCCAGCGTGCGCTAGAGGAATGCCTTGGTGATGCTGCCCTTTTCCTTCTGTTTACCCAAATCGTGAAAGGGGTAGTTGATTGTATGCAGTTAAGCCTCCAAATTTGGCCCGAAATAACATGTGATTGATACTTTTTGACTTCAGACCTAGGAATTAAGTGGATTATATTTAAGGAACAAAACTGCATTGTAGTTGAACTACACAGAATTGCGGTTAACCTAGGCCCATAAGAAACTGACAGCTCGTAAATTCATAGGAAATTAGATCTCAGGTAGTCATGACTTTCTTCTTGCCTTGTGAGTTAAAGATATTTACATATAATTATAATATATATACTACTTAAATTACTTAAATTTATTATATATATTTAAATATATTTAAATTTATTCATCTCTAACTCTTTGATACCAAGGCTTGTATCAGTGTCTCCCTGTGGGCTAGCTGCAGGTGTCCCGTGGATGCCTGGTGCATTTTGCAGCTGAAGTTACTTCCCTGGTCATCCTGGTACCTTCACATTGGCGGATTCAGCCATGCCATGACGTGTGACTCTCTGCTTTCTTATTTGTGCTTTGTTACTGGCACACATGAATCTGTGCTGAACTCAAGAGTTTTGCTCCTCTGATTTTTTTTTTTCTTCCGTTCTTCCCGGGGTTCTTTTTATTTTCATCACATACCCCAAAGAATACATTTTTTTTTCTTTTTTTTTTTTGACAGAAATCACAACTAGGCAGAGAGGCAGGAGGAAGCAGGCTCCCTGCGGAGCAGAGAGCCCGATGCGGAGCTCGATCCCAGGACCCTGGAATCATGACCTGAGCCGAAGGCAGAGGCCCTAACCCACTGAGCCACCCAGGCGCCCCAAAGAATACATTTTTATGTCTGATTTCCCAGGTCTCAAGAATCTCAGTCTGAGCTACATGGCTGTAGAATACCGTCAAGTTCCCCTGATGTTCCTCATCCCCTTGATTTCATCGGCAGCTGTGTTCTTAGGGCCAGACTCAGCCTTGTCCTGTCACATCTCCTTGGTTGACTCTGATTCTAGAACCAGTGATCTTGAGGCCCCTGACTTACAGATTTCTGGTATTTCTTTGATTACCAAGAAATGAAGCAGCCAGTGTAACAGCTCGTGGTGCTGAAAGTATAGCTTGCAAGGCTCTTCCAGTAACCACTGAGCGACCCAATGGTACCTCTCTGGTTTATTACATTATTAAGAATCTGTGGATGTGGAGTCAGCAAATGAGTTCCAGATGAGGCATAGGTTTATTTTTTCAACACAGTATTAGCAAATTATGGCATCCATAGTAAGATAGCAAACAGTTGGCATAGACTTAGGGGAGGAAATCCATTTGTTTGTTTGTTTTTTAAATACAATTAATTAGCATATAATGCATTATTAATTTCAGAGGTAGAGGTCAGTGATTCATCAATCTTATATGATACCCAATGTTCATATCATCGCATGCCCTCCTTAATGTGTAGCACCCAGTTACCCCATCCCCCACCATCTCCCCTCTAGCAACCTCAGTTTGTATCCTGTCATCAAGAGTCTCTTATGGTTTGTTTCCCCTCTGTATTTTGGTCTTGTTTTATTTTTTCCCTCAGAAGAAATACTTTTAAAATCAAAACAAAACAAAATGAATTTTTCTCAACAGAAGTTTGTTTCTAAAACACCTTTTATTGCTCATTGTAAAAAAAAACAAAAAAACAGATAATAAAGCAAAGTATAAAAAAAGAACAGAATAGTCCTCTCATCTTCACTGCTAGGGAAAAAGAGTTTAACATTTAGCTGTATATTAATCCAGACCTTTTCTCCATGTAAGTACACATGGATTGACCTTACATGCTGATTTTTAGTTTTGTTAAAATATGTTTATGTTTTATATAGGAATCAACATCCTTTTACTAAATGTTTGTATCATACTGAATGATTCAGGGAAAATAATTTAGTGAACCAGTCTTTTATTAATGGACAACTACCTTTCTGTTCATTGTCCTAATAACTTTATGGTGAGATTTTCATAGCTAAGTTCTTGTGCAGGGATATGGTAGTTTTCTCAGAGTAAATTCTTAGAAGTGGCTGTGGGATTGAAGGGATACACATTTGAAACTCCTATATCCTGCCATTTGCCCTCCAGAAAGTTTACATTTTTACCAGTAGTGTAGGTGAAGATTTGAGAAACAACTGAATGTACTAAGGAAAAAACTTGCCTTGAAAAAAAAAGCGATGGCTTGTGTGAGTACCAACACAGTGCCCATGTTGATTCTGCCCCAAATATAAATGCCACCTGCATCTTCCCATTCTTCTGTCCCGCCGTTAGTCCAGACCTGCTCTGAGAGAGCTCTGACCGACCCTCTTTCTGCTTCTAGAAGAGGCGTTCTACTGTTGGGGTCAGGCTGCTGTCCTCTCTAGCCCACCAGTCACAAGTAGCTGCTTCCTTGGAGTTCTTGGAACATTGATGGGTTTTGCTTCCGTGTTGTCTGTGTTTAACTTCCTTTTTAATTAGTTTGCCTACATGTGTCTGTCTTCGTGTCTGCATCGCAGACTTTTAAAGGGCTGGGATTTTGCCTTTCACATCCCTGTGTCTGCCCTTTTGGAGGTGGATTTCACTGTGAGCAACCCAGAAGTACTTGCTGGAAGAGGCCTTTGAGAGGATGGTTTCCAGATTTAAAAAAAATTAGGTAGAGCCTTAAGAAATGGGCAGTGTCCATAACTATACTTGATCCCCCCAACTGGCAGTTTCCTCCGGTTCAACCTGTGTTTCTGACACCCACGGAATGTGGTATGCACATTGTTTTTTCTCCTTCCTTTTCCAGACATAAGGAGTATGCTTCCTCTTTACAACTGATTTGTGTTGTTAAGATTATTTTAAAAATTGTTCCTCAGTAAAGATTGCTAGGTGGTCTCACAAAGATGATCATGTAAATTAAATACCATATTCATAGGTGCTTTTGACTTGCTCTACATTTTAGCCACTTTTAGGGCTCTGTAACGTTGTTAAATGGTCACGTGATATGTCTGAACTGTGAATGTAGTTTCTAATTTAAAATTATTTTTAGAATTGGAGGTACTTTATGCAGAAGACATGACAGTTGCTTATAAAAAGTTATTCAGTGCATTTTACTTTTGTCACTTTCACTATATGGATGTTGGTCCTCGTCTCTTTACCCATCCTTCCCCATTTTTGAAAGCCTGTTAAGTCTTTGTTCAGTAGTTAGTCCGTGTTTGTTATAAATTGTCTTGTAAATATGATTCAAGGGCAGAGTAGTAGAGCGGTGCAGTTCTACTTCTAGGAGCATTGTCTATCTTTGACCTTGGAAAAAGCCTATAAAATGTACTATTCTGGTCACTTAACCCCTAAGTTATGCAGTGTATAACAGTACGTAGTGTGTAGTCATGTTTGAACGTGCATTTATGCTTTACTTTTTTAGTGTTCTAGATTTGTCCTTAATGAATCTTATACTGATTTTAGAATAGCTTCTGTGCTTAGTAATTTTTAATCCTTAATTACCTGGAGTGTTGCAACTGTTGATTCAAATTGTGGGGCAAAAAAGGGGTTCTCTGAACATAAAAATATTCTGAAAAACAGTTCCCCTGGAACCATTTTCGGGGTTGGCCTTTGCAGATGTCGTGAGGCAGGGCTGACACTTTACACGTTTTAAGATAGATGGTTCATCCAGGTCTGTTAGTGACAGAACTTCCCTTAAAGCCTGTTCTGCTGTTGAAAGGTGCTCACAGATTTTCTTTTTCAATCGCTGTCAGAATCTCAATACAGAATTTCAAGGAAATTTCTTTTGAGGAGATAAATCCCAGAATTAAGATGCAGCAGAGAACGAGAGAGGCTTTCACATACACATTTTCCCAGGTTTTGACGGTTTTCTGACCTGGCTCCGCGTTCCATAAATCCTCCTGCTCCGGGCAGCTGCACACCGTGTTGTACGGGAGGACGGCGAGGTGTCGGTGGGCACTGCCTGCGGGTCGGTGTGCGTTCTGCACACTGGGATGGTGTGCTGGCCTCTGAGGGTGTTGTGGTGAAAGCCGAGTGCATCCGAGGGCCAGGGAGTCTAATTTACAAGCGGATTTTGTTGACAAGCCTCTCTTCTTTAATCTTCATTTAATGAGATAAAACACTGGTTGTGGACCGGTGGTATTCCTAGTACTCCCTTGACTTCTTAGCTTAAGTAACCTTACTGAAAGGGGGATTTTATTTTGCCGCAAGTAGAGATGTCCTTCTTTTTATTTTTCCTGTTTGCTCTCGTCTTTATCGTAGAAACTTTGTCCATTAGACTCTCTAGAGGTTTTCAAAATGTAGCCTGAGCTGCCTGGACTTCCAGGGACGCCCGCAGGAAACCGTTACAAAAGCAGTAGCGGGTAAAGAGCTCGTACCTTGATGCGAGTCCAGGCACAGCACCAAGCCTTACTAGTCGTCAGCGTGTTCCTCACTTCTGCACTTGTAGCTTTTTAAAAACCCATTTTCACTTCGGAATGTCCTTCAGAATCAGGGCTGGTGCCAGAATAGTGCTGGAATTTAATCTTGGCAGGGGCTTTAGAAGTGAGCCAGTCCAGCTTCCCACCCAATGCAAAGACTGACTCGGTGGTCCTCCTGTATCCAGTGATGGGGGGAGGCTCGCTGCTTCACATGGCAGCCCATCTCGTTCACGTGGCTGGAATTTTCAGAAATGTGTGGTTTACACACTGTTTCTCTATAATGTTTACCCTTTGGTTCCTGTCTAAACCTTAGGGTCTGATCAAAATATGACATACCTATTTTTTTTCAGAGTAGCCATGCAAATATATGAGGTTTTGGATTTTCCCTGAGTTGTCATTTGCAGCCTGAATATCAGTAGTTTTAGTAATTCATAATAATAACACCCAAACTGGTCATTTTGTCCAATGTGAATTTTTTTTTAGATAGATTTTATTTATTTATTTGACAGAGAGAGAGAGATCACAAGCAGGCAGAGACGCAGGCAGAGAGCGGGGAAAGCATGTTCCCCGCTGAGCTGAGACCCCAATGCGGGGCTCTATCCCAGGACCCTGGGATCATGATTTGAGCCGAAGGCAGAGGCTTTAACCCACTAAGCCACCCAGGCACCCCTCCAGTGTGAATTTTTTAAAGTATTGTTTAGTGTAAATTTTTTGGACAGTACTTTATCTTAACAGCAAATAATTAGAACTAAGTTTAATATTTATATTTGTATATATACTAGGACTTGTTATCTAAAATACATGAATATTTAGTTTCACTTCTATTAGATGAATTCTGGATTCTTTTAAACTACACTATTAGTATTAACAGCATTTTGGCACTATATGAAATAAATAGAAAAAACTGGTATTGCCATTTTGCTTGCTTGAATATTGCAGTTACTAAATGACAATGAGCTACCTTGTATATATGAAAAGCAGCTTCAAATTATAGTAGAGATTGGAGGAAACTTACGGTTCCTCAAGGAAAAATGAGTTAGCAAGCAAAGGTTGGAATTGATACATTCATTTGCTTATTTAACCACCATTTTCTAGTGCCTGCCCCCTGCTAACGTGAAGTGCTTTAGACTTTGGGCGTACAGAGGAGTCCATGATGGACAAAAGTCCTTGCTGTCTTGCAACTTCTTTCTAGCAATGAAAGGATATTTACAGATTGCCACAAGTGCTGTTTAGAAAGAAACAGGAATGACCGACTACCTGGGGGAGGCAGGGCAGTTTGGGTGATGAGGATATCAGCATGAGGGGCACAGAAGAGAAGAGAGGGAGATGACTTTCAAACTTTGTATGCTCCTGGAATATTTTGAGAATTACAGTATAAATGTTGTTTGTGTGAAGCTTGTAGAGGCAGAAAATTTGTTGGGAACCGCTGATTTTCACATGAGAAAACTGAGGCACAGGTTTAAAAATGGATAAATTTTAACAATTCATGCAAGGTTGTAACTCATTTGTGAATGAGCCGGGACTGGGATCCAGTTTTCCTAGTTCCCATTCACATTCATTCATTGTTTCTTTTCCATAGTTTTTTTCAAGTGAACGTTTTTAGCCCCTCAGTCTGTGCCTTGCCAAAATTGTGTTTCATTGCCATATGGTGGATTGGAGGAAAGTCTTAAGGAGCTGCTTTCAGATGGGATGGGAGAAGCCTATGAGAAGCACACACAACCTTTCTTAGAATAGTTGGAATTAAATGGTTCAGAGACCTTGTGAATGAGAATTATGGCAGCAAGATCATTTCCTCTCCTGTAGACCATATGTTCTTACAAATCGAACATTGTGCTGGATTGGATTGAGGAGAACTTTTTGTTTGGTTTGGTTTTGTTTTGAAGCCTAAAAATTTTATTTTAATAGAGCTTTAGGTTTCACTGGATGAGGAAAGGTGCAGTTGGCACCTTGGGTTGGTGAGGAGAAGAGCTTGGTGGTTGGAGTGGTGAATCTGTAGTCACTTCCATAAGGCCTGTGATGACTGGAACATCCAGGCTGGTGTTGTTCACTTAGATTGGTGCCATGTGTGTCTACCTGATGACCCATCCCAGGGGGCATTCTCTGTCTGCATACCTCAGTGGCCCAGGCTCATGGTTTTTATTTGTGATGCATTTTAGGGTTAGTGGATTGAGGCCTTGCCTGTATCCCCTCAGTCCATTGCAGTGGAGAGCAGAGGTTGGACAGTTAGTAAATAACATAGTCTTTGCAGGACATACAGTTTCTGATATAATTTCAGATCTACCTGTGGCACGAAAGCAGCCATGGGCACTATGCCCATGAATGAGCTGGCTGTGTTCCAATAAAACTTTATTTGCACAAACAGGTAATGAGACAGATGGCTCTGGAGCCCTTGTATGCTAGACCCCTGCTATAGAATGATGAGGTAAGGTAGATGGGACGAGTTGAACTCCTCTAATAAATAAGAAATATGATGTTGGTGTTGTTAAAAATTTTATTTATCAGAGAGAAAGAGAGGGAGAGAGTATACGTGTGCAGGTGCACAAGCAAGGTGGGGGCAGAGGGAGAGAGGGAGAAGCAGATCCCCCGCTGAGCAGAGGGCCCAAGAAGGGCCTCCCAGGACCCTGAGATCATGACCCCAGTCGAAGGCAGACACATAGACGACTGAGCCACTCAGATGCCTCAACAAGAAATATTTTTGTTTCTCCATCTTTCTTTTAAAACTTTTGGGTTCTGTGAAATTACCATGAAACGAATGTGGCCGTTACAGCAGTCTGCAACTTGACCTTGACATACTAAAGTCAAACAAAATGTATTTTGATATTTCCCTAGAGTTATATTCTTGTTAGGTAGCTTTACCCTGTTTTAGGACAGAAGAAAATTTATTTCAGAAGTTCTTCAGAGGGGTTGCTCCATGTTTCATACTGTAAGCTCTTCAGTTGGATTTTAAACAAGACGAGTTATTGAGATACATTCTTTTTTTAGTCAAGCAAAACTGAAATTAAAATTTACGATTTGGGTAGATAATCAGAAGACTGTAATCCATCAAAGTTTGGGGGTTTTTTTGTAAAAAAACTTAACCCACATCTTTATTTGGGAAGACTATTTTTCTGCCTAATCATAAGTTAATAGGTGCAGCACCAGGTCAAGAAGTGGCATTGTTAATGAAATGAAATATTACCCTGCTGTTACTAACGGGGCTTCTGCAGAAATGTGGAAATGCCTAACTAATGAAATGTGAGAATTTAGTCTCCCTGTTGATTAGAACTGTGTAAAAACACGTTTGTGTACAATTGTGAAGAGAAATTGCCATAGATTTTCTACCTGTTTAGTGTTAGTGTGAAATGATTTGGGCCCCTGTTTTTATTGTTGGTGGGAAATTTGTTTTATCATAAAGCTGGTTAAATACATAAATATAATTTTTAGTAGGAATCTAAAAAAATTCCTGGTGGGCTGCAGTGTGAGATGAAAGTAAAAATTTAATTTCTCAACCTTAAACTAGTACTTTGTGCATTCATAGCATTTTAACAGAATTTGTAGAATGCAAATTTACAGGAATGGTGGATTTTCTTTGGTTACCGGAGTGCACACTTTAAAATGATTCTCTGTTATTCTTTTCGCTTGATCTGAAATGAGCCCCTGGAAGGTAGTCTTAAGTTCACTCCTGCACTTCGTGTTCTCTCTATCTGGATCCCTTCAATTATGTCTTTGAGGAGAAGCATCCCTTTTCCTTGACGAGGTGCCCCTCTGGCATCCTCTGCCCGTCCCCCAATTTCTTTCGCCGGTGTTCCTTCCCTTGCACCAGGCTCTTCCACTTACCAGCTGCCGTGTCCTCTCAGAGTCATGGCATCTCTCTGAGACCCCAACTTCCAAATTGGTAAACTGTCTTTGCTCTTTTTTTCTTTTCTTTATTTTGGTGAAGATTAAATATGTAACAGTAAAACACTAGACCAGCGCGGGGCTCACAGCAGTTGCGCAATAAATCAGCCTTGCCGTCGTTCTTACTTAAACCATCTTCCATTTTATCCTCTTGACTGCTTCATTCCCCTTTAACTACTAACTTGCTCCCGTTCTCTGCCTGGTAGGACATCCTGCTCACACTCAGCCTCCTGTGCTTTCTCTTTCCCTTCATTGCTGTCACACCTGCACCACAGAAACTTGCCATCTAGCTCCTGGCCCCATTCCGTGTGACGGCGCAGCCACCATACCGTGGCCTTTGCTTCCTTGTCATCCTCTACCCTGTCATTCTGGAGTCTGTGTGTTCGCCAAGTTTCTGTCACAAGGTGGGCCTGATTTTCCTTGACTGTTTGACTGCCTTTTCCGTTTGCTTCTCTGACTTCAGGTTCCCTTGGCAGGCCACATGGTTGTGTTCCCCAGGGTCTGTTGCTCCCTTCTCCCCCTGCACCCTCCCTCCACGATGTCCCCTACTCCTGGGGCTCCAGAAGCCCTCCTATGCAGATGATCTTAAATGGGTAGTTCTAAGCTGCCCTTTTGTTTCGAGCTTAAGGTTTACATCTTGAAAGGTCAGCTTGGAGGAGCTGTGGGCAACTCAAATTCAGCATATCAAATTCATCTTTTTATTGTGCCCAGCGAGCATCCGCAGGTTTCCCTCTAGCTGTTAGTAACAAAACCGTCTCCCCAGCCTCCATATTTTAGGGCTCCTCCTCTGCCACGTCTCTGCCTTGCTCCCCCATTGCCATAGCTGCATCTTCTCAGGTTTATCCTGTAAAGTATCTTTGCTTTCACAGTTCTTCTGTATATACATATGTAAAGAGAGAGATCTGGAAAAAAGTTCACCTGAGTGTTTGAAGTCTTTGATCTCTGGGTGGTGGGGATTTATACTGTTTCGATTTTGTTGTTTTTAACGGGCATCAGGATTTCCGTGCTCGAGTGCCCTCTCAGCCCTCCTGCATCCTGATCATCAGCCGGCGGGACTCGTCCTAGTTACACTCACACTTTCTTGCCTTTGCTCCTGGACTCAGAGCCTGTTCCGCTGGTTCTTTGCATCTCCCAGTGTCACTTTTCAGGGCTTCTCCCAAATAAGCTTTGCTTTAGTGCATTCATTTTCCCAACCCAATGTGCCGCCTTTCACAAGCTCTCTTTGCGGTGGCTTTTTGTGTTAATTCCTTTATTAGATTGTAAGCTCCAAGAGAGCAGAGAGTGGGTCTTACTCATCCTTTTCCATGTTTGGTTATAATCTCCCTGTTTTTCTTTGGGGACAACCCCTTTTCCCACTGGCTCTGGTTCTGGTGGGATGGTCAGTCAAAGCGTCCTGCCAAGAGGATGGGATGTTCTTCCCCTGGAATTTGGATTTTGAGTCATGGGATACAAGGACTGACAATGATTGGCGTGGATTCATCCTGGCCAAGGTGCTCTGAAGAAGCCATTTCTTAGTTCCTGCTTCCCAGATCCCTGCAGCTGCCCTGGTTCCAGAACTCTCCGAGGCCTGGTTCTTCAGATTTTCCTTCGTATCTGTGAGCTATCTCGTATCCTTACACTAAATGTCTCTCTCTTTAAATTTTAAGATAGCTAGACAGTTTCTGTTGCTTTTTTTCCCTACCAATAGAGCTGTTATGATTGGAACTGACCAGACTTAATCATTGTAGTTCATATATTGATTCTGATACGTTTTTTTCTTCTCTTTAAAAATGAAAACAAAAAAACAGCCAGAGACTGCTGCTGCTTTGAAACGTACGCTAGAAGCCCTGATGGACAGAGGGGCGATAGTGAGGAACTTGGAAAATCTGGGTGACCGAGCGCTGCCTTATAAGATTTCCGCCCACAGCCAGCAGCACAGAAGAGGAGGGTAAGTGTCTTCACGAACCTCAACAAATGGCTTTGGTAGGCTGTTAAGAATGTGTTTAGTTCACGTTGGAAATGATGATAATTTCTCAGGAGATCTCTGTTGCACCAGGTGGCCTGTGGGTTCATACTCTCGTGGTGTTGTGATTTAAATGGGTGCCAGTATAGCTGGTCCATAATAAACCATAACCAGAGTACAGAAACAGGTCATGCGAGGAGCAACAGGTGTATAAGCTTTTGATGGCGGGAAACTTTTCTTGTCAACCTACGCACTGTTTCCTCCTGACATTTCTTCAGCTTTGCCTTTATAGCGCCTCAGTGAGCAATGTGCTGTCCACACACTCGGTGCATCCTTTGTAAATAATGCGGGTTGTAGGTAACAAGCACAAGGTGCTGGGAGTAATGCGTTTAATC
Organism: Lontra canadensis; assembly: GCF_010015895.1. NCBI lineage: Eukaryota > Metazoa > Chordata > Mammalia > Carnivora > Mustelidae > Lontra > Lontra canadensis. The sequence goes on along the minus strand of NW_022631023.1, from coordinate 10,633,988 downwards.
AGCACCTGACTCACAGTAGAGAAATGGTTTTATGTATGCCAAACAATAATCACAATTCCCTGTTACGAAATTTTTTTCTCCCAAAAGTGTATAGCACCTTCCTCAAACATGTCGAAGATTTGATTCTGTAGCAGTAACGGTCCTGGTAGAAATTCGTTGATACCAGTTTGCTTGTTGAGTTGATCTGAAGCTTCTCTGACTCCTCATGATGTTATTTTTACACACATAATTTCTGGTTTGGAGGAGAAACCTTCTGATACTGTTGAGTTTCCTAGAAGTACTGATAGAGAAGATGGAAATCAGTGTTTAGTAGTGGGGAAGTTCAGGAGCTGAAGACTCCATTCTCCCACTGGTGCTTGCCAGCTGTGTGGCCTTCACCAAGTCTTCAACTTCTCTGATTCCTGTTTCCTTGGATACTGAACTCAGGTGGTCATTCTCCATCCTTGTTGTCGTGGGGATCAAATGAGATCATTGCTCGATGTGCTGTAGGGATGGTGCCGCTGCTGTCCACGCAGAGCCGGGGGTCTGTGCCAGTGCCGGCCACGGGAGAGGCCTGCGTGCGGTCCCACCTCACACTGCGGTTAAGCCTCTGCCAATGTGCGGCACATACTGCAGATCTCCTCTTCTGATTGCTTCACCTTGTTCTGTGCTGGCGTTCAGCTTCTTGAGAACACCTCTGAAGAGAGTGCCTGCGCCGTCGCTAGGCAACTTGAAATGCACAGTGGCCATTCCTCTTCCACGATTGGAAGAGAGAGGATGGAGATTGCGTGTGTAACATTTTTTTTTAACTTAACCACAAAAGGGTTTCATTTTAACAGCAAAGCCATGAATCCTTTTGCCTTTTTGTTCAGAGAGGAGCATGTAAAATTTAGCTAAGGATTTTTAGCCAGGTTCTTGGTTGGAAAGCCCTGAACAGGAAGAGAAACCCCTTCCCTCATTCATGTGCTTTCAGGGATGTGCACTAGGAGTGCTTTCTTCTGCCCCTTTTCCAAGGAGAATTTGTTGAGGGTTGGTGTGACCAGCATTCCAGAATTTGCACTTCTTGCAAGTGCTTGGTTAGTGCTGCTGCTGCTGTCTGAGGACCACACTTTGAGAACTGCTGTGTTGACTCATTAGTTGTCAGGCCTCTGTGTGCGGTGCTGGATTGGGTGGTGCTGTTTTTCTTTTGTGGATGGAATAAATTCAGATCCTGGAAGAACCCCCCCCGGAACTAAGCCCAAACTGCTGAAACACTTAGCCCCACGTTCCGGATTCCCGACAAGGGGCATGTGCCCCACCAAGGACTCTTGCTGTCACTTTGTTCATTCACATTTAACGATTTTATCTCTGGTCCTTTTACTCTCAGACTCCTCAGCAAAGGAGGAGTAACATTCGTAAAGGGTAATATATATGTGTATTGTATATAGACACAGGACCTCCCTCCTAGTTGGGGAGGTTCATGGTTTAAGCTTGGTTTTCTGGTATTAATCAATGTCTGGTATGTATTTGTTTAAGGTAGCGTTTTCCAAAGTGTGGTCTCTGAAATACTAGTTAGACAGACATACTCTACCAAAAAATGGTGTGTGTGTGTGTGTGTGTGTGTGTGAGAGAGAGAGAGCGAGAGAGAGCGAGCGTAAGCAATTAGATACGGGATCCTTTGGAGAGTCTGATCCCTTCTGGAGATGCGCAACGTATGTGAGTGTAATAATGGTGAGAAGCCCTTCAGTAAGTTGCCTTCATTTATCAACTTTGACTGTTACCTTTTATTTTTATAACACTCATTACTATTCTTCACAGTGACTTTCGATTAAAGAGGACATGAGAGATGAGAGGCTAATGTATTTTGGAGTTACCGGGGGGTAAAGATTTAAACTTGAGTGGTGTGTCAGATGTCTGTAGTGTGGAGCTTAAGGGTAGTCTGATATTCTCCTGACTTCAGCCAGCTCTCCCCTCGGGTCACTCCCAGCCATGATGTTTCTACCAGGCTTTTTGTGCATTTGGTAAGGCCTGTGTGTGCCTTGCACACAGCCACATCAGGGGTCACAAACATGTATTAAGTGGATTATATGCCAGGATTATGTGCTGGGTGCTGGAAAGGCTCAATTTTTTGAAGTGATTAAGAAGAAACAGCGGACTTGTTTGTTGTAAACTTAGCATTCGAAAGTTTTTAACTCTTGGAACATCCCTGGAGGCATGGTATATATCTATAATTTCGGTGAGGCACTGGTTTGAGTCCTGGGGTTGGTATGTGAGAGCCAGTTGTTCTTACCTGACTAACGAGTGAGCCTAGATGTCCTCCAAGAATGCACATCACGCTGTGGTACTGTTGGTATTATGTGTTTGTTGTTCTTACATTTTATGGGAGGAAATGTCTATCCTGGTGGTATTCCTAGGTCTCTGGATGGTTCTTGTGATCTGTTGTGGTTCCTGGTCACAGGGAGTTTTCCGTTGAGTCAGGGACATGCCTGCACATTGCTGAGCTAGGCACTGGCCAGAGAGATACCCGGGCAGGGGCCTGGCACAGCAGTGACCACCTGGCCTGGCTGACAGCCCGTCTCCGCCACGGTTACTTCCCGTGTTGTTGGGGGATTGCCTCTGTCCTTCTCCATCCTTGCCCGGGTGGGTAGAAAAGTACATAGGTAGGAGAGATACTGCTGCCTCAGGGTTATGTGGGGGGTCTCCCCAGGGGAGGAGGTGGTACCTGGTGTTTATTGCTGTATCAGGTCTCTGACCAGTATATGCCAAAAAATCAAGTACGCGTGTGGTATTCCACATATTAGTTAAGTTGTGCCCCAGGTGATGTGAATTAGACTAGGAAGGAGTTAACCAGATGTCCCCTTTGCTCTTTGGGCACGTTGGGGTGGTTGGGAGGTTTGGGTCTTCTGGACCAGATTCTAGACGGAGGATTTGGCCTTACTAAACACCTGTTGTCTCTAGACAGTGTCGGGAAATGATTGGAGCCTGACGCAGGTTGGGGGGAGGCAGGTGGGGGGTGGGTCTTACACGCTTTCTCAGCTCTGGATTTGCTTTGGTCTCCTGGGGACCCGTTGATTTTCCCTACTTGGTACCTTCAGATGCTTACCTTTATCAACTCGGAGCAAGGGAGGGTTGGCGTGGAAGATGCTTACTGTAGACCTCAGAGTCTGAAAGGTGACGATGTGACGTGCAGAGGGGAGCAGTGGTGGGCTGGCTAAAGAGGGACAGGCATTTTCTGAGTCGTGGTGTCAGGCGCCGGCTGCCAGAAGCGCTCTGGTGTCAGACTTCAGGGCTGCCCGGACTAGCGTAAGGCTCTCTCTCCACTAGATGGGGCTGGGCTGAGACTTAGCGGGCTTTCTGGTAGAGGAGAGACAGCCGTAGTACACACTGTGGTCCATAGTTCCGTGCTGGGCTTGTGCTTGTTTGGAAAAGGATGCCCCCGACGGGCTTTGGCCGTTCCTAGCAGGTCCGATTTTACTGCGTGGAGATGGAACTTAGTGCAGAAGGCGTGTGTGAAGGAACTCTTACGTGCTGAAGGAGGTTTTTCTTGCCTGTTTTGTCCCTTTCTCCATTCTCTTCTCTTTCGAAACGTGAATAGGTGCTTATAAGATCTGCTGGCCTACATGTAAGATGCCCTTCTATTTACGGGTAAGCGGAGTGATAAAAATAACTGGCTCTGTGGTGAATCATGGAATTTTACTGACTCGCTCCCCAAACGTGTCTGCAGCTTTACTCCAAGAGAGCTGGCACCTGCTCTAGACGGGATTGAGGCTTCTCTGTAGTTTTCCTGTTAGCTGACGTTTCCATGTTCTCGTGCTTTCCTGCCCGCAGTAGGCCCAGGCCAGCCTCGCTTTCCTGCCCGCAGTAGGCCCAGGCCAGCCTCCTGACCCCGTTCCTGTGCGCAAAGGTGCTCCACAGCTGGGTTTCAAGGCAGAGCTGCTGTGGCCTTGGAAGGGTTCCTTTTAGTGGCAGCGTCTCGAGGTTTGTAAGAGTTCTCCACTAGGTTTAGTGGTTTTAAAAATGTATGAGACCCAACAGATATAAAAGGAAATAGGGCTTTTCCATGCAGAGGGTTCCTTGGTTTTAAGGTGAAGAATTCACTGTCTCAGTGAAGTCTGAAGCCAGCAAGGTTTAACTGATACGGTCTGGAAACTGGCATTCAGAAGGATCTGTTTCCTCCCATCCGAAAGGCTGGAAGATGCTGGAAGATGCTTCATGGCGTCAAATCCCTCCCATCCCCCTCCTCCACCCCCCACCCACCGTGAGCCACTGAGCGCTTCAGTGGAAATTTCCACTTGTCTGCTAGGGGGAAGGCGAGGCTGTGAGTGTGCGACTGTGTCTGAGAGAAACAGAAACAAAGACTATCACTCAAATTCAGGCAGGCGCTTTTACGCCAAACTTGTAAATAACAGGGTTAAGACAAAAGTGAAATAAAAAACAAATAATGACCTTTAAGTGTAGGAACACTGCATGGAGACACATATCTTCCCTCAACAACCTGGGGGCAGGCGGGGGTGGGGGGTAGGTGGTGACAGCTTAGGCAGAAGGTGACTGAGGGAGACTGGGGCTGGGACCCAGAGAGGAGGAGTGAAAGGCCAGGGAGAGCTGCGGGCGCCCTCGGCAAGCCCGTGCTGTGCATGCAGCGTTCTTGGGGGCATCATTTTCCGGGATTGGGTCGTCTGTCCTGGGGGGGCCGTTCTCTGGGTCTTCTTCGATCCCTGGGGTTTCAGTCACGGTGGCGGAGAGATTGGGAATGTTAAGTGTCTTAAGAAATAAAAAGGAGGGTCAGTTAGCACTTGAACACCACGTGGGCAGGTTCTAGCTGGGAAACCGTTCACTCCACCTTTAGAAAACGGGACTCTGCGCTGGGGGTCGCATCAGTGTATGGAACCTCTGTTTGTACTTTGTCTCTTTGCCTCTAGCTGCCATCTCTCTACTTCCAGTTCGGCAGAGTTGGTGCTGCGTAAATGTTAAGTGCTTTTCTGTAGGCGAAAGAGAGGCTTGGGTAAAGCTGATTTCTACCTCGTAGATGAAGCGTGATTCTATAATTAGAACCACACATGGGGAAACCACACCTTTCAATGTAAACACTGCTGGGCTTTGTTTAAGGCAGGGGTGATACTGACATCAGCCCGGGCGGCCCCATGTGCAGGACCACTTCACGGTGCCACCGAGCAGCCGATCGAACGATCTAATTAGACTGTAGATGGCTAAACGGGGCTTTCCAGAATGATTTGTCCACGCACTGATTTAATTGTTGATTAGAGAATGGAAAACTGGAGGGCTTTTTTCCTTTTTCAGAAAGCCAGCTTTGAGGTATGTCAAGGCACATGCAATTGTAGTCAAAATTCTCAACTATTCTCTAAATTGTGAGGCTGGAGATAAGAAAGAGTCCACATGTGTTGCGAGTTTAGTCTTGGTTTTGGTTCTGCCTAGCTCGGTTAGGGTAGAAGTAAAGGTGGGTATTGAATTGTGGTTCTTGAATCCTCTCGATCCTCGCCTCTTAGGGCCAGGCTGGCAGTGGGCAGAGGGCTCTCGGATTCCCCTGGAGACTGAGACATTCCTCGTTTGCGCCCTTCCCTGAACAGCCTCTCATGTGAGTTTCAGAATGGCTTTTCCGTGGTAGCCTTCAAGATGTAAAGAGTAGGGTCAGGGGAATTCAGGGTCATTTTTTTCAGCTTAATAGTTGTGGACCTGTGTGGTCACAGGGTGGGGATCCTTGCTGGCATCAGAGGCTGCTGAACCCACTACTCTAACAGGCTGTTTGTAGGCTCACTTTCTTCAGATGCCAAAATGGAAAAAGGCAGGGCTGCGCTCTGTATGCTGTCATGTCACCGTCATTCCTTGGGTCATCCTTCTGTAGTTAGAAAAGCCCAGCAGCCGGGAGTCAGATGTCCATTACTGTCATTTCCAGAGCCTCCTGCAGGACTGGGGGACTTGTATAGAGTGGGACCCTGGTCTGACAGCACAGTAGCCCTGTGACCACTCTCTCCAGTGGGACTAAATGTTTTGGGAGGTCAGGGCCATACGTACCTCCTTTTTAGCCTCTTTTTGAGGTCTGCCTGTAATAGGTGTTCATGGACCAGTTAAGTTTGTCCGCTTACCTGAAGACAAACAAAATATATACATATATAAATGCATATATACTGGCAACGCCCAGGAATTGGTCATGGCCTTTTCTGTTTGGGAAAGCCGTCATGGGCTGTTGACCTGTGTGCTTGGGCCACTAAGCCATGCGGAGATTGAGTTTGTCCTCGATTTCTGCTTGCCTCCCCCGTGGTGGGGAGAGACCACTTCATGCCCTGGATGGGGCTGAGCTGGAGGCTGAGAACTTCAGCTTTCAGCCAAGAGTGGTGACTACAGTAAGATCTGCCCATCTCTGAAGCCACTTGCCCTCTTCTCTATTTTGCTGGTGGTTCATTTTTGTGGAAATTTCCACAGTTTAAAAAGGAGCATGGGAGTAGAAGCAGTCTTTGCCCACACGAGCCCTAGGCACAGATCAGCGGGGTGATAAGCATGAAATAACTGTCACTGCTGTATTTGTGGGCACAAACCTATCTGCATTTTGGCCTTGCTCTTGTTTAGGTTTGGTTGCTAGCGGGAGTATCATGCCTGGGGGAGGGAAGGCACACTGCATAGAAGGTGAAGGCCGGAAATGTTTTTATAATAACAGGGATCTTCTAGAAGCCCAGTTATAGCCTAATCTTAGGATGTTTAGGCCTTTTTCGGGGTAGGATTTCTTATCGTTGAGAAGCCTCTAGAGGCTGCAGGTACCAAGAGATGTGGTTGACAGAGTGCGGAACTGTCGGGTCTGCTTTTTACCCTGTGTCCTGGAGCAGATCTGTTCCCCTGTTCCCTTACAAGCACAGTCGGCTTGGACCGCATTGTCTCTGGTCCTCTCCACCACTTACATTCTGTGCTTCTGTAACCACTGGTCCCAAAGCTATGTGTGGCTACTTTCCTGGAGTGAAAAGACCTGCTTTGTTAGAATCCTGGCTGCTGCCACTTAGTAGCTGAGTGACCTTGAGCTAATGACTTAATCGTTATAAAACTCAAAGGAGGCCATGTGTGGGAGGACCACTTTAAAAACTACTAGAGCAGTAGTGTTGCTAGGAGAGGGCTCCTGGGCCGAAACCACACGCAACACCATTTCCTCCTTCCATTTTCTGAATTGCCACATGGAGTGGAGCATCTACTTCCTGTTCCTCTTCTTCCTCAGAAGCTGTTTAAAAGATGTGAAAGCACTTTGAAAACTAGAAAGCTCTCTCTATGGAAGACACTTTCCTTTTAATTCCTGAAATAAGAGGTTTCTTCTTTTTTTTCTTTAAGATTTTGAATTATTTATTTATTTGACAGACAGAGATCACAAGTAGGCAGAGAGAGAGAGAAGCAGCGGCGAGCCTGAAGTGGGGCTCGATCCCAGGACCCTGGGATCATGACCTGAGCCGAAGGCAGAGGCTTAACCCACTGACCCACCCAGGCACCCCAGAAATAAGAGGTTTCTCATAGTAGCTGGCCTCTAGCTTCCATCCTTGGATAGTCTTTTTACCCTTATCGTGAAATGGTATCCAAACGCTTTGGGGGTCTTTCTTAGGATGATTTGGTGAGTGCTCGTGTGTGGACATTGTTGTTCAGGAAGACTGTGTGAGACTTGATTTGTGGGCAGTCGAGTGGTTGTTGGCAACTGCATACCCACTCTTTCTCTTAAAAACATGTTTAGACACCGACGCTAGCCCACAAAAATGCCTCTGGTACAATTGAATGGAAAATGGGAGAAAACAATGGTTGCTGAACCCCAGGTAGGGTATCGAATAACTTGAATACTTGACTGCTGGGGCAGGCTTAACTGGAGAGCAGGAGCCCCCTGCGGACTTTCTGGAAGGAGGCGGGTACTTCCCAGGACTGGCAGTGGTGATTGCCCGGGTTATAGAGTGCCCAGAGCATGTCAGGCCCTTGCTAAGCACTCGCCTGCATATTACCCCATGTGTAACACGTGGCATTTCACCAGCGCACTGCCTCAGGCCGTTGGTGCAGGGCTTTAGTGTAATAAAAGAGGAAGACTATTTTAGGGAACCTAGACAAAGGGCAAGGGAAGAGGAAGGAGCTATAGAGTCAGCTATGGTGGGAATGTTGGTGAACAGGGGTGGAGGTCATAACTTGTTGGTGATAGTTTGGAGGGACACTTTGATGAATACGAAGTGAAAGAACAAAGGAATAAAATCGAAGAAAGAAATGCCGGGGGTTTGCTGAGTGCGAGAGTTCCCTGCCCTGGCCACCAGGCGGCCAGAGTTACTGCAGGCTCGCAGTTAGATGGAGGGCTGGGGACTGGCAAAGAGAAATTTAAGATTGATCACACTGACTTTTTAGGCTCTGTTGCAGAGCCTTACTCAAGGTAAGTAATCAGTAATTAAATGTTGAACAAATGAGCAGTTCTTAAGTTGGGTGATTGCAAACCTAGTCCCTTTTATATGGAGTAGAAATAAACAAATGGAATTGTGTTTTGGAAAATTTGGCCATTTGGTGTATAATTTTCAGAGTAAGCCCAAATGGTAATCTCATCAGTGAGCAAACGTTACGAGTTACTTCCTCGAGAAGTTTGCCTGATGGTGGAAGAGTTCATACCATTTTTTTAAAAAAAGATTTTATTTATTTGAGAGAGAGAGCGAGAAGGAGCAGGGGGAAGGGCAGAGGCAGAGGGAGAAGCAGACTCCCCACTGAGGAAGGAGCCCAGCGTGGGGCTCAATTCCGGGTCTCTGGGACCATGACCTAAGCCGAAGGCAGTTGCTTAGCCAACTGAGACACCCAGGCACCCCTACACTATTTTTAAAATAAGATTTATTTATTTATTTTAGAGAGAGGGTGGGCAGGGAAGGGGCAGAAGGCTGAGGGAGAGAGAGAATCCTCATGCAGACTCCCCTGCTCAGTGCAGAGCCGGACATGGACCTGAGATCATGACCTGAGCTCAAACCAAGAGGTGGATGCTTAACCAACTGAGCCACCCAGGCACCCCAGTTTATGCTATTTTTATTTAATTTCTTGAGAAACTCTGGGAGTCTTTGTTATCTGTAGTTGCTCCCTCATCACCATTACCCAAATCAAATCATTCACCAAGTCCTGCCCATTCAGCTTTTTATGCACCATTATTAAATCAACAGCTTTGATTTATATAGATATAATTAACAACACAATAAACTGCACATGAAGTGTATACTTTAATAAGGCTTGACACACACATATATATCTCTGTGAAATCACTACAATCAAGATAATAAATAAATTGGTCACCCTGTAATTTCCGTCCCGTGTCCTCTGATCATTCCCTCCACTCGTTCCCATCTCTAACAACCAGAGGTCTGCTTTCTTTCCTTGTAGATTAGTTTATATTTCATAGAGTCTTACTTAAATAAAATCAGAGAGCATGTGCCCTTTTTCATACTGGTTTCTTTGCACCAGCAAAAGTATTAGGAGATTCATTTATATCGGTAGCTTATTCCTTTTTATGCCGTTGTATGGACATACCACAGTTTATCAGTTGACATGTTTGGTTTCTTTTAAAGACTTTATTTATTTATTTGACAGAGATCACAAGTAGGCAGAGAGGCAGGCAGAGAGAGTGGGGAACCAAACTCTGAGCAGAGAGCCTGATTCGGGACTTGATCCCAGGACCCTGAGATTATGGCCTGAGCTGAAGGGAGAGTCTTAACCCACTGAGCCTCCCAGGTGACCCCAGTTGACATGTTGATGAATATATGTGTCATTTCCAGTTTGGGATTGTAAGTAGAGCCATAGTGAACATTCACATACAAGTTGTTGTGTGGACTAATGCTTTAAATTTTCTTGGATGAATACCTAGGTGTAGAAGGGCTTGATCACAACAGCAAGTGTATGAACTTTTAAGAAAATACCGAAACAGTTGTATCATTTTGCGTTCCCACTAGCAGTGTATGAGAATGCTGGTTGCTCTGTATCCTCACTAACACTTGGTACGGTCAGGCTTTTTTTGATTTTAGCTGTTCTAGTAGGTATCTCCTCGTGGTTTTAATTTGAATGTCTCTAATGTATTAAGCATCTTGGCAGGTGCTTCTTTGCCATAATATATCTTTGGTGAAATGCCTGTTCAAATTTTATGCGCATTTTTAAAAAATTGGGGTTTTTTAAAGTAAATTTTGAGTTTTTTATATTCTAGAAACCAGTCCTTTATCAGACATGTGATTTGCAAATCCCAGTCTGTGGTTTGTCTTTTTATTATCTTAATAGTATCAGAGAACAGTGTTTAGTTTTGATGAAGTCTAGTTTATTGAATTTTTGTTTATGGATTTTGCTCTTAGTGCTGTCTAAAGTTTCTTTGCTTAGCTGAAGGTCATAAAAGTTTTCTCCTGTGTTTTTTTTCTAGTTTTACAGCTTTATACTTTATATTTAGATCTGTATTAAAGTTTGAGTCAATTTTTGTATATGATACAAGTATGGATCAAAGTTCATTTTTTTTGCACACAGATATGGAATTGTTCAGCACCATTTGTTGAAAAGACTGTCCTCTTTCTCTTTGAGTTGCCTTTACGCCTTTGTCAAAAATCAATTGTGCATGTCTGTATTTTGTGCATATATGTATGGATCTATTTCTGGACTCTGTTCTGTTGAGCTGTTTGTGTGTCTTTATACAAATACCATACTGCCTTGATTACCATAACTTTCCTTATAAAGTCTTAAAATCAGGTAGTGTTAATCCTTCAACTTTATTCTTTTTTTTTTTTTAAAGATTTTATTTATTGATTTGACAGAGAGAGATCACAAGTAGACAGAGAGGCAGGCAGAGAGAGAGAGAGAGAGGGAAGCAGGCTCCCTGCTGAGCAGAGAGCCTGATGCGGGACTCGATCCCAGGACCCTGAGATCATGACCTGAGCCGAAGGCAGCGGCTCAACCCACTGAGCCACCCAGGCGCCCCTCAACTTTATTCTTGATATCAAAGTTGTTTTGGTTGTTGTGGGTCCTTTGAATTTCCCTGTGTAGCTTAGAATCAGTTCATCAATTTCTAACAAAAATGTCTTAGGATTTTGATTGGGATCCCTGGGAATTTATAGATCAGTTTTGGAGAACTGGCATCTAAATAAATTTGAATCTTCCTACCCATGAACAAGATGTATCTTCATTTATGTCATTTTTCTTTAATTTCTTTTAGTAATGTTTTATGGTTTTTAGTGTACAGGTCTTGCACATCTTTTGTCAGATTTATCCTTAAGTATTTCATATTTAATTTCAAAGTGTGATTATTTGTTGCTAGTATATAGGAAATACAGTTGATTTGTGTAGACTGCAACCTTGCTAAACTCACATATTATTTCTAGGATCTTTTTTGTAAATTTCTTAGATTCTTCTATACACACAATCATTTCATCTGTAAATACAGATAATTTTAGCTACTTCCTTATCAATCTGGATGCCTTTACTTTTTACTGCCTTATTGCACTGGCAAAAACCTCCAGTAAAATGTGGACTAGAAATGGTGAGAGTAGACACCCTTGTTTATTCTCAGTCTTGGAAAAACATTAGGACTTTGACCAGTTGGTATGATGTTAGTTACATGTTTTACAAAGATATCCTTTGTAACGAAAGGTTGAAGAAGTTCCCCTGTATCCCTACTTTGCTGAGAGTTTATCAGGAATTGGATATGGAATTTGTTAAAGCTTTTTTTTTTCTTCTATTGAAATGATCACATGATACAGTTTTTCTTTTCTTTTTATTATGTTCTGTTAGCCAGCATATAGTACGTCATTAGTTTCTGATGTAATGTTCAATGATTCATTAGTTGTGTATAACACCCAGTGCTCATCATAATATGTGCCCTCCTTAATACCCATATTAATGTTTTTCTTTTTTAGTTTGTTAATGTGGTGATTTACATTGATTAATTTCAGGTGTTAAACCAGTCTTGCTTTCTATGATAAACTCTGCTTGACCATGATGTATTATTCTTTGTATATATTTCAGTAGTCTGTTTGCTAAAAATTTTTTTTCATTTATGTTTGTGAGAGATATTGATCAGATTTTTTCTTTTCTTGTAATGTCTTTGTCTGATTTTGGCATCAGGGTAATGCTGGCCTCATAGAACAAATGGGGAAGTGTTGTCCTATTTTCTGGACCAGTTTGTATCAAAATCGGTGTGTTTTTCCTCAAACGTTTGGCAGAATTCACTGGTGAAGCCATTTAGGGCTTTGGTTTTCTTTGTGGAAAGTTTTGTTGTTGTTGTTGTTGTTTTGTTGTTTTTTCTTTTAAAGATTTTATTTATTTATTTGACAAAGAGAGAGCACAAGTAGTCAGAGCAGCAGGCAAAGAGAGAGGGGGAAGCAGGCTCCCTGCTGAGCAGAGAGCCTGATGATGAGGGGCTCCATCCCAGGACCCTGGGATCATGACCTGAGCCAAAGGCAGAGACTTAACCCACTGAGCCACCCAGGCGCCCCTGTGGAAAGGTTTTTAACTACACATTTGATTTCTTTAATAGATACAGGGCTATTCATGTTACCTACTTTTTGGAAGAAGTTTTGGTAGTTTATATTTTTCAAGGAATTTAAGTTGTCAAATTTACTGCAAAATTTGTTTATAATAGTCTTTTCCATTCTTTTATTATCTGTAAAATTTGTATCCATTTCACCTCTGTCTTTCCTGAATATTAGTAATTTGTCTCTTACCCTTTTCTACTGATCGGTCTGACTAGAGGTGGATCAATTTTACTGGTTTTAGTGAACTAGTGTTTGGTTTCATTGATGGTCTCTATTTTTGTTTTCTGCTTCAGAGATTTCTGCTCTGATCTTTATTCTTCTTTTTTTTTTCCTTTTCTTTTCTCTCTTTTTTTCCCCCCTTGGTCTTATTTGTGTTTGTAATTTGTTCTTTTTTTTTTTTTTTAAGATTTTATTTATTTATGTGACAGAGACAGCAAGAAAGGGAACATGGGTGGGGGGAGTGGGAGAGGGAGAATCAGGCTTCCCACTGAGCAGGGAGCCTGATGCAGGGCTCTGGGCTCAGATCCCAGGACCTTGGGATCATGACCTCAGCTGAAGGCAGAGGCTTGACGACTGAGCCCCCAGGGGCTCTGTTCTTTCTTGTAGTTTCTTAAGGTGGAAGTTTTGAGGCTTTTCCTTTCTTACATAGGTGTTTAGTGCTATAAATTTCCTGCTTTAGTGGCATTCCCCAAACTTTGATTTGTTGTTTTCGTTTTCATTCAGTTGACATTCCCTCTTGATTTTTTTCTTTGACCCGTAGGCTATTTAGATTTATGTGTAGTTTCCAAGTATTTGGGGATTTTCCCAAGTGTCTTCTGTGAGATCCGAATCCCTTTTGATTTATTGAGACTCATTTTGTGGCCCAGAATGTGGTTGACTTTGGTAACTGTTCTGTTGGCCACGGTGAACAGTGCGCCTCCTGCTCTCCTTGTTTGGGGGGTTTTATAAATGTCAGATCCGGCTGGTTGATGGTGCTGCCCGCTCTTCCGATATCCTGGCTGATTTTTGGTGTACTGCTTTTATTGATTACTGAGAAATATTAAGTCTCCAACCATAATTATGGACTTGTTTATTTCACTTTTCAGTTCTGTTCGTTTTTACTTCCTGTATGATGAAGCTCTGTTGTCCGGTACTTGCACGTTTAGGGCTGTTGTGTCTTCTTGGTGAGCTAATCATTATATATTACCTGTTTTTATCCCTGGTAATTTTCTTTGATCTGCAATCTGCATTGGTATTACTGTAGCCACTCGAGCTTTCTTTAGATTAGTGTTTTTGCACGGTGTATGGTTTTCTGTCCTTTCCGTTGTAATAATTGTTTACTTGAATAACTTTCCCACTAGGCTCAGCTAAGGGTGAATGTTCACCTGGGAAGTGGTTTTATATGTTTTGAACTCTCTTTGTTACGGAATTATACAAAATGTCATCCCTTTTCTCCTAACTCCCTTGTCAAATCTGTCCATTTTCACTTTGGTCTCTTCTGCTTTCTGTGAGAATCCCACCTTCCGTGCTAACACTACCCCTTTAGGGGTTTACTGGGGACCTGGTGTGTGTTAGCCTCTGTTCAGGGTGCTGGGACGGAGCAGCAGAGTCCGTCCTAGGGCAGATACGTTTTAGTGGGATGAGAGACCGTAAACAGCTGTGTCCTGCAGCGTGGTGCTGAGCGCCGTGGGACGCAGTGAGGCACCGAGTAGGGCGGAGGGAGTAAGGTGGCCGTTGGGCAGGCAAGGGGGGCTGCTTCAGGAGATGTGATCAGAGAGGACCTCTCTGACAAAGTGCCGTTGGGACACAGATGTGATGGAAGTGAGGCCTGAGCTCTGTGGAACTCGGGCGAAGAACATTTCCGGCAGAAGGAACAGTGAGTGCAAAGACCTAGGAAGGGAACATGCTTGGGGAGGAGAGTGCGGCTAGAACAAAGTACGCGATGTCAGAGGTCACCGCAGCCAGCTGGAACATTGCAGAATTCTGAACTAGAGCACCGAAAACTGCCCTTTCGCAGCCCTGTGGTTCAAACCGAACAGTGCAAGGGAGGCTTCGACTTTAGAATTGAGAGGCGGGCGTGGGCAGGGAGGAGGGCTGTTTCTTCCTTTGTAACACCGTCCAGCCGAGCTGATGAAGTTGTCCATGTGGTGAGAACAGTGGGCTGGATGAGACGGCCTTCTAGATCAGTCTGCTGCGAGTGGAGGAATGCTCGGTTCTTTGCCTTACCCAGGATTCCCGTGATGTGCTTCTGTTGTCAGCTCTCGAATGTGCAGGACAGTCTTAAACAGATCCCAGGCCTTTCAGAACCTTTTCCCTTGTTTGTGAAATGTGGCTGTTGGTAGGTCCTGTGCCTCTCAGGTGCATTAAGTTACTTGCAAAATCCTTTAGGAAATGAGAAGACTAACCTAATGTTTTCTCAAAAATGGTTTGAGAAATTCAGCCTCGTTGGCTAGAACACTCTTCTTCCTTAGACACATAACCTTACTATACCTTCGGTTCTCTGCACTCTAATGTCACAGGCTTCCAGCTACCACGGAGTTCGTTCGGATTCAGATTCTCCCAAGATTGGAAGGGGACCGGCCATAGGGAAGAGGGAAGCTGGGCAAACACTTCTGGTCAGCTGGTCAGCTGGTCGTTTCTGTTTTGACAGGGGCATGCATGTGTTTTCACGGAGCTGATTTTATCTGGCGAGCAGTAGAGTACAAGCGTTGACCCAGCAGTGGGAGTGTTGCACTGCAGCGCGCAGGAACTCACAGACCTCTGCTTTGTTGCAGGTATTTCTTGGTGGACTTTTATGCACCAGCCACAGCTGTCCAGAGCATAATGGAACATTTGTCCCGAGACATTGATGTGATTAGACCGAATGTTGTAAAACACCCTCTGACCCAGGAAGTGAAAGAGTGTGAGGGGATTGTCCCTGTCCCACTCGAAGAAAAACTGTATTCCACAAAGAAGAGGAAGTGAGAAGATTTACCACATTTTAGCTTTGTATTTAATTCTCTCACTTTTAAGTGTCATGGATTAAAAATTTACAAACTTGATGCTTATCTGTTATGGGTGCCACTTGATTTTTCTAAGGAATTTCTAGCTCTCGAACGCCCTTGCTGTGTGAAGTTGGGGGAATGGCTTGCTTAGAGCCACTTTGCCATCTGAGGTGCAGGACACCATTCTTGATTTACTTTCATTAATGTAATTTCTTTATCGAGGAGGGCTTTGCCCTCTAACAATGCTGACACCATTTTGCAGAGCAAAGCTTATAAAAACGGCCTCGGATTGCAAGCTAGTCCACTTAGACCGTATAACCATACAGAATAAAAATTTAAGACCACTGCATTATATGAGTAACTTTTGACCAGAATAGTAAACATAATTTCAAAAAAACCTCAGGGAGGTGCTTTGTGTCTTCACCTACCCCAGCAGCAAACTGCCCGTGGTCCTGCAGCTCGTGTCCACCCCACAAGCTAACCATGGGCGCCCAGCCCAGGTGCAGAGACCGGGGAGAAGTTGGGGGTGACGGGGGTGGGGGAAAGGGACATGTCTATCTCCCAACTGTGGGGCCTTTTGTAAGAGCAGTAACTTTCTCTTGCATCTCACAGTTAACTTGTCATCGGGTGGGTGGTGGTCCGTGTAGAGGGACACGGATGTTCCGTGGCCGGAGCGCTGGAGCCACTTCCTCTCATTCTCCTACCCCAGCACCTGCCTCCTCCCCTGTCCCTCTGCCCCAGTGGGCCTCTTTGAGAAAGTAGCCACCTTTGATTTCTTCTCTTCCTTCCCGCACCCCCCACCCCGCCCCGTCCCTGCCCTGACGGGTTGGAAGCCAGTTCCTTTCGAGTCCGCTGGTGCCAGAGCCTGTGGCCAGAGGCAGTCTGAGCTCTTAAATAGGGAAACTTACAAGAAGGTACGTCTCCTTTTTTTGGTTTTTTATTAGATACTTACGGACCTACTTTTTAAAAACATGTCCTGGAAGTAAAAAGACAAGTTTTGTTTTGAGGGGGTTTTTTTTGTTGTTGTTTTGGAAGGGGGAAAGGTTGGTTTGGGGACGTTGTTATACTTTGGAGACTAAGAACCAACTAGTCTTTGCTTGAAATGAGTGTAATTAAGGTTACCATATTTAGCAAATAGAAATGCAGGGCGCCCAGTTAAATTGGAATTTCAGATAAACAACGAGGCATTTTTTCCCCATAAGTATGCTCCAAATATTGCGTGGAACATAGAGCAGAAAACGATGTGTTTATTTGAAATTCAAATGGACCTGGGTGTTCCATATTTTGTGGTAACCTTGGTGTAATACCTAAGCCAGAGACAGGGTGTGCTCTGCTCCCCAGGGAAGGGGAGGGAAGGGAAGCCGGCATCCGCCTGCATCCTGACTTTTCAGGGGACTGCATCACCCTGAGGCGGGTTTGGAGAGCTTGGAGAGTTAATAGAAGACACTGTGGCTGGTGAGCTTTTCCCTCGGCCTGCCAGAGAACCGATCCAGAAACTGACTGAAATTTCATTCCTGGTCCGTTCCAGATAATCTGTTCTGTGAGCCTTGATTTACACAGCAGTCTTAGAATCTCTAAGTGCTACCGGCCTTAAAAAAAATTCTCCTTTAAAAGACGTCCACCTGTGAGCTCTGCCCCAGGCTGAGGACCCAGCCTCTCTGGCAGCCAGATGGCTTCTGAGGCGTGTAAGGAGGAGGCTTTCTCCTGGCACGGTCACTGGCATCCCCTCTTCAGGCTCCTCCGAGCTGGTGAAATGGAAGAAGTTGACCAGCCTTTCCGCCTTCCAGAAGAGGTGCTGCGCCCGGGGCGTCCGTCGGCAGCCCAGTGACAGAGCTGCTACACACGTCGTCGGGGCAGCTGCCGACCGCTAAGCAGAACCTCCAGTTATGGTAATTCATACAGTTAGATCGTGTTAGAGCAGCGAGGGGCCCAGAGATTTGGTTTGGTCTCTGCCTCTTTTAAACCATGACAAGACTGAGACACAGATGTGCAAGATAGGGGCCCCGAGCACTGGGAGGAGCCCGGCTCCTGACTTAACCCTGGGCTTCCTCCCTTTGTCGAGCTGCCCATCTCTGCCTTGTCACGCTCCTGGATTCTTTTTTGTTTGTTTGTTTGTTTGTTTTAAGATTTCACCTATTTCCTTTTTTGTTTGTTTTTAATTGACATAAAACCGACCTGTAATGTTACATTAGTTTCCGGTATACAACATAGCGTTCTGATATTTTTGTACATTACAAATGTACAGAATGATCACTCTGATAGGTCTAGTTACCCGCTGTCACCATCCACAGTTCTCGCAGAGTTAGTGAGTGACTCTCTTCCCTCTGCAGCACCGTGACATCCCCGTGACTGACTGACTGCAGACCCGGGGTTGTACTGCTCCACTCCCTTCACTGCCCGTGCCACGCCCATCCTCCTCCTCCTATCTGACAACCGCTGGTTTGGTCTCTGTGTTTATGAGTCTGTTTCTGTTTTGTTTTGCTTTCTAGATTACACAGAGATGGGAGATCGCAGGGTAATTGTCTTTCTCTGTCTGAGCTGCTTCACTTTGCCCCACACCCCAGGGGCCATCCATGTTGGTGCAGATGGCCCGATTGCATTCTTTTTCTTAAGAGCCCAGAGAGCACGGGGGTTCCACTTCCTCCAGAGGCAAAATACTATAAAATAAACTCTCTTTGAAGAGCAGTCGTTCGGTAAAGAGGGTCATTAAAAACTGTAGGCTGGAAATAAAAGGGATGAAGTGGAGGTTATCTGGGAAAATAGGCTATTTCCGGCTTCATTAGGAATTTCCTGAAAGCGCGGGCTTGCGGCCAGGGCCTGGGAGAGTGTGAACTTGTCCTGGCCGGGTCGAGTGCACTTGGACTCAGGCACTACCTGAGGTACGTTGCCCATCTCCTTAAGGCTGTGTGTGTGCTGTCTGCGTGCCATATCCTGTGCCACACACATCTTTCCAGGACCTTCTCTAGCCCTTTCAGGAACCTTGTGAGGAAGCACTGTGTCATCCCTGGTGTTCAGATGAGGAAACAGAGTGATTTGGCCTTGACCCCGCAACTGCCAAATGACAGCTGGGATCCTGAAGTAGGGACCCTGACGCCACCTGGTCGTTTCCCTACAGTAACGGTGAGCTTGTCCTTGTCCTCTCAGGTTACACAAGGCCCCTGGGTGTCCGGGGCGAGTTCTTACCTCTCAGCTAGTAGCAGTTGTCCTCATGGCCCGAGTGTGGTGCTGGCACGTTCTCTTCCTGCACTTGCTAGTCCCTGGGAAGTCGACGGACGTTCTTGAGCATTCCAGGTCATGCTAGTGTTCAGCATCCTGTGGCACAGTTTAGAGAGAGCTAGGAAGGAGGCTGGCTAAGTAGGGCAGTCTTGCAGTGTGCCACTTGCCTGCCTTGGAAGCTCCAAAGCGAAGCCACAGTCCCTCCCTCTGAGCTGCTGATTCACAGCTGGAGCCTCAGCCACTTAGTCGCATCCCCCCCACCCCCACCCCACCTACTCCCCCTCGCACAACACCTGGTCTTGGAGCAGGGCAGGTGTGGAGGTCTTTTCCAGGCTGCGTGTTTGCTGTCAGAGGCCAGAGTGTCGGCTCCTCCCGGCCGGGCTGCCGGTGGCCTGCGGCCCCGTTCTGCTGGTCTGCGCCTGCAGCGGGCGTCTTGGGGCGAGGTGTTGGAAGCAGAGTGGGCCACGAGGGCAGCCCCTGTCTCATGGGCTAGTAGGGGAGAAGGCAGGAAAGTGTGTGTGGTGCCCGGGGAGGGGAGTCCTGCAGAGGAAGTGCGGGTGAGCTGAAGCCTGGAGGGTGAGCCCGCCCTGCGCACGCAGGGGCCCTGAGAGCCGGAGCTGGAGAGAGGGATGGGGCGCTGACGAAGAATCCTGGCAGAACTGGGAGACAAGACTCCCCAGGGCTAAAGCCGGGGAGTCCGAGTCTGCCCAAGTGCACTGAGCCGTAGAAGCCCAGGAGGCCAGGTGCCACGGGTGAAGCAAGGATTCCAGAGCATTCCCTTTGGGCTCCTTTCCTCGAAAAGACACTTCTTCCTCAGATTTGTTACCTTGACTACTTGTGGCTCACTGTGGAAGGAGCGAGCTTCTGGAAGTGCTTTGTAGCTCGCATGGGGTGGGCTCAGCAGGGAGGTGGAGAGTGCGATGGAAGTCATGGACCCAAGAAGCCAGTCTCAGGTGTGTCTCGGAGGCTGCTTCCTGGAGACGCGAAGTCATGGAAGCATTCAGCAGGCGTCTGAAGGGGAGATGCCTACATCCCGTACCAGGGAATGTCAATAAGGAAAGGCCTAGGAGGCCCAGGTGAGCCTCTAAGGTTCTTTGCTGAAAGACCACATGTGTGTCGATGGAGGTGAAACTCTTGATCGGGGAAGGAGTGAAAGCATGAGCCGGGCTCCCCTCCTTCTGGTCGAGTCCAGGAAGGTCATTGTCTACCCCAACACCCCTGGCGGATCCTTCAGCAAGAGCTCGATATGAACAGTATTCCTTTACTTTCCTTACCACTCTGTATTATACCCATTCTGCAGATGGGGCACCCGCGGCTTAGAGAAGATAAGTGGCTCGTCCAAGGCTGCAAAGGGAGGAGCTGGATTGGCGATTTGAAAGCCCACTTTGGGCTCAGCATCCTTTCTCGGGTGGGTGCCTTGTAGGCCGTTCTCCCGGGAGCTGCTTCCGAGGAAGGTCCTGCCTGGGCCCTTCCTGCCGTGCACCTGGACCAAGGACCCGGGCTTTATCATGGAAGGAGGGGAGAGCGCGGATCTGGGACTTCTTGGGAGTGTTTTTAATCTCAGGTCTTCAAAGAGATGTCATGAGAATGACAGAATAAAAATGTTCTTGTACCCTGGAGACCAGGCCTCCTTTCTGCACGTATTTTCCTCTGCCCTGTAATTTCCCACAGAGTTTTTTTTTTTCCCTCCATACTCCAGGGGTATGTTTATAAAGTGCACACATGGCAAGTGATGCCCTGGGGCAGGATGCAAAGATGAATGGGTAGTGACCCTGACCTTGGGGCCCTCATAGATAGGGGAGGTGGAAATACTCCGCTATCTGAAAACAGGCTATGATAAAAATAATAATTAGGATCCAAACTAAGTGTTGTGGAAACAGAACTGGGTTCATTAGTACTTGGAACAGGGTGGGGGGGAGTTTTCCAGCAGAGAGAGTGTTTAAACAGGCATGGGCACGTGTATTGGGAGCATGGGTGGCAGGCGATGAGAGGCGGCAAAACCACGCGGTGGGTTTTTGGAGCACCTGGCATCCTGATTGACCAATTCTCTACCCTGCCTGCGTATTTGTCAGAAAGAAATGATGATACAAATTCACCGTGGAGGACGGGATCGGGGGGTGGTTGAGATGCGGTTTCCAGATGCCCGCCAGCTGACGGACAGTGGGCTGCCCAGACAGTGTGCGTGCCCAGTGACCCTTGGTGAACTGGGTGTGCTCGCAAATGCTGCGTATGGGAGCATCTTGAAAGTAGAACTCACGCTCCTTTTTGTAGTATGGGCTGTGGCCACTTCTCGTTGGGAGGGCTCAGGGGAGAGAGGTGATGCACCTGAGGTTGACCTGGAGTGCCCTGTCTTCTGTCCCTGGGAGCAGGCCAGGGTGATGTCGGTGGTGGGAAGTTCACAGAGCAATTTGTGGGATCCTTGGTCACCTAGAAAAGAATGTAGTGTGACGAACGTAGAACTCTGGGTCAGAGACCTGCTCAGTGGCCCTGCGTTGCTACCCTCCAGTCACAGGATCTTGCTCGTTTCTTCCTCAGGCTTGGGCATCAGTCTTCAAATGGAAAATGTGGCCAGTGAACCAGTGGGATTAAAGAGCCTTCCAAGCCTACAAGGCCCTAGATCAAGTCCCACTGCCTGGTTTACTGATGGGTTGTTCAATCAGTGATTTGGGAACCTGGCAGGGAGACGGGGAAGGGTTAAAATTCTTTCTCTGAGGCTTATTCTTTGCACACTTCTTTTAGTCTAGCTGTTGTTTCCATGGCCTGCCAGTGGGTTCCATGGGGCTGTTACTCTAAACAGAACAGGTGCCGTACCTGATCATGAGAAAACAGCAAAGGGACCCTGGAGGCCAGTGCAAGCATTTGCTGGGCTCGAATTGCCAACATACTTTTTACTCTGGAAACACAGTGTTAAGGCACATGGAGTTAAAACCAAATACAGGCCCAAGGCACTCTGTGATTCCACAGGAGGAAGACACGGTGTGGTGGCCAAGAATTCCCTGGATAGTGGCTAAGTCTTGTTTTTGGAGGGGCGTACCACGATCCCCAAAAGTCAACCCCTAAGTATAGTGACAGCAGCAGTTCCTAAATAACCTTGCGCCTTCCCAGATCCCCCAAGCCCAGCGGGGCAATTAGCAAAAGATGCCTGAAACCAGACCGTGTCTCCACAGTGCTGGGGACCTCTGGGTTATTGATGGTGGCGTCTGGTGTTGCCAAATTGGCGTCTTTGTGTTCTATTGGTACCCCTTCCCCTCAGAACAAGCTGAGCTGTGCCTCCTCTGGGGAAGGAAATCAGATGAAGATTTGCCTGAGATGATTCCATTGTGACTGGAAAAGACAAGGATGCATTGTTGAGCGGACAATGCCAGAAGTAAGGAATATGCAAAATGGACTGGACCTCTCCATTCCCAGTAAGTGGGAGACCATTGTTTCCATAAAGCTCCTATTGAGCTAAATGACTTGAATGTAACGTTCTTTGTCCAAAGGAATCCCAAAATGTAGGTACCTCTTTATGGAGGATTAGATACTGCTGTTTTTTTTGTTTTGTTTTGTTTTGTTTTAAAGATTTTATTTATTTGAGAGAGAGCGCACAGGAGCAAGGGGAGGAGGCAGAGGGAGAGGGAGAAGCAGGCTCCCCCCAGAACAGGGAGCCCAACTTGGGGCTCCATCCCAGGACCCCGAGATCATGACCTGAGCTGAAGGCAGACACTTAACCGACTGAGCCCCCCAGACACCCCTGCTCTTCTTTTGTTAGATGTCTGACTCTATTACGTGTCAGATCCCATTATTCAAAGATTCTGTATTTCTAAATTGCCTATTTGCAAAAACTCATTTGTAAGCCCCCCGAATCAATATGGTATTTTCACAGTCATTCCTGGGTGGGAAGGCAAACATTTGAGCCTCCGTGGAGTCCTTTCCCAGGTGGGGTTGTATAAGGTGATGCTCTGCCTTGTTGTTTCCGCTCTCCTACCAAGAACAAGTGTGTGTGTGTTTGTTTGTTTGTTTGTTTTGCCATCTATTGTCATGTGTGCCATCATATTGTCTAGTGTCATGTTGTTTGCCTCTGTGTGCTCTGTTGGTGATCCCGGCGTTTAAAATGGCCCAAGCATAGCACTGAAGGGCTGTCTGGTGTTCCTAAGCACGAGAAGGCTGTGATGTGCCTTAAGGAGAAAATATGAGTGTTAGATTAGCTTTGTTGAGGCACGGGTTACCAT
This sequence comes from Lontra canadensis, assembly GCF_010015895.1. Classification (NCBI taxonomy): domain Eukaryota; kingdom Metazoa; phylum Chordata; class Mammalia; order Carnivora; family Mustelidae; genus Lontra; species Lontra canadensis. The sequence goes on along the minus strand of NW_022631023.1, from coordinate 10,611,149 downwards.
GCTGTCAGCCTTGTTCAGTGTTAATGGATCAATATAAATTAAATAAGGTGTCTTTAAAAAGAAACACGCGTGAAGCAAGACTGTGTGTTGATGGGGCGTCCTAGAGGTGATCAGAGGCTTGCAGGAACCCAACCCTGCATTTCTCCTAGGAGCTTTAGGTCTGTATTCTCCAGAGTGTTTGCAGCCCCACCTTTATAGGACACAGTCTCTCCAGTAACAAGACCCTGGGGTTCATCCTTTGTTTTTCTGCTGAGGACTCCTTTGGCATATTTCTGTAATTCTCTTTTATCTGCAATAAAGGACTTTTATTCCCAGCATCATTCTTGACTTTGCTTGACTGGCTGTCTTCCGCCATCCTGCCTCCCCTTCTCGTCCGCCATATTTTCATTCTCCACAGTCCCGTCCACTAGAGAGCTCTCTGTCTACATGAACCCTTCTTTTAGAAAGTACCTCAGCAGAGGGGTTTGGTGATGTGGCCAGAAAGAGCCAAGACTGTAAGAAGACAAGAGCCCGGACACAACGGTCCATTTACATCCCAGCTTTAGGAGCGAGCAGACTCCTATGGGGTTTAGGTAAGGCCATGGAAAGGAGTAATTTGGTAAGTAGTCTAGCAGTCCCCCACTGCCACCCCTGGCACGGCTCCATCATAGCTTAGTGATTTTCACAGCATTCTCCAAATCCAATACATTTTAATTACCTTTAAAACAAGAGCAAAAGTTTGGTCACAAGGCAAAATCGCAAGGAATTTTAAAGGTGCTGATTTTATAGTTAATAGTTATAACTAGTGCTTTGAAGGCTTATTTTTCTTCCATATACCTCTTACCAGATCTAAATATAATAATATGGCATACGATATTTAATGTGGTTCAGCCAAATATTAAGGAAATTAATCCCTCATCCCTCCTAATCATAATGAAATGGTTTTAGGTTCAGTCTCTATTCTGGGCAAATGTGATGCCCTAACAGTGATTGTGCTCATCTGACAGCACTCTTCATACTTTGCTTGCTTTCTTAAAACGTGCATAGAAACGTTCTCCTTTAAAAAAAAATATTTCAACATACATAAAAGTACAGAAGACACTAGAACAGATGTGAGGAACTTACCACTTAGTTTGAACTGATACTGTATTTTTGCTCTATTTCAGATCTCTTAAAGAAATAAAATGTTAGATATGGTTGAAATCCTTTCAAGTATCTCTTCTTCCAAGAGGTGACCATCATTCTGAAGTCAGTGTGCATCATTTGTCTCATTTATGTGTACGTCCCCCTCCATATATATGGAGTTATAATTTATAATACTGCTTCGTGGACTTCAGCGAACTACATGGATTCATGGTATGGAAGCTCCAGCTCTTCAGCACCATTTTTATTTCCATTAAACACTATCGTTTTGAGATCTGGATCTAGTTCGTGGATCCCCTTGTCCCATAAGATGCCGCATGTGACTCCATCACTCTGGCCACTGGCCTCCTAACAGGCAAACCCAGGTTTGCTGGGGAGTGTTGCAAGCAACCCTACAGGGCCCTTCCTGGCAGATTACTCCTGGGGCATATGGGTATTTCACTAAACATTGAGTTGCTGGCTCATTGGGTATTTTCATTTTCACTTTTATTGGTTACTGTCCGATTTCTCTCAAAGTCGTCATACCTACTTACATACCCAACGGCAAGATTTGAGATTTCCTGTTTCAAACACCTCCCGGTACGTGGTATTATGTTAAAAAATTAAAATAACAAACTTTGCCAGTCTAATGAGTGTCAAGAGTTACTTCTTTCTTAAACTTGTATTTTCTCTATTATTAATAGGTGTGAGCTTATCTTTTTTAGAAAGATTTTATTTGTGTGAGAGAGAGACAGAACATGAGTTGGGAGGAGGGGTAGAGGGGGAGAGAGAAGCAGATGCCCCGCTGAGCAGGAAACCCGATACAGGACTCGACCCCAGGACCCTGGGATCCTAACCTGAGCTGAAGGCAGATGCCCAACCTACTGAGCCACCCAGGGCCCCCAGACGTGAGCTTATTTTTATGGAGATGGTCATTTGGGCTTTTTTCCCATTAATTGTCTCTATATATACTTTGCTAATTTCCTTCCTGGATTGTCATTTTTTTCTAACCTGAGAAAACAGGAAGGCAATGCTTTCTATACAAGCGTGGTTCGTGAAGGTCTAAGACCACCACTCTGGTCTCACCCTGCCACTGGCAGGAGTGAAGAGGGGGGCCCAGATTCTATGTGCTTCTGGAGATACCCCCTCTCATTTTTGCTTTCCCCCACTTGACGTTCCCTACACATGCACACCTGTCACACACAGAGTCAGGCTCTACTATCTCCCTCGAGAACTTCGGGACTAATACAGTGAGGCCCTTCATTCTCATTTGTGAGAGTCACCACAAGAAGGCTGGGATTTCTGGGTCATTCCTCACCCTTGGCAACCCAATCTTCATTTTGCTCAGTCTGTTCCATTTTTTTGACTGTGCAATTGGGATCACCCTTGGAATTGCAGGATTGTATGGTAGATCTATTTTTATTTTTTTGAGCAACCTCCATGTTGATTTCCTTCGTGGTTGGACCAATTCCCATGAACAGTGTATAAAGATTTTTTTTTCGCCATTTCCTTGCTGCCTCCTGTTGTCTCTTGTCTTCTTGATGATAACCGCTCTAACAGGTGTGAGATGATATCCCATTGTGGTTTTGATTGGCGGTTCCCTGCTGATGAGCGAAGTTGAGCATCTTTTCATGTACCTGTTGGCCATTTTCATGTCCTTGTTGGAGAAAAATCTATTTAGTTCTTTTGCCCATTTTTAAATCAAATCATTTGTTTTGTTGAGTTGACTGAGCTCTTTATAGATACTGGATATGAACCCCTTATCTGGTATATGGGTTTGCAAAAATTTTGTCCCCTTCCATAGGTTGTCTTTTTTAATTGTTTCTTTTCCCGTGTTTTTGAGTGTGATGTTCCATTTGTTGACCTTTTTCCTTTTGTTGTTTGTGCTTTTGGTATCATGCCCCCAAAATTGATTGCCATGACCAAGATCGATGTTAATTCCCTATATTTTTTTCAAGGAGTTTTATCATATCAGGTCTTATGTTTAAGTCTTTGTTGCATTTCAAGTTAATTTTTGTGAACCGTGTGAAGTAGGGAACCATTTTCATTGTTCTGGCCTGTGTTTCACCAGAAGAACACGTTTCTATTGACTGGTCTCTTCAAGAGACCACACGTGGGCCTTTGGTGCTTGTGGGCAAAGCAAGACTTCTCCGGTCTTTTGACTCCCATCTTTCCCAGGTAGATATTTCCTTCCTTCCTTCCTTTCTCCTCAGTCTTCTAGTACATCTTTGCCCCCATTTCACTCTGAGCTAATACATGATCTTGCTCCCTTTTTTACCAAAAAAATGAAGGTAAACAGAAAAAAGTTCCACAAATGCTCAGACTGCACCTCCTATTCTCCTTCATGTAACTGCATCCCACCTTCCCTCCTGGATGCACTACCCATGATGCTGGAGGGGTCAGGTCTCCCCTGGGCCTGGGCACCTGTCCCCTCACACCTGCTGGGGGCATCACTCCAGCAAATCTACCCCCTTCCTCCTGCCTCACCAAACTTCCCCTGTCTTCTGGGCATTCCCATCAGCCAAAAAACAGGCTATGATTTCTTACAGAGAAAAACTTCTCAGGAGTTATCTGTGGTCATCATTTCGTCTCCTCTGAGTCTCTTTCATGAACATAATGGTAAAAGAAACGAAAGAACCCTTTGTACTGAGGTGCATTCCCCACACACCTCCTTGGGCTTGCTCATAGGTCAAGTTCTCCAAGCGCAGTGCCCACTTGGCGCTCACTTCACTCTCCTACTGGCCCAGCCGCAATTGCTAGAAATGGCATTTCATTCAGTTTTTAGGGCATCATGGCTCTGCTCGTCCCACAAGTGTCCTCTGTGGGCTTCTGGGATGGTTCCTTCTCATTTCCCAGACTCTTAGTGTAGGGGTGCTCCAGGACCCACCTTCTCTGTGTCTCCTGTCACATCCCCTGTTCTGGTTTTGCATATATATGTATACCCCCAGCTTGTGTCTGCCACATGGATTTCTGTCCTGGGCACCACGCCGGTATTTCCAGTGGCCTACACCCCATCTTTGGAAGCTGACAGGCACCTCAGGCTTCACGCATCAACACTGAGCTCCTGCTTCGCTCTCCACCCCCAGGCCTAATCTTCTGAGTCTCTCACCTTCCACTGCCTCAAGCCCCAGATCCTAGAATCACCCTGGACTCTTCGCTTCCCTTCACATCCCAGTCCTGTCCCCTCAGCAGGTCCCATTTTCTGAGCTTCTGAACGTACCTGAAATCTACCAGATTCTCATCTCCTGTACTGTTTACCACTGGGGCCCAAACCACAATATCTCCTAGAGCACAACAAGAACTTCCTGGGTGAGTTTCCTGGGGCTATCCTAACAAAGTACGATGGATGAGGACATTTCAAACAACGAATTTACTCTCTCCCAGTTTTGGAGGCCAGAAGTATGAAATCAAGGTGTCCACAGGCCTGCATTCCTTCCCAAGGCTCTTGAGTGGGATCCTTCCTTGTTCTTCCAGCTTCAAGTGGCTTCTGACATTTCCTTTGCTTGTGGCCACATTGTTCCGGTCACTGCATCTGTCTTCACATGGCTTCTACCTGTGTCTCTCTGTCTTCTCTCCTCTTCTTGGCCTTACAGATTTTGATCTTGAGCCCACCATACGTCCAGGATGATTTCACCTCCACATCCCTAGCTGCTTCAATCTGCAAAGACTCTATTTCCAGTTAAGGTCACATTCTGAGGTTCTGCAGGGGATGTGATTTTGGGGGACACTGTTCAACCCACCCGTCTCTCCTCACGGGGCTCCCTGATTTGGTCCTGGCACCCTCTGGTCTGACTTCAACCCAGCAGCTTGAGCACATCAGTTGTCTGTGTAAACCCTGTAAAGGCTTCTGTTTCACTCAGAGTGAAGGCCAAGGTCCTAATGGCCCGGACAACCTAACTCTATCTGGTCCTCTCACCACCCCCCATCTTCTCTCCCACCCAAGCCCCTCCCCACCTCAGGCTCTCACCCCTTGGGTTCTGGCAGTGCCGTCTTCCTGAACACTTCCTCTAATCTTCGTGTTGGCCAGACACACACAGAGCAATTTATTATCTACCAGGCCCGCACCCCTGCTTTGCCCCTTGCTTCCCTGGCCAGATTGTTCCCCCACTGCACTTATTCTGCCTGGAATGGTGCCTGACACATTGCAGCAGGTTGGATGGGATGAATGAAGCGGAATCCGTCAAGCTGAAGCGGTATATCTCGAATTAGAGCTGCCCTGGGCGGTGAAACCTCTCCTTCCAAGAGAGCCAGTTCCAACAGCCTTTCAAGACATCCTAGGTGGAGAATGGATGGGTCAAAAACTGGATAAAGACCAGTAAGGAAAAGGACAGCAAAACACCTGCAGATGTAAAACATGAATTACCAAGGCCGAGTTGGCTATAAGTAGCAAAAGTCATAAAAAAACGCATGCGTGTCCTGTGACTCAAGTTCTACTTCCGGGCCTTCACCTTGAGTCATGGTGACGTGCAGAGCTCTGCATACGGTACCGGGATGTTCACCAGATTGTTCTTTATTAAAACCAAGAAGTTGAAAACCACCAAAAGTTCTATAATAGGAGATCACTGACTTAAATTGTGAATGGATTTACTATGCCTCCTGTAAAAATCCACGTGGAAGAGTGTGAGAAAATATTTATGACCTATCGATGGGAGTAAAATGAAATTTAAACAATGCATGATGGCATTTTAGATAATAAACTTAATATGAAAATAAAACAGAACGTGCATCAAAAAGAGAACTAGCTTTGTGAAACAGTAAAAAAAAATCAGATGGGTCCGATTAGTAGTATCAGTGGGAGTTCATAAAATACACTAGAAAATCAGCGATTGGATGTTAGCATAATCTTAAAACAGAAATATCATTAGGTAGGCACCAGTTGGGAAGAAAACCACCTAGCCTAAGGATCATTGCCAGGGACTGGGATAGACACTAAGCAAACTCCCTTGGCATCACAAGCCCTGCTTTAGCTGCACTGGTGTGCAGGGAAGGAAAGAATGAGAGAGTGAGGGAGAGAGTAAGGGAGGAAGGGAAGAGGGAAAGGAGGAAAGAGAAAAGGAAAGAGGGAGGGAGGAGGGAACCTGCAAAACAACAGGGGAGACAGCCTAATGGGTCATCATAGCAAACGTGTGAGTGAGGCCAGGTTTTTGAGTAGAGAGAGCTCCAATGGTGCGGAAGACAGCAGACCTGGTTTGTGAAATCATCCCCAGGGGCTTTGTTGTCCTCTTACTGGTCTTAGGGGAGACGCAAGAGGGCTTAGCGAAGCACAGCTAATAATAGAATTAAAAAGATGATAGCCATTTGGATTATTTAGCCTAAAAGAAATTAGGGTTTAAAAATTGGCTTTAATCAGGAGGTTCTAGATGAAAACACTGATCAGTTGCAAACCATTTTCATAGAGAATAGAGGAAATGGCCTTAAATTGATTAAGAGAGCTTGAAGAAGAGATCCTTGCCAGGGAGGCTGATGATAGCTTGGCATGGGCTAATGGTGGGCTTGCTCAGTGCTGGGAGGACTGAATAGAAGAAACACCATCTGTTCTAGAAGATCCAGGAAGACTCCAGAAGGTTCCTTGAAGTTCCAATCCTGTGATGTCTCGATGAAGGTACAAACTCACCTAATCCGTTCCTGAATGAGCTATCCTGGGACTCGAAGTGTCTGTATTCTTGGCCAGGACTGGTCTTGGGAGAGCTGGTAGCCATCTGTGTGGTGGGAGGGCCACCTGCCAAAATACCGTTCCTACCGCTGAGTCATGGTGTCTGAGATCCTACCAGGTTAACAATCATTCTTTGGTCATCAAGGGCCCAACGGAGTGTGAGTGATGCCCTTATGGTTTTCTTTTTTTTTTCTTTCTTAAGTTCAGGAGGGAATACGTGTGGAGATTTTGAGATAACTAGTTTAGAATTTTCTCTTTAGGGATTGTTAAGAAAAATTATCCAAAACTTAAAAATAAGGCAAAGGGGCACGTCCTCTCAATGTCATACTGAGACACTGTATGGATTATTTAATTCTTGAGGAGAATATACTTGTGTGTCTGACTTCACTGTTTACTCGTTGATAAGCCCAGACAAGGTAGAATTACATGTTAACTTGTCGATTTCTGTCCCTTAGAAAAATAACCACAAGGGTTATGGTTTTATTCCCATTCCCATGTAAGGCATTAATCAGTTTTGTACCTCACTGAGCAGTGATTCTACCATTCTGTTTTGTGTTTAAAGGTCGTAGGTTCTGCAAATGCTCTTGGAACCATCTTTGCTATTGTACTGGCTTGCTCATTAATAAGTGAAATACATTTTGGACACAGGTATATATTTGTATGTGAGTCATCATGAGTTTGACTTATTGGAAGTTGTGCTTTGACGGGAAGGAGATGAGGTAACATGAGGACAATAGCTTGAAAGAGCATGACATTGATTCTCCTCTGGATAGAGGATTATATGGTCATTCTTTGAAAGAGAAGGATTCATTAATTCTCATGCAATCCATGATTAACCAGCCCCTTAGTGAGCAAAAGGTAATGGAATTTTTTCCTAACCTTAAGGAGGTGTTGGGTTTTTTTGTTTTGTTTTGCTTTTTGTTTGTGGTTTTTTAGTTTTTGTTTGTTTGGTTTGGGTTTTGGTTTTGGTTTTGCTGAGAGCTGTGGGTGAAGCCAGTGTGGCCAGAATGGAAAGGAAGGGATTCCAAGTGACAGAATGTTTAGGACTCTGATGGATGCACCTGTCACACTGGAGAGGAAGAGTTCAGAGGCAGAGGGATTCAGGGGAAGCCCAGGCCCTGACACCATCATGGGAGAAGGTGGCTGAAACTCCCTGGAGCACAGGAGTAAAGGCAGAGAATGGCTGGGAGCCAAAGGAGTCATGGGTGGGAACGTGGAACCCCTTTCTCATGGTGACAGACTCTGGTGGTGGCAGCAGTGCTACCTACCCAGCGATGCCTAGTGGGTGACCAGAGGAGCCATTGGTTTAGACCGTTTTGGGAGTAAGAAGCACAAATGGGGAGGTCAGCCATTGGAGGTCCAATCATCATAAAAATTAATTGGGTGACACATGGGCACATTGTCAACCTGAGTTCGGTGATTACCCTGACCTAAGACGCAGAGACACAGGTAAACGTCAGATGCCAGCCTGTCTGGTGTTGACACCGCCTTCAAGGCCTTTCTCGGAAAGTATCCCCTTCTGTCTCAAAAGGGTCCGCTGATGGGGAAGGTTGAGGACGCCTTCCCAAGCCATAGAGAGCAATACCGAGCCCCGGGAGCCTTTGGACGTGCAGGGCTGTGTCACTCTCGGACAGCAGTCTGCAGATTCTTTTTAAATTTTTTTTTTCTTTTTAAGATTTTATTTATTTATTTGACAGGCAGAGATCACAAGTAGGCAGAGAGGCAGGCAGAGAGAGAGGAGGGAGCAGGCTCCCCGCTGAGCAGAGAGCCCAACGCGGGGCTCGATCCCAGGACCCTGGGATCATGACCTGAGCCGAAGGCAGATGCCCCAAACCACTGAGCCACCCAGGCGCCACCAGCAGTCTGCAGATTCTTAAACTCACTCCCCACCCCCTACCCTGGAGCTGCTGTTCTGCTTCTGTTCAAGGCTCAAATGCCATCTCACGCTGTTTGTCCCAGCTCGGGGGTATCCCCCAACTCAGGAGCCCCTCAGAGGCACCTCCCAAATAAAACCCAGCACCACACTCGGGCACACTCGTGTGGCACGGTCTCACTCCATGGGTCTCCATCACAGCTGCAAATCCCAGATAGATCTCTCTTGTGTTTTTGAACCTGTTTTGCTTTTGATTGTGGTTTGGTTTTGAAAGGGAAGAGTCGTACACGATCCAGCTCCCTGTTTTCTTTCTCAGATAGAGTCATAAAGCTTATTTATAGTGGAACTGTTTTTTTCCATTATGGCATATTTAATTTTATTACCCTACCGCCTTGCGCTTTGAATTACATAGGGGAAGCAACACATAAAAGAATATTCCATTGGTTTTTTTTTTCCCCCTCGTGTAGTTGATTGTGGAAAAAAAGGATGTAGCATCCTCTTAGTCATTCTGTACCACGATGACTTTTTTTGCCTGTGACCAACAAAATTACATTTTACACTTGAAGGAACGCTCCAAATGAACCCTTCTATTCAACGTATGTGGAGTAAGAGTAAGACTAAGAGTCAAAGTATGGCCAACCCCATGCATCATACCCGAAGTCCATTTAGGCCTTGGGGGATGGTTCTCTCCAGGAATGCCGCTGCTGCAGAGCATGATGGTTTGGGCTTCTGGTGAGAAGTTTGAGCATGATATTTATTTTGTCATTCTATCTTTCTGTTCAGACCATTTGAAAAGATCACTGAACTCTAGGCACTTGGGGACAGCATTCGGTTACACCCACCGTGGCCTCTCGGCTTATTTCTTTGTCACTCTGGTCTCTGCTCTCTTCAGCCTGGAAAAAGGACAAGGAAAATCTCTCTCTTTGGAACCAAGGAGGTTCCTTAATTGCTCAAATAGGCCTGTGAAAGCTACGGTTGTATTTTACGTGAAGCTTTTCACATGTTCTAAAGTCATGGGTTTGAATCCACATTCCTTCCCATTTTTGACCAGGTTCTCCGACTGTTTTCTAGTATGTTGGACCAAGTAGATACTTGAGTGAGATGCTTCTGCCTCTGTCGTTTCCTTCCTGGAGAGAACATGGAATCAGAAGGGGAGGTGTTTGCCATGCTGGAAATCCCCACAAATTAGGAGAAAGACTGATCAAACCCTATTGTTCTGTCTCGGTTTGTACCAATGAAAGGGAAGTGAATTTTTAACAATGTGTGATGCTCTCCAAGAAAGAGGCAGCGATGCTGAATATACCAATTTTCTGTTTTCAGTGGCCCCGCAGTTGCTCTGAAAAGCATCCTACCAATAGGGAAATCAGAACCTTCATATGCTGCTGGTGGGGATGTGAAATGGTGCGTCTGTTTTGGAAAACAGTCTGGCCGTTCCTCAAAAATTTAGACATAGAGTTATATGGGACTCAGGATTCCCAATCCTATATATGTATGTAAACCCAGGAAAACTGAAGAATGTTTGTCCGCACAAAACTTACATGTGAAGGTCCATTGTAGCGCTGTTCCTAATAGTCAAAACATAGAAACAACCCAAATGTCATTCAACCGATGACTGGGTAAATAACATGATGTAGCCGTACGGTGGGATACTGGAATATTATTTGGCAGTAGAGAGGAATTCTAGCAACCAAAAATAAAAATAAATCATTAAGGCCATTTTTTTTACTTCACACCAAGGAAGGCTTTATATCTAAACATGTAATAATAATAATAATAATAACCATAATGCCCATTTTTAAATTATAGTTACCATCTCTCATTTGATTGTCATGATAATCTTCCCAAAATAGTTATTATCATTCCCATTTTCAGACAAAGAAACTGAGGTTCAAAGAAATGTGATCCTTTCTGAAGCCTCCAGTCATTCTGTCTCTGACCTTCTTGCAGTTTCTAAAATGTGTGATGCCTTTGACCTCAGCCTGGCAGAGTCAGTTGGGGTTCGGGGTGGAAAGAACCCACTGCGGTGTGGTTTTTGTGTCCCAACACCTATTTCTTCAGGTGAAGAAGCAGACTGTATAGACATGTCCAGTTGTCTGTGGTTCTTCATAGTACACGTAGTCGGCAGTGGGAGGAAAGGTTCAGTCATTTTGCACCTGTGTCCCAATCAGTAATCAGTAATAACTGTGGGGGCAACTCTGAATTCATGGATAAGAGGAAACCTTGTAATATATTAGTTCGGTCATTCCTGTAATGCATGGGTAATTCTTTTCCCATATGTGGCTTGGTCTGGGTCAGAAGCAAGCTTCCCAGGTCCATGGGTAGAGTTCTTCTAGTTCGGTTTCAGGAGCCAAGTTGCTCCTGGCAGGTCCTGGGTTCATGCCAGTGCCAGCCTCTCCTGGCGCAGCGACCTGCGCTCCTCTGCCTGTACGGACACCAGTCCTGGCCCTGATGTCCCCGGCCTTTTCGAAGGATTTGTTCCTGTCATACTCTGCCAGGCTTTGCACTGGTATAGACACTTCAGCAATAACCCAAGTGTTCTGTGCCACCTTTTTTCCCCCGGTCTGTTGGCTCTTGAGCTCAGCTGTGCCACAAATTTCTGTTGTATTTTATTCAATATTTCCATTTGTTCGGAGCAGGACATCTTTCCTCATCGTCTCACTCTTCCATGTTGACCAGGATGTCTGTATTTTTACTGTTTCTTTTGTGGCCTAATTGTTATGGACTGAATGTTTGCTTCCCTACTCCCCACCACCCAAATGCAGATGTGGAAACCTCATCCCCAAGGTGGTGGTGGTGAGGAGGTGGGGCTTTGGGGGTGGTGTTTGGGGTGGGGTCCATTAAGGTGGAGCCTTCTCCTAATCTCCTTCATGCTATTTAAAGCTATTGGTCTTAAATTCCACTTTGTCTGATCTTGGCCCTGCCCCCACTCTCATTTTGTTTATTCTTGCCTGATATATTTTTCCATCTCTTTCTTTCCAAGCTTTCTTTGTCATTTCACTTGGCTATTTTTCATAAATAGCATGGAACAAATAGTTCTTTAAAACTCTATTTCAGATTGTGTGTCATTTAGTGGAGGAATTTAATCGAGTCCTATTTATTGAGATGTCTGATGTCTTTGGTCTTCTTTTTTCTTTTTTCTTTTTTTTTTTTTTTTTTTAATGCATGGTATTGACCAGTCAGGGGGATCTTGGATCAGAGACCTTACCTCTCAAAAGCCTTAAGCCTGGCTCTACTGCCTCAGTGTTTCACGTGCTCCCAGGGAGGAATCTGGTGATATTTGAATACTCTTCCCTGTGTAAATAATTTGTTTTCATTCCCTGATAGCTGGCATTTGGGAATTCACCAGATTACATCTAGGCATGATTCTTTTTTTTGCTTTTCAAATTGTTTTTATTAATCCTGCTTGGAATTTGAGTTTATTTCTGGTCAAAATTATTCTTTAAGGAGTAAGGAGTATTCTGCTTGTTTTTCAAGTTTTCATCTCCATGTCATTTTTCTCAATATTCAATTGCCAATATTTGCCCAGTATGCAGTATTCTTGAATATGTACTCCCTACCTCTTCTGTTTTCTTTATGATTTTCATTTCACTGAGTTTTCGAGCTATGCCCTGAGATCAGTCCAGTTCATTGGTCATTCAGATAAACCTGTGCACCATCATGAGAAAGTTCAGGAGGGAGGAATGGATGTATACTGTTAGCATGCTAAACTTTTTATGCTGGTTTGCTTGGGGCTGGTTTACACCTTTAAAGTAATAGGATTCCAAACCTCTTGATGGGGAGACTACCTCGATCAGGAGGCAGTTTCAGATTTCCAGGCTGATCCCAGATGGCATTTCAGTCTGCCAGATCCCGGGATGCTTCTAGCTTCTAGAGGAAGTACCAGTGCTGATGGTTTTTGAAGTTGAGTTTATTCTTTGACCTAATTGGGTATTTACTGGAATCACTTCTTTTTTCCCTTTGTGCCCTGTTTATGGGCCCACCCGCTTGCTTTTATCACCCTGACGTGGGTCCTGGGTATTGTTATCATTTGTCCCTGGGTCAGCTTCCTCACGAGCCTGTGAGTTCCATTTACCTTCCCCCCTCAGTCAGCTCAGGCTGCTATAATAGAGGACCACATGCTGGGGAGCTTTAACAACAAAAATTTTTGTCTCCATTCTGAAAGCTGGAAGTCCAAGATCAAGGTGTCATTAGGTTTGGTTTCTTTTGAGGCCTCTCTCCTTGGCTTGCAGGTGGCCATCTCTTTGCTGTGTTTCTACGTGGTCTTTCCTTTGTGTGTGCACATTCCTGGCATCTTTCTGTATGTCCAAATTTTCTCTTCTTCTAAGGACACCCATCAGACTGGATCAGGGGCCACCCTAATGACCTCATTTAACCTTAGTTAACTTTTTAAGGTCTTATCTTCAAATTTAGTCACATTCCGAGTACTGAAGATTAAGGGTTCAACAGGTGAATTTGGGGAACACAGTTTAGTCTGTAACACACTACCTTGGTGCAGGCTTTGTTGTTGGTAGAAAGGTCAGTTGAGAGGCTGAGTGGAAGTCCCCTAATTTGTTCTTCAATCATTTTGACTTTCAAGCAAGTTATGTTGAATGGGATGGTACCATATGCTCTTTTAAGATAAATAAGTGAACTAGCTCTTTATTGTCTTTTTTTTTTTTTATCCTTAGCCAGTAATATTTTGTGTAAGTAACTCTCAGTAGTGTAAATACATGGTCCTTCTTCCCCCGCCCCCCAAAATGTTCTTCTATTGGTTGGTAAGGAAATGAGTTCAGTGCCTTAGGGCAGATTCAATTCACAATCTCTGTCTCAGAGCCACTGGATTTCTTGCAACTGGCCTACATGTGTTTGTGGGGATTTGAATCTGTTACTATGTTCTGGATTTACCTGCCTTGGGAATTCAGTTCTTTTTTTCTTTCTTAGCACACTTTCTCTGTTTCATCATATTTATTTCCACACTCTGCCCCAAGCTCTGACAAATTTGAATTTTTCAAAAAGCACAGAGATATGCATTATACTGATTATGTCTGTTATTTGTGGTCTTTCTAGTTTATAATAATAAAAAGCTGGAATTAAAATTTTTTTCATTTGGCTATTTTACTCTTTTGCTGTCTTCATTTTTATATTTTGCTTTCAGTCTCTCATTGAATTTTTGATCTCCAAAATAGCAATTTAAAATAGCTATCCAATGGTATATGTATCCACAACAGAGTTTGTTGCCAAGCATACAAAATGAATGGGTTCCTTATTCAAATGTTAAATGCCTACATACAGAGTCTATGTATGGAACTGATATTGAGATCTGTAATTGGATTCCACAATGGATATCATCAGGTTGACAGCTTCCAGTGGACTTAGGATTTCATTGAATTTAGTAATTCATCAATGCTATCAATAAAACAATTGATTCTCTTCTGTGCATGGTCTCAAGAGCCAAGAGAAGTTCATGTCTTGGCCACTCTGAACTATTTGCTGTGACCTACACTTTCCACACTGGTTCTTTTCTGGCTCATGAGCATGACTTTCCATCTGCTGAGAATATTCTTGCTCTCTTGACCACTGGGAAGCATCCCTGATCTCAAACTAGCCTAGGTGTTCTCTCAGGGCTTCCGTAGATCCTAGCTGTTCCTAACTGATTTGCAAGTGACTGTTGATATGTCTGTACTTCCTTCTTGTCTAAAGGTCCTTTCTGTGCCATGGATGTCTTTGGAAGCTAATGAAGCCTATGAATCGTATCTTAGAATCATTTTTTAAATGCATAAAATAAAACACATTGAGTTCTGCCTCAGGGCGAGATGCAATAAGCACATCCCACTCTGTCTCCAAGCAAATGCTGCTCTAGGAGTTGGTAGCGTGGTGAAGACAGAATCTGAAGTACCCCTGAACTAGCTGTGAGATATCATTTTCCCGTTCTAAAACCATCCAGCCTGGATTCAGTACAGCCCAAATCCCAAAAGTAGGCACTGGTGCCAATAGAGAGAACCCCAGGAGAAGCACTACAGTGAGCAGAAAGGAGGTCTCCTAATATTTAGAAAGAGTGGAGAAATCCCCTGTATAGTTTTGTTTGTTCTTCTCTATTCTCTTGTGACTCAGCCTTCCAAGCAATCCTGTGGACTCAGGAGCATGAGGGCTCTCAGAAGCCTAAAACTGAAGGAAGAAGGTCTTTCCTCTGATCAGAGGAGCTGTGGCCCCAAGAGCATGGGGAGTAAACCCCCAGAGTTTTGTTTTGTTTTTTTTTTTTTTTTCTGTGTCTTCCCACTATTTGTCCCTGGGTGCAGATACAGTTAGGGAAAGTGCATAGAAGAGCAGGCTAAGTAAAGCCCCAGATCTCTGGCCAGAGGACCAAAAAGTTGAGCCCCTGAAACTGGAAAGTACCAGAGAGAGGGAAGAGCTAGAGAAAGCAGCCTCATGAAGTTGTTAATGAACTTCTGGGCTCACCCTTGAGATTCACAAGAATAGACTGACCCTAAATAGCATACCATTGCTTTTGAGAACTGAAATACAAATACGATCATTGCCCAGGTTTTGGACTGCCACCTAATAATGTACCCAGGGACAGACCTGAAGTCATGGAAAACAGAACATATATTAGAACTACAACCCATAGAAGAGTGGTTGGAACTTGTGACCTGAATTGAACCTGGAAGATTCTTTGTTAAAAAAAAAAAAAAAATCAACATTCTCCATAGGATTTGGTCACAGTCTAGAGTCCTATAGTCTTGTAACATAATCATCAAATATCCAGGATACAGGTAAAAATTACTCAGCACATATGAAGAATTGGGAGGAATCTCAGTTTGCATGGGAAAAGACAGTCAACAGAAGCCAATGCTTAGATGACACAGAATTTAAAGCAGCATTCTAAAATACTATAACATGTAAAATGAATAAAGACAAAAAGTCTCAAAAAAGAAATGTAAGATATAAAGAAGAGCTGAAAGGAGACTTTAGAATGGAAAAACACTATCACTGAAATAAAACTTTCACTGGATAGGCTCATTAGCAGAAAACACCAAAATGTCTCTTTTCATGGGAGTCCTAGAAATAAAAGACGTGTGTACAGAAAATGTTTGAAGAAACAATGGCTGAAAACTTGCCAAATTTGGAGAAAGACATAAACCTACAGACTCGAGAAGTCTAGGAAGCTCCAAACAAGATAAACCAAAGAAATCCATGCCCAGACACAAACTGCTGAAAACTAAAGAAAAAATATATTTAAAGATTTTTATTTATTTCTTTATTTTTGTGAGAGAGAGTGAGCATGAGTTGGGAGGGAGAGGCAGACTCTCCACTGAGCTGGGAGGAGCCTGATGTGGGACTTGAACCCAGGACCCTGGGTTCATGACCTGAGCCAAAGGCAGCCGCTTAACTGACTAAGCCACCCAGGCACCGTCCTTAAAGCACCCAGAGAAAAATTACACATTAACTTACAGGGGAGTGTAATTTAAATAGCCACAGATTTCTCCAGAAAGAAATGAAACGTTTTTGAAGAACATTTTAAAAGAACTGTCAACCCATAATTCTATATCCCATAGAAATTCCCTTCAGGAATGAAGATGAAATAAAGACATTCTCAGGTGAAGGGAAACTAAGAGACTTTGGTATCACCAGCTGTATTACTAAAGGAATTTCTTCAGACAGATGGTAAATGACACCAGAAGGCAAGCTGAGACCAGAAGAATTAAGAAAAAACAACAGAAATGGTGAATACCTGGGTAAATGTAATACTCTTCATCTTTTAAGTTTTTAAATATATAGTTTGGTTAAAAACAAAAATTGTAACATTGTTTAGTGGGATTTTTAGTGTATGTTGATGTGACAAATGTGACAACCCAACAAGAGGGAGGGAGGGTAAGGGAATGTATGTAGTGTTAATATATCACTTGAAGTGGTAGATACCAATTCTATATAGACTATGAAAAGTTAAATATGTCTATTTTAATCCCTAGAACAACTTAAACATTACACAAAGAGATACACAGTAAAGATGCTATAGATAAAATAGAAACAAAAAATGTTTAAACTAAAAGAGAAAAGAAACTACAAGGAAAGGGGAAAGCTAGAAACTAAAAATAGACAAGCAGAAAACAAATAATAAAATGGTAGACTTAAATCCAAAGATATAAGTAATTACATTAAATGTAAATGGACTAACCACACTAATTAAAGCACAGGTTGTCAGAACAGATTTGTAAAATGACTCAATTATATTGTCTATAAGAAAAACTCACTTCAAATATAAAGATCTATGTAGTATAAACATAAAAGATGGAAAGTGCATCTCACTAACCAAAAGAAAGCTGTAGTGACTGCAGTAGTATCAGACAAAGACTTTAGAACAAAGAATAAAAAGGGCAATACATAATGATAAAAGGAGTAATTTATCAAGAAGATGCGTAATCCTAAATTTGTTTACCAAATAAAAGAGCTTGAAAATACACGAAGCAAAAACTAACAACCAAAAGAAGAGATAGACAAATCCACAATAATAGCTAGACACCTCAATAGTCCTCTCTTGGTCATAAGTAGAACTAGGGGATAGAAAGCTAAAAAGGGCATATACTATAAATTACTGGTTTGAATTGACAACTATAAAATACTACAGCCCCAAACAGCACAGTACATATTCTTCTCAAGTATACATGGAACTGTCACCAGATAAATCATATCCTGTGTCATAATAAAAATGTTTTAACAAATTTAGAGAATTGAAATCATGCAAAGTATGTTCTCTGACTATAATGGAATTAGACTGGAAGTCAATAACAGGATGATAACAGGAAAAATTCCAGACCCTTGGAAATTAAACAATACCTAAATGATCCATGAGTCAAAAAGGAATTCCCAGGGAAATTAGAAAATATTTTTAATTGAAGGACTATGAAAATGTATATCAAAACTTATGGGATGCAGGTAAAGCAGATCTTAAAGGAAAATTTACACAATTAAAATGCTCATATTTGGAATGGGAAAGCTATCAAACCAATAATCCAAGATGCTATCTTAAGAAATTAGAAAAAGAAGAGCAAAGTAAACCCAAAACAAGCAAAAGAAAAGGAATAATAGAAATAACACAAATTAATCAAATTGAAAACAATTTCAAAACCAACAGAGAAAAGCAGTGAAACCAAAACTTGGTTCTTTGAGAAGATTAATGAAATTGATAAATCTCAAATGAGAATTCTAGGAAAAGAGAGAACACAAATAACCAATATCAAGGATAAGAAATGTGTTACCACTACAAACTCTGTTCATAAAGTCAACACTTGAGATAAAATGGATGAATTCTGCAAAAAACACAAACTACCCAAATTCCCCTGAGATGAAATATAGGTAAGTTGAGTAGCCCTATAACTGTTTTTAAAAATGAATTTGTAGTTAGAAGCCTATCTTCTGAAATCTCTAGGCTCAGATCATTCTAGCAGGTTCTACAAAATACTGCTAGTGAGGGTTCACACTAGCAAATTCTACCAAATAGTTACAGAAAAAATACAACAAATTCTACACAGTCTTTTCCAGAACATAGAAGGGGAGGTAACACTTCTCATATAAGAGGAACACTTCTCAAATAATAAGGCCAGCATTAGCCTGATACTGAAGCCAAACAAAGATGGTACAACAAAAGCAGAGTACAGAACAATACCCGCCAGGAACACAGTTGCAAAAATTTTCAACAAAATATTGGCAAATATCTAGCATACATAAGCGCATGAAGAACTGTTCAAAATCAATGACCATTAAAAGCAATACAAGTTGAACCCTGATGAGATATAACTACATGCCCAGAATGGCAAAATAGGATACTGAAAATAAAAAAAAAAATACTGATCATACTGAGCACTCATGACAATGCAGAGCAATTGGAATTCATACATTCCCAGTGGGAATGCCAAATGGCACAGTCCCTCTGGAAAACCACTTGGTGGTTTCTTATACAGCCAAACAAAGACTTGCCTATGATCTGGCAGTCCTACTCCTGTGTATTTTCCCAAGTGAACTGAAAACTTAGGTTCCACAAAAATCTACCTGAATGTTTAGAACAGCTCTGTTGATACTCATCAATATCTAGAAATAATCCAAATATCTATCAGTAGCAGAATGTGTAAGTAAACAGGGGTGCATCCCTACAGTGGAATACAGCTGTTTAGCAATCAAAAGGATGAACTATTGACACACAGGAACTTGGATGAATCCCAAAGGGTTATGCTGTGTGAGACACACCAATCTCGGAAATTCTATATACTGCATAATTCCATTTATATGAACTTTTTGAAAAACTGAAACTATAATGACAGACAAATCAGTCTTTTCCAGGGGTGAGAGGTTAGTGGAGACAATGTTTTGTTTTTTTTCCTCACCCAAGTTCACACACCACCTGGGGAGAGAGTCTGTGGACCCCAGGTTAAAAACCCATCCTATGCTATACATTATATAGAATTGTCTTTTTTGTTTGTTCTTCTATGTCCTGTGCCTAGAGGAGTGGACCAACATAAGGCAGGTACTCACTTTTCTGGTTAATAGAAGAATAAATGAGGGCGCCTGGGTAGCTCAGTCAGTTAAGCTTCTGCCTTTGATCTCAGGGTCCTGGGATCGAGCCCCACTTTGGGTTCTCTGCTCAGCAGGGAGTCTGCTTCTCCCTCTCACTCTCCCTCTGTGCTCTCCCTCCATCTCTCAATAAAGTCTTTAATAAAAGAGAATAAATGAATGAACAAACTACTTAAGGACAAACATATAACAATATATTGAGAGACTCTAGAGACTTTTAGAAAAATGTTTAACCCAATGTATGATCACTGTTCATAATTATGAGTTGGACTGTCTCTGATAACTCCTCTAACTGTACTTTTCTGGTTGGGCCACTGACTAAGTTTTGTCTGGTGTTGTAATACCCGCACTGTTCCTGAGCATCTCTTGTTTTCATCCCATAGAGGGAACACAAATCCTTTCTCAGAATTATTCAGCTTGCTGTCACCAAAGATGGTTGATAACTGTCCTCAAGGTACACATTGCAATTAGTGTTTGAGATTTCTCAGGCCCTATAGGACAGGACTCGGTAGGTGCAATGCTGAGGCTATAACGAGATTCTGTCAATGGACATCATTCAAGCTTAGCAAGGAGTCCGGGGTGAGAAGCAGAAGTGGGCAAGCACAGGAGGGCACTCTGCATGAGAGGGCACCCTTGGGACATTGATGGGTACCCGAAAACTAAAGTTGGTGTTAGAACCAGAGAGCCCTCCACATGCCCAGCTAGTAGTAAGGGCCGGTGAGAACAATCACCAGAAGGTTCTGGAAGAGTTGCACAAACCTAATGAGCGGCTACACTTTCCTGACCCTGTCATGTACCGGCAGTCTCCTTGATGGTCCCTGGCAGGGCTGTTCCAGACCTGAATAAAAGATTGGAAAAGGCTATTACCTTATTTCATTAAGTCAAGTCTAAGATACCCTTGGATGTAAGACCCACCATTATTTTATATAAGAAGGGAAAAACACTGTCAGTAGACTGAGGGGTGCCTTTAACAACAGTCCTGACTGACCTAGGAATCAATCACAGCAGAGTTTTTTGAAGTTAATCTTCATGTCTTCTGAGAAATTTAGCAATGAGACAGATATCTCGATGACAGAAAGTAATACAGCTTGTCTGTCCTTGTTGGTCTCTCCCTTTCTGAGGTTTCTGAGGCACTTGGTTGTTCCTTTGCAAGAAAACATGGACTTAATGATCATTCCTCTGTGACAAATATTCGTTGCTAATACCACATTTACATCCTACTGTTTGGCTTCTGTGCCTTTCTGAGTACAAAATAGCTTGTCATTTCAATGCTGAATCACGGTGGATTTTTTTTTTTTTTTTTTTGAGAACATTTCTAAATGGCAGTTAAGCTCTCGGGTTGAACTAACAGATGCACATGCCTCACAACCGAAGTGAGGACTATGTGAGAAGCCAAATGGATACACAAACAGAGGCAAAGGCAGTGATGTCATGACCCCCACCACTTAGACCAATGGCTAAGGCACGGCTGGCTGGGATGCATCTGGATTCTAGAGCTGTTTACGTTGTAAAAAACTGCATCTTGGAATCAGTAGAATACAACAATTCTGTCAGATTCCATGATCTGGGAGAGAGTTCTGCACCTAAGACGTGTTTCTTGAACATCCTCTGTTTGCCGGGGAATGTTCTGGGCCTACGGTGGGAAGCCAGCTCGATGATTTCCCTGACCGCATGGAGCTCACTCACACTGAGTACGGAGAACACAGGATAAATGAATAACCAGAGAAGTAATCATGTGGTTTTGAGTGCAGTGAAAGAAGTCGATGGGGCAGGGATAGAGCCTCACAGAGAGGAGGGTCCAGGGTGTGTCAAAAATTTATGCTAAGTCCTCTCCAATCTTGCTGATTTCCAACTGAGTGGACATTTCGTTTTCGGTCTCTGAGAGTCACTGAGGGCCTGCAGGGTGATCGCCTGCCAAGGTTTGCCCAGGACGGAGGGGTTTCCTGGGATGTGGGAATGGCAGTCCAGAGACGGGCAGTCCCAGCCACACTGGCACAGTTGGTCTCCCTGCAGCATTCCAGCTCGGTTTCCTTTTGGTTTAATATTTGCATTACTCTCGCCGCATGGAGTGAAGTTTGATGCTAAACTTAGAACTGTGACTTATTTTCTTCCACTTCCATCTCTTCTATTTGCATAAAAAGAGGTTAATTTGATAGGTAGGAGTAAAATCTTATAATCCCCAAATGCATTCAGTCGGTGAACAGCACTGATTAAGCTCCTAGGTCACGTCTTGGGGGTGGGGGGCGCTGCAGTGGTGGGGCGAGGTGGCCACGAGGGCGAGGGGCGCCTGTCTCAGAGGCTGGAGGAAGACAGGGACTGTCCACCAAGTACTCCAGGAGTTGCCAGGAGTGCGTGTCTGATGATGCGGATGTGAGGAAGGCAGGGGAAGCTGCCTTCTGTTTGTAATTTTCTTTCACATTAGATGAACAATACAAACCACAGGCTTCAAAGAACAGCAATTTTCTTTGCCTTTGAAATGAGGTAAGAACAAAAACAACGTCATGCTTTCATGTTAGGAATCATTTTGGTCACACGGTGTGGCTCTCTGTTTTGTAACTAAAAGACTGGCTCAACTCTGGACTGCAAATGCTTTCATGACTATATGAAATACATACCTTTTTCTCTTTAAACCAATGAAACGCGTATTCTTGGCTTTTCCTTCAAGAAAGGGGCCCCCGCGTGGAGAAGCCATTTCCACTTCTGTGAGCAAATGCAGTGGTTGGTGCTCAGTGACATTGCCGTCCTTATTAGGGTTCGCAAGTCCTCAGGGAACATTGTGTCTGATCTCTGCCTTCAGCTCAGGTTTGACCGGTAATGACTCGCCCGTCTGCGGCAACAGTCAACAACTACTGTGTGATTCCTTTTCTTGCCCCTTGCCCCTCTCTATTCCATATCCCTCCTCTATCTCTTAAACGATTAGTTCCTTCTTTAATGGCTCATTGCACTGAACACTGTGGTCAGTCTTAGAAGCACTGTCCTCTGAACCAAGCCGCCAACTCCCCACCTGATCGCTGCTGTTTATTATTATTATTATTTTTAAAGATGGAGGTTGTCATATGAAAATGGGGGCCTTGACTCTCGAACCTATGTCAAAACTTTATTTAGCTCACACATGACCAGGAAATAGAATGTAGGCATGAGAACGTGTGTGGTTGGGCACGCTCACGAGCGCGTGTGTGCACGCACCTGAAATAGTACAAAACCGAAAAGACAGAAAGTTAAGTAAGATTGGTAATCAATTTTTAAATGAGGTATGATTTACGGGTCGAAGTTATTTGAAAGCTGAACAGCTGATGTCAAAAATAGACTTCCCATTCTTTCCAAAGTGTGGCAAAAATAACCACATGCCTTTCTTGGCCTCCCGACTCTCACCCCAGAGGGTTTTTTTTGTATAGGAACCAACAGTGCCTTGGATGGAAACTCTGGATAGGCTAGTCATTATTTTAAGATTTAGGAGATTGTGGATTCTTGGCAGACCTGGGTTGTTTTTCTAGAGTAGTAGGCAAGTAGTTGGACAAAAAGCAAGAAGCCGATCTACGCCGCTGGCTTTGGGTTCTTCGTGAACAAATGAGACAAGGTGAGTGACTGCTCTGATCTTCCTGCCCTTGCTCCGTGAAGAAAGGTTCTGGTGGCTGCAGCCCTGGTGTGTGGCTCTTGGTCTCTTGGAAAACAACGGGACCTTTCCCCTTTGCCTTTAGGCTTGCCCGCCACTGGGAGGAAGACCTAGACGATGTGTGTCTGGTGCCAGCACAGCCCATCGAGGGGTTAGAAATAGTAGCATTGCTTGTGGAGGGAGAACAATCACTCCATTGTCAGATTTTTTTTTCCCACTTTTCATCCAAACGCTGGGCTGGTTTGTAGCACAGTTGGAGATACTGTGTTGAGGAGCCTTTGCTCATGGCAACGTTTCCTCTGTTCGCTTTCTGCTGCTTCTTACATTGGAAAATTCCATCCTTTAACACTGGGATTGTATGTCACCATTGCTGAAATGATAGACAGAGTTCACTTAATTTGCTGCAAGCATGAGAGAGAGCCAGAGAGAATGGGAGAAGCATAGCATTCCCTTGTATAAAGAGAGGATTGAACAAGGTCAGTGAACCAAAGAACCAGCAGGTCACAAACCTCAGGGGGTCATGAAAATCTTCCCAGGTTTCTTGCCTTTAAGAGCAAAAATGATGCGTGTTTAGATTAAAAAAAAAAAATTTTTTTTAACGAATTTAAGTTTGGCCATGATAACTGAGCTGGAGAAGTATTTGAAGGCTCATTATTCTTGTTTCTGTACTTTAGCATGTTTTTCAACATTTTAATGATAGAAAGGTTTTTTAGAAAGTATTTAAATGTTTCTATCTCTCATCCCAGAATGATCCCAGAACCCCTGAATGGGTATCATGTACCCATGCGTGACAGGGATGGTGGCCTAACTGAGCATGCTCATAGATTTGGGCCTCAGTTAGTTTAACTGAGGTGAACCCCCAAAGCTTCTAACCTGTCGTACAGTTTCAAATGGCCCTTCTTCTTAGCCATATGTTCTTTGGTCCATATCTTGAGCGGATCCTTTGTTAGAGACTAGAAGCGTTAGCAACATAGATGCTGAAATTCATGTTGTTAATGCAGTAAATTTCCTGATGCTAATCTTCTCTTTATCTGAAGACAATCTTTTTCTCATCAAAATCTATCCCTCTGAAGATGCCCCTGGACTTCAGAAACTAAATATTACAGAAAGAAAAGACAGTGACAATTATATCTACTTTTGGTTTTCATTGATAAAGAACCAGCGATTGCATAGAAGTGATTACAACTAGCAGCAAGTTGATTTTCTAAGCACAAAATATAGGAATTTCAGACATGAGGTC
This sequence comes from Lontra canadensis, assembly GCF_010015895.1. NCBI lineage: Eukaryota > Metazoa > Chordata > Mammalia > Carnivora > Mustelidae > Lontra > Lontra canadensis. The sequence continues at coordinate 10,587,127 of NW_022631023.1, read as the reverse complement.
ATGAAGGCGATTTTCCTAATTAATTTCAACCTGTGTTTTAATGTAAGCACCAAACATCTAATACAAAATAATTCTTTTATTGACTTCCTTCTCATATCTGGTGGCCTTGCAATTGTCACCATGAAATTTATTGTCTTGTCATTGTTTCCTAGTGACTTTTGGGCACAGAAATGGTAGAATTTGGGACGCTTAGGTGGCTCTGTTGGTTAAGCATCTGCCTTTGGCTCAGGTCATAATCCCGGAGTTCTGGGGTTGGGTCCTACATCGGGATCCTTGCTCAACAGAGAGCCTGCTTTTCCCTCTGTTTGCCGCTCCCCCTGCTTGTGTGCCCCCTCTCTCTCTCTCTGCCAAATGAATAAATAAAATCTTAAAAAAAAATGGTAGAATTTTCTAGAAATAGGGCATGTGGGCACTTTGTAAAGTTTATGGGTTTTAGACACACACTACAGAAATTCTGTGTTAATCCTCACATTCAATTAAATTTTAAAATATGTTGAATATTAAAGATTATACCAACATGAAATTTACAATGTATGTGGAGAAGATAGAAAATATCTTTTACTCCCAGTCTCTTCTTTTCATAATACACTGTATTGGACATCTGTGCGTGTCTCTCACCTCCTGGCCCACCTTTGATGCCAGCCATTTCTGGCAGGTGCACCCAGACTGTGCCTTGTTTCAGCTGCACCATATGTCTCTCTTTCAGCCTTGGGCTCCTCAGGGACTGTCTCCTGGTCTCCTGAACATGCCTGTACAATGTAGAAGTTGTAAGAGAGTCAACGCCCCATAAGACCACCTTCCAAAAGGGAATGGAAGTCCATGGGATAATGCTTTCCTTTGTCTTCCCTCAGGCTGAAAATTCCAATGTGCCTTCTACACAGCTTCTTAGAAGGGTCCTCAAAGGAGACGAGATGGACCACATGGCACCTTCTCTCCTTCCTTCTTTGCTTCACTCCCTCCTGTCTTGATTCCTGTTTGCTGGGATCACTCTCCAAAATAAGCTTCCTGTACAAAAGCCCTTGTCCCCAGCCCTGCTTTCTGCGAGGAACCCAGGCTAGACACTAGAATAATGTGCTAGAGTTAAGATATGAATATGGATTGCTCAGGGATTGGGTGGGTTGTATATCTCTGTGAGTGGCATTCAAAGAGAAGCTTGGGAAACACTGGGCCGGATGTCTGTTGGACTCACAGCATGTCAAATGAAAATTGTCAGGTCCCCATTCTGCTCTAACAGGTTGGTGGGTGTCTGAGTCTACCATGAAGAACAGTAGAAGATCCCCAGGCCTTGTCAAGCCTGTTCAACACCTGTGAGTATGTATGACATCTAAAGGGAAACAGAGAACACAATGAGACAAAATGTTTTCACCAACTTTCAGAGATCCTCAATCTTGGGAGTCTTCTGCACTATTTCTGGATCTAATTCTAAAACTGCAAGTGATGCTGGCTTCTTCCGAGGAAATTAGTGGCCTGACTCTAGGCATGGTCTCTGCCTACAGGGAAAGGTGGAGGAGACCCAGGGAGGGCTTTTGTCCTGATCCCTCCCAGGGAAGGGTGGCCTTTGCCTCAGCCAGGTTATTGGTCAGATGCTCAGGATTGTGGAATCTACTTACCCTCCTGCTCCGTAGCCTTTTTGTACCTATAGTGTCTAGGCCAGTGGTTCTCAAAATGTGATCGCTAGACGACACCATCTTTTTCTGAAGGCAAATTTTCCACTAGCGGCAGGGTGGGGGGTGGGGGTAGAAATTCCAATTCTGGGTCCCTCCCCAGATCTCCCACAGTCTGTTCTGAGAGCCTTCCAGGTGATTCTGATGCTGGCTTAAGTTTGAAAACCACCTCCCTGGGCTTTTTCCTTCTCACGGGGTTTGTGGGCTTTGGGGGCCTTCAATGTGGATTTCACACTCCTTCCCAGAGAATGAGCTCAGGAAACAAAAGACGCCTTGATTAGTCAGGAGGAGAAAAGAGGCTAGAACTGTGTAGGCAGCTACCCAGCTTATAAGCAGATCATATTCTGGACTTTGGAAGTCAGCTGTTTGGAATGTGAGCTGTTTTCCTAGGAATGGTAGAAAGGTTCCCACGCCAGCACACAGGGCATATTTAATCCTGAATCTAGCTGAAATACTGCTGTGTCACAATGAAAAAGAACAGATCACAATGCTCCCGTAGTATTAGCAACCACTCAAAGCAGAAGAAAGTGATAAATGAAACACAGAGATAGTATTTTATTTTGGCTCACATTGGGGGGTTAAGGAAAGGTGGATTTGGAGGCAGACGACAAGGTATAAAAGGGGATTTGTCAAGACTGAAGGAGTTGCTGGCCTTTCTCTTTAGAATGTCATGATACTAATTCCTTTAGTTCTAATTTCTTAAATGTGGTTCTGGACTGTCCCCCCTCTTTTTTTGAAGGCAAGTTTCACACTAGGAGGGTGTAAAGAATTCTGAGAAAGTCGGCAAGAGTTGAGAAGGAGAGTGGAAAGAGTAAGGGGATTAAAGAGAATGTGGTATGTTTTCTGTTAACTCGATCATCAACAGAGACAGAATTACCTTGAGTAGTGAGCAGTGAGAGATGGATGGGTCATGATTCTCCCCTTGACAAAAGAGGATAGGAAGCAGACAAAAACTGACCGCCCACTGTTGGTAAACCAATTTTCATTTTGATAAATATCTGTGAATGATTAGTTTTATATGAAAAAAACACCCGACCGCATGGTTCGAGAACCTTCTCTCTCATTGTATTGCCTTGAGACAATCACATTTCCTGTCCCTTGTCCCTTCTCTGACAACAGATGGGCAGCTGACCAGAGGCCTTGACAGTGTCCACTGATTTGGTGTAAGAAGATGATCTGGACCACGCTGACGACCCCCTTCCTCCTCCCAGGCATTCAAAGTAAGGAATGCCCAGAGCATTCGTTCCGTATGTGTTGGGAAGAAGTACATGGCTAAGTATGATCATTTTACATGTTTTCAAATCAAATGCTTCTAGCTAGGCTTCCTGGGGTGGCTAAAATCCTTTCTTCCTGGACTCAGGATGCATTTACTAACCATTCTATTTATGTATCGTGTGACTTATCATCACTGATGGTTGAATGGCTGGAGTCAGAGAAATGTGGTAGTCCTAATGGAATTAATTAATTGAATAATATTGCCTGACAAATGACTCTGTATACCAAAGAGGGCTTGAGACTTAATTACCGATGTCATTTATCTCTCTATTTGCACCCCAACAATAAGCAACTCCTTTCTCATTAACGTCGGGTCATTTTCCAAAAGGAAGAAAAGAGGCCAAAATATCAGGAAGGGGGGAAAAAAATCGATGTCTTTGTTCCCCATCTCATTATCCTGATAAATCATAACAGACTCTGTTAATTAGATGGGCAGTCTTAACTGGCTGACTCCTGTCCAACAATTACCTCAGAAAGAAGCACCACTGGGAACAGTGCCTTCCCTCGGGAGGAGATGAAAGGAAGTCTGTAACAAAAAAAAAGGGATCGTTCCCCCAGCCATGCTGGGGGGATCACAGTTGTCAAGGCAAATTTTGAGACCAAAGGGCGGGACCTGTTTCAGGGATGGTGCCTGTGCTTTATGGCGACATGGGGTATCTGACACTGCCTTCCTAATCTAAGGCTTAGGTAATGGTGCTCGGTGCCTCCAACTCCCCCGGGGAGATTAGAGCCTAATTAAAACAGGGGAACAGGTGTAAGAGGGCCTGATTTGATCTGGTCAAATTAATTGCTGAGATTGGGCTTGCATTTGGTAACTGGAAACAGTGAATTAACTATCACTGGAATACAGCTAATCCCTCGGTCTCACCGCGACTGTGTATAAAACAGACTGAACTTGCTGGGAACACAAACACAGAGGGATTTGAAGTGTAGGTACGATGCATCCTTGCATGGGAAAGCCTGGGCAGTGAGCCTAGCCCCAGAGGGAGGCCACACATCAGACCCTGTCTGCCTGGGATGGGGCTGGTTTACGCCCATTGTCCCTGGAAAATTATTAATAGGGCCCCCTTTCATTCTCAAAATAAAATGTCCCTGCATGGACAATAAATCAAATGGTTACTGTATTTTAATGCCAATTTTAAGCTACTCTTTTTTCTTTACCAGAAGAGTAGTGTTATAGGTTGAACTGCGTTCCCCCAAAAGGTATCAAAGTCCTAACCTTCGATACCTATGAAAGTGAACTAATTTGGAAATTTGGGTGTTTGCAGATGATTAAGTTAAGATGAGGTTATCAGGGGGACCTCTGATCCAATATGACTGGTGTGCTTAGAAAAAGGGATCTTGGGATATTTGGACAGAGAGGCACACATGCACATAGGGAGAATGCCATGTAACGATGTGGGCAGAGATGGACAGGGTGCTTCCCCTAGCCCAGGGGTGCCAAAGATTGCCAGCAAACCAGGAAAAGCTAAAAGAGAGGCCCGGAGTAGACCCCACCTCACAGCCCTCAGAAGGAACCAACCCTGTGAACTCCTTGATCTCAAGACTCCCACTTCTAGAACTTCGAACCAGAACGTTTCTGTTCTTGAAGCCGCCCATTGGTGACATTTGTTATGGCTCCCCTAGCAAACTCATTCAAATGGGTGCTGGTTTCCAAGTGTCTGAAAACACTCTCATTGCTCTTAGTTTGTACAGTTCACAGAAATGAGCTCTGTTGGTGGCAAAGACCAGTACAAGGCTGGTGTGAGAAGTCATCAGTCAGTGAACCGACATCGATTTCTCAGTGCCAGTGCTGGGGATGGGATGAGGGAGACAGACATGGTTCCTGGTGTCCAGGAGCAGCAGTTTGGTGGAAAGGGAGGTGGTGCACATGACCTTGTATTTAATTAGTTAGATGTGAATGTGTATTGACTATGCAGAGGAGGGAGGGAAGCACATCCTGGGGCTGGAAAGAAAACATTTCCTAGAGAAAGGGACTTCTAAGCTGACCTGATAAGCAAGGGTTACCTGGATGAAAAGAAATAAGGGATTTGTGGGAAAGAAAAAAGAAATAAGAAGCATGTGTGGAGTGTCTAGGGCAAGAGGGAGCCAGAAGTGTATGCTAAAGTGTACCAAGAGAAACCCAGAGAAACTGCAGGAGCAGAGAGAGAAACTGGAGAGGGCCGAGTTCCACGTGAAGTCCCAGGTCTTCATCTCAGCCCCTCATCACCTCATTGATGAGAGGTTTAAAGACACATCATGTCCCAGACCCTGCACTAGGGGCTGAGGGATACAAGTGGTGGAGACTAACAAGCAAGCTGCCAATCAAGCAGTTGATGGTCCAGGGCTGGGAAAACAGATGGGAACAGCCAGAGGGAACAAAGCCACCTCTTCTGTCTGGAGAATTCCTCTGAGGTGAATCTTGAGGAAAAGCTATATGCAGTGGCTATGGAGGGGATAGGAGAAACCGAAAGTGTTTATCCTTGGTTCAGAAGAAGGGGACCCATTGGTCCCTGAGCTTTCTGGCCAATAGTTTTCATGTGACTAGACTCGGAGAGATCACATGTTCTGTCCAGAAGCACTGATTCTTTCTAAGTGTTTAATGTGATTTTATTTCCCTGAAGCAGAATTTGGGTTTCTCCTTGTCTAGGTTTCATTTAGGGACCTGGCAAGACATTTCAGAACATTCTACAGAAAACCTTTGTGATGCCTTCTTGCCTTGGAGGTGCCAATGCCCCACATCCTCGGGCCTTGATTCTTGGGACCTACCGAGATGATGCCATCTTGGATTTAGCTTTCTATCTCCTTGGCCAGAGTCTGAGGGAATAATGAAATAAGTAGACTCAATCCATACTGTGCAGAGGGCTTTGAACTCTAGGTTTGGGGGTTCTTAGGTGCTACCCAATCAGAAGGGGCCATTAACAGTGCCATTTGCAAGATGGATTTCTAGGTTGGATGTTTGTCTTCTCGAATTGACTTTAATTATCTGTCTCTGGTGGGCCCAGGACAAGTTTTGGTCAGGCAACACTGGGCTCTGGTTTTGTAGGCATGGCATTCATTATGTAAGCGTACAGGTCTGCATTTCAAAATGAAAAATAACAATAATCATTAAAGTTTTTCTAGCCTTCTTGTGTCCAAACCACTCTTGCAAAACCACCTCTGGATGAGCTTTAAGTGTCAGCAAATCAGAAACATGTGGATTTAATTTCCTTTGAAATACACCAAGGGAACGAGGGGCAATGGGGCTTGGCAATCAGCTTCTTTGGGTTTGCCAAACCCCAAATATCTCACACTCAGGAAGCACCATCCCGCTGGCCCCCCACAGTCTTATCTGGCCAGTCCAGCCACCACATTTCTTGCTGTCCCAGCTAGGTTTACTCTAACCATTAGGCTGTTCTCTTGGTCCTCTCAGCTGCCAGAAGGACGCAGTTAACACCACCCACATGCATAACAGAGCCTTGGAAGAGGGCCAGGCTGCAATGAGGTGTCAGGTTGGCTCCGGTCTTATCTGGACGAGCAGACCATCTTTGCAGCCATAACCGTGTCTTTAAAACCCCAACCCACTGCGAGAGAGCTTTTCCCAACTTGACTTCTAGATGGGAAAATATTTGGCTTTTATGGTGGATGATGGTATCAGGCCCCAAATATATTAGGTTTCGTGACCATCCAACTCTCATGCATATAATGTGAAACATGTCCATACTCAGCAAAGACCACAGCCGCCGCACCATTAGGTTCCAAGGTAAATATGGGTCCACAGACCTCCTGGGGAAATAGAGGAGACATTTCCTTAAAGAAGAGGAACCCCACAGGCGGGTAGTCATTATGCCTCTCCAAACCCCTGGGCTCTTGGTCTACTCTAATCGAAGAGTAAGGACTTGCCGATGGGTCACTGTCGTTCCTGGTCCTTTGTTTTTCTTTCTGGATATTCACGCCTCTATTTTCCATGTCTGGTGTCTCTTTTACCTTAAATAACAATGTACCCTTAATGCAAAGGACACACTGAACCTTAAAAAAGTACTTTTCGCATTTGAAACAACGAAGGCTTTGGTGCCTGTATGTCACATATTTACATATGCTGACTTTTGTTATCCTCATCTCCCCAAAGAGGCCACTGAGGCAGCCCCAGAGAGACAGAGTGACCTACACATGACCCAACTAGTCAGTGACAGCCACGCCTTTACCTTGGGCTGCTGAGATCCAGAAATGGTGCTCTTTCCAGTACATGCTGCTGCCTCCTACTCCGCCGTGATGGTTCATTTTATGTATCAACTTGTCTGCCCAGATATTTGGTCCAACGTTATTCGGAGTGTTTTCGTGGAGAGTGTTTGGGGAGGAGAATAACACTTACATTGGTAGACTGGGTAAAGCAGGTCCCCCCTCCTTGCAGTGTGTGGGGACCTCATCCGGTCAGTCGAAGGCCCGGATAGAACAAAAAGACTGACTCTCCCTTGAGTAAGGGATGCTTCTCTTGCCTGTCCCATTGAGCTGGGACACTGGCTTTCCCCTGCTTGGGCTTGAACCGAAATGTCAGCTCTTCTGGGGTGTGGAGCCTCCTGGCCTTGGGTTAGAACTTCACGGCTGGCTGTCCTGGACCTCAGGCCTTCAGAGCTGGACTGGAAATATACCCCTGGCTCCCTTGAGGGTCTCTCTGGCCTCCTTACCCTGAAGATCTTGGGACTTGCCAGCTTACGCAATGGCATGAGCAAGTTTCTTATAATGCACCTGTCTCTGTCTGTCTGTCTCTATCTCCATTTATCCTATGGGTTCTGCTTCCCTGGAGAACCCTGATACAACCATTTCTTACTTAATTTGCTAGGCAGTCCTGCGAAGGTGAAGGATCATCGCTGCTTGCTAGATGAGGGAAAACCTAGAACATGCTCGTTTTCTCCACGCACCTGGACCTGCATAGACCCCTGACATCAGGACTAAGAGCAGAATCCAGGGGCACCCATTCCCTACTATGTCCTCTTCCCCCAAGTCTTCGGTAAAGCAGTCACAGATGGCATCGTTAAGTTACTTCCAGAGTCATTCATCTCCAGACCTTCTCTCAGGCAAATCTGCCTGAGGATCAGGTGACAGAGAGGCCGCTGCTGTTTAGTTTGTTTTTCAAATTCCACCTTGTAAATGCCAGCTACAGAAAACCGTACGGTGAGGAAGGAATCAGCCTTGCAAGTTCCCACCTGGAAACAGGGAATGGATCCTTGAGGGTAGAATTACCTCTGAACAATTGGGTGCTGTGCACGCCACAGGGATAGCTGGCTGGTGGAATTTGTGTGCAAGCAAGGGCAAAACTCATACTATCTTTGTTAGCTCATGGAAACGCCAAGGCCATTCCATGGGTCGAGACTACTGACACCCATCCTGGGTGGTTACTTTGCAAGGCTTTCTCCTGACTCAAGCCACCCCAGCCTCGGGGTTAAGAAGAAATCCCGTTCTCTACCCCCCACCCCTACCCCCACCTCCTGCCTCTTGCTTTGACAGTATCCACCGGTGGCAGTCCAGGGCAACAGCGGAGCCAGGAAACGCTGTCCTGACTGTCTCCTGAAAGCCAAGGGCAGCTGGTGAAGGAACACTTCTATCCACTTGCATCTTCGCCTGCTCTTGCCAAGTGGTCAGAAGCTCAGGCGGAGGTGGCTGTGGCCTTCTACTGCCATCTCCAAGCAGCAGAGAGAAGTCCTGTGCTGGGCATCAGCAACCACAGGACCCCTTGGGGAACGCACCCCTCCCCCACCCCTGCATGCGCACACACCTCCCTCTGTTTCTACAGGAGCTGAGAAGCCAGGGCCAGAGAAGGATGGCAAGGAAGGAAAGGCCGGGACTGACCCTGCGAAGACGGGGCAGCAGGTGGGACTTGGTGCTTGCCAGCAGGGGGCTTTGTTTTTAATTAATGAAATCTAGCCAGTTGCCACCTGGGGACAGTGGGGGCAAGGCATGGGATCCTTGGGCGGCGGTAAGTGGATGGGATTCGGTCTGGCCAAGGGGGGAAAACATTCTTATCCTTTAGCTGAAAACCTTCGCTTTCTCTCTCAGCCCCCCAGCCCTAGAACAATATGATTTTCAGAAGATCTGGTTTGGGCTTCACACTGTGCATGAGTTGCTGTGAGCAGGCAAAGAAAAAAAAAAAAAAAGAAGTTTTCCATTTAAAAAAATGAGCCTCAAATTCACTCGTTCTTCCTGAAGCCAAAAGCTCCTGATTTCCACTGGCTTCTCTCTGATGGATAATGGGTAGTTTTTCATACTTTGAAAAGCACTGCTTTTTTTCCTCTCCGGTTGAGTAAGCTCTTGTGAGTGGGGGTTAAACGAGAAAAGCCATTTCTCATGGAAATGACTTTATTTCCATTATACCCATACAGGCTTGTTTTCAGAGTGGCTCAGAGGTGCTGGACAACGTACTCTGAATTGAGGAGGAAAAGGGAGATGGCTGAAACATTTGCTTTGAGGGACGAAACCGAGCAAAGAGATCTATTCATTCGCACTGACCTTGGGCGTAGAGATAGCAAGTAATGCTACGGTTCAGGCCTAATTATTTGCTGAGGAGCAGTCAGGGCTCCTGTTCCACATTTTGTAGCCGTGATCCTTCCCCCGCGGGGAGCCCCCGTATCAGAGGCTGCTCCCCCGTGGGCCGGGTGCGTCTGATGGGTCCTGGCACTGCCTGGTCACATTCCATCTCAACAGAGCCATCGTTAGCAGCCAGCCAGCACAGTGTCACTGGTGATACCACAGAATAACACAGACCTGCCCGTATGATGCTGGTGGCTTTCTACCCGGCTCCCCCCGAAGTACTTCCAGCCTGCCAAAGGATCTGATCGCGTGTTAGATTTACTTAAGGTAGCCTTTACAAATATTGATTCAAGTTGAAATCTCCCCACTCCAAAATAATAATATAACAATAATAACAGATGCCTCGCCTGACCCCAGGTCAAGGTTGTAGAATCACGCGGGGGTGGAGCCTGGACATGGCCAACATTTCACAGAAATCTCAAGCGGGTCCTTCTAGGGAAAGCCGGGGCAGGACCTCCTGAACTAGAGGAAGAAAAGCTGTCTCTTGGCCGTGTTTTCAGGGATTTCGGGGTCGTCCGGCTCTGTGGCCGGTGCTGCACGGTTGGTAGGCATGAGCTAAGGGCAGCCGAGTGTACTCATGGTCCTGGAGGGGGACGGTTTCACTGTTGTGAGCCCTGTTGATAGGGAAACAGACGCTTCACAGGCCAAGTGCACCAGGCAGGAGGACACACACACACATACACACATGCTCTCAAGTCCTCTTCCCGGATCGAGAGGCCCTCACCCTGGTCACATGGCTGGGTGTGCGGGGTGTCCAGTAACCACGGGAGCTGCAGTCCCATGACCTCGACTTCTCATCTGTGGAACTGCGCTCGCCGGCATTCTGGTTTCCCATTGTTTAAAAAGGTGCTTAATTTCTATTAGTAGCATTAGAAACCTTTTCTTCTTATGACCCGCGGAGACTTTCTAAGCCCCATAAAGCCTGCTCCACCTAGTTGTTGGTAGGCCCCCCAGCCCTCTCCAGTGATGACAAAAAGGCTTACAGGAGACATACTTGGAAATATATGGACATAGGCTAAAAGGAAAAGGATGGGAGAAGATGTTCTGTGCCATGTCAAAGCCTAAAAAGCTGGCGTGGTGACCTTAAGATCAGACAAAGTCGGCTTTAAGATAAGGAGTATCAACAGAGGTAATCCCCCAACCCCCAGAAGGCAGTCCCCCTTCTCCCCACCCTCCCACTGTCTGGGCACCCAGCCCTCAGACTCTGCCTCCGTGGGAATGGGGAACTGGGTAGGGGTGTCTGGGGGCACTTGTCTGGGCACTTCTCTGGGCTCTTACTGCCTCCCTTTCTTTTCCCTTCTTCTCCCATCTTCCAGGCCCTTGGCATAATCTCAAGCAGGGATTTAGCATTTACAAAAGCAGGAATCCTTACAGCTGGCTCAGATCCCTAAGGCAAGGAAGTGTGAAGCTTGGCTGCCGGATGGAAATTGGTGTGGGTGGGGAATAAGGGAGCCAAAGACGAATTAGGACTTCAGCCACTGATCTGCCCAAATACCCTGCCGCTTCTCCCAGGGGCTCAGGGGCCTCCCCAGGCTCTGCTCAGCAGGGAGCCTGCTTCCTCCTCTCTCTCTCTCTGCCTGCCTCTCTCCCTACTTGTGATTTATGTCTGTCAAATAAATAAATAAAATCTTTTAAAAAAGAAATTAAAAAATAAAAAACAAAAAGAAATGCAGATTCTCAGCTGACTACAGGCCTGTGGCATCAGAATCCGCATTTTCATACGATCCCAGGTTATTTCTGCAAGTATTAAAATTTAAGAAACCCCCGCTCAGAGCATTCATGTCACACTGATAGGGATCAAAACAAGACTTCGATATTTTAAAGATATTTTCAAAGAGGAAAAAACAATCATGAAAAAATTTGCTGATTAAAGTAACAGAGTTAAAAGAAAAAGAGATTCTGGTAATAATTGTGTTAAAGGGATACTTTTTTGGTGGGTACTGCTGTGGGAATTAGTGAAGTGGTACAGGTCTTGGAAGGCATAATTTCATTTCTATGACTCGAACTTAAGTTAAAATTTAGGTGGTGCTGTAGCTTCCAAGAGGGTGAAAGGAATTTAAGACGATGGCTAAGTTTTTCTAAGCTTCTTCCTTATTAACAGAACCCCAGTTTTGTGGGGGCGGGGGCAGAGGGGAGCAATTCAGCCGAACACATTTTCTGGACTCTTTGCTCAAAGGGGCGGATTTGTTGTTGGGCGACATCTCCAGGTGAAATGTTGATGAAGCGAATCCACTCAGTTACCAACCCCTTCTGACCTATGAACCTGTTCCTCTCTCCCCTTTATTCTCCCCGGAACTCAGATGGGATGTTGGCCATCCATTATTCACTAACCCGATGTCAGCCCTGCCTCCTTCCAGACTTTTCATTGCATGAGAAAAACAAAATCCTAATTGAAATCACTGTCTCTCAGGAGGGTGATATTTGCATTTGAACACAACTCCCCACTTCTGTGCATCTAAATGTCCAAAACTAGAGGCTTAATCAATACGTTATCATCTCCCCGCAAGATGAAATGCTAAAAGACATTTTAAAAATTGCGTAATGGGGCACCTTGCAGGTGGTCGAACATCTGCCTTCTGCTCAAGCTTAGGTCGTTATCCTGGGGTCCTGGGATTGAGCCCCACGTTGGGCACCCTGTTGGGTGGGGTATCTGCTTCTCCTTCTCTCTCTGACCCTCCCCTCCTTATGTTCTCACTCGTACTCTTTCAAAGGAACACAGAAAAAAAGCTTTTAAAAAAATTGTGTAGAACTGTGGTTTCAAATTAATTCTAGTGGTGGGCACCTCCCCTTATTAATACTCAGCCTTTCATAGAAACTTAGCACATAGAACCATTAAAAGTAGGGGCGCCTGGGTGGCTCAGTGGGTTAAGCCTCTGCCTTCAGCTCAGGTCATGATCTCGGGGTCCTGTGATCGAGCCCCACATCGGGCGCTCTGCTCAGCGGGGAGCCTGCTTCCCCGCCTCTCTCTGCCTGCCTCTCTGCCTACTTGTGATCTCCCTCTTACTGTCAAATAAATAAATAAAATCTTAAAAAAAAAAAAAAAGAACTGTTAAAAGTAGACCATCGTCAGTGTGCTGAGTGTGGGAACCTTCCACCTTCCACCCCCTCTCCCCGCTGGGGGGATATTGAAGCATCCTCTGTAGTCTCTAGAATTTGATAAAACTCTAGAGCACAGTTTGAAACTGATTGTAGTTATCTCTTTACCCACATGAAAATATACTCATGAGATCTTGTTTAGCAAAGAAAACTGTTTACTAATCAAATTATGGTATAATCCAATGTTATATTAAGATAAAGTTATTATATATATATATATATATATAGTGATATATCGATCACTCATTTTCCCAGGCTTCACTGGTTTTGGGAAAGAATGAAGTCACCTTAATCATAATTACTCGAATTCTCCTGCTGGTGGTCCTCAGTCTCCACGAGGTAGCACCTGCCTCCACAGTCCCCCCAGCTATCTCCGAGGAGCCTTCGGGGGTGTTTCCCTCCTTTTAGGACCATAATCACCCCATAGTCTCCCTCTGGCCCCCTGGTTTCCATCACCTGTAGAGGTGTGTGGAGACAGTCCCAGCCCTGCTTTTGCTGCTGGTGCCTGGGGGACGTCTGCCCCAGATGTCCACCCCACCCACTTTGCTGCAAACATCTGTCTTGGTCCCATGCTGTTTTCTGCAAAGGACGAGGAAGGTGAACGTGGGCTGTTCCAGGGGGCTGAGCCCTGGCTCAGGGGCAGGCAGGGAACCAGAGGCCATGTCAGCAGTCATGCGGACCTCCTCGTCTTCTGGCTGCCCCTACGCCCCCATGCATTTAGCATTGACTTCCCAGTACTCTCTGCCCCCACAAATGAGCTCACTGGGGCGCCCCATGCTCATCAGCTTGAGCTGGTTCCGTGTGTGTGCATGTGGATGTGCGTGTGCATGTGTGTATACATCTGTACACATGGGTATTATTAAAGCAATGTAAATAGGAATTAAAAATTTTTTTTTAAAGATTTTATTCATTTGAGAGAGAGACTGAGAGCCAGGGAACATGAGTGTGGGAGGGGCAGAGGGAGAGGGACAAGGTGACTCACCTCTGAGCCCTGCTTGAGGCTCCATGGCAGGACCTGGGCCGAAGACAGACAATTAACGACACTTAAGGACTGAGCCACCCAGGAGCCCCAGAATGGAAAATTTCTATAGTCATTTCTGAATGGCAAGATTGGGGTGCCTGAGTGTTCTATTTTTTTTTCTTGTGTTTTTAAAATTTCTACAAGAAACATGTGTTACTTGTATTTAAAAAGTGAAGAAGCTCTTGAAATCAGTTATGACTCCAGTCGCCGAATACACTTAACATAATTGCTTAGTATGTTTTTTGTGAATTTCTTGCCATCCAAGGCAAAGTATTTTCCCTGTGTCAGTTTTAGAAGGGGTGGAGGCAGGCATTGAAAGGGGAGGGAGGTAGGTAGTGGGAAAGGGAGATAGACCATAAGCATAAAAATCACGTAGAATTGTGGTTTCAGGTTATTTCTAGTAGAAGACACTTCTTTTTTATATTCAATTTTTCATAAAATCTCAATATCTATATACTGTTCGTAATAGTTAACACTGTGTGTCTGTATCTTTTTACAGCTTTGGGGGATTTAATTCACATATAACACTGTGTACGTTTAGGATGTACAAGGTATTGATCTGATACCCTTGTTATCTCCATCTCTATCTTTGATTATATAGATCTGAAGACACTGCTTTCCAACAAAGTCCAAACATCCCACACTTCTGGGGTGTGGTGACCGGCTCTTTCTAGAATGCCCATTCACTGGGCTCCCTGCCCTGCAGCCAGTGGGAGTAAGGCTTTGGGGACACAGGCTGACAATATAGGGAGTGTCCCGGAGTCTGGTCCTTCACTTGGGGGTACCCCGGCATTAACACTGGCATGTGGCTAGGGAATTGGGGGGCTCCAGTTACAGCATGGAAAGGGTGACCATTGCAAAGCTGGTTATTACAGAAGGTGAGTCAAGTCGCCATGGGAAACCATAAACCATCCTTATTCCCATTAAATGTGGCACCGTGTAGCCCTCCCTTTTGCTGCTAAAGACTGTTGGCTCCAGGATGATTTGCAGAAAGCTTCCTCTTATAATGGGACTTTCAACTCAGGTGGGAACAAGACGAGGGGTTCAAGGGCGCCTGCGCGGTGGGTCTCCACTGACTTTAGTTCATTAGCGGTTTTCCTCTGAGGGAGTCCCCAGGCGCAGTGGATTCTGCTTTGAGAGCTGGACTTTCCAAGTGCCCTGTTGCAGGGGACAAAATTTCAGTTCCCCTTTCACTGCAACAACAAAAGAAGTCTCATCCCATGCCCTGTGGAGACTCCCAAATTTGTGTCATTCCCTGTCTGAGCCACTCCTGCCATCTGACACATTTGCTTTCCTTTATTTTCAGAACATCCCCTTTGAAGGTCTGTCCCTTCTCCTCAATGTTCTGTCTCCCAGCTGCCCCCATCCCCAACCCTGCAGTAATGCACCTTGCTTAAAGCCACGACAAGAACAACTTCAAGGTGCCTCCCTTTTTGTTTTCAGTGTTCAAACTGGCCCCTTGTCTTCCTCAACTTGCCAGCCCCCAGCAGAGCCCAAACCACCCAGGGTTGTTTTCTAAAGATTTTATATATTTGCTTGGGGAAGAGAGAGTGCACACACGGAGGGAGAGGGAGAGGCAGGCCCCCTGCTGAGCAGGGAGCCCCATGCGGGGCTCCATCCCAGGACCCCGAGATCATGCCCTGAGCAGAAGGCAGAGGCTCCACGGAGCCACCCAGGTGCCCCCACCTAGTGTTTGTCATTCGTCATTTACCTTTGGCTTAATGACACCAGCTAACATTTGTTGAGCTTGGACTTGGTTTCTAGCACATGTGTGACTTTGCTTAATTCTGAGAGCAGCCCAGTGTAGTAGGTGCTTTAAACACCCAGCTGCTGAGATCAGACAATGACTCCTGGCAAGAGCCTTAAGCCTGAGGTCCCACGTGGAAGGAAGGCAGAGTTGCCAGCAGCCCAGACCTCCTGGCTCCCCAGTCTGTGTGGCAAGTCCCAGCGCCAGTGCTGGGCTTGGGTCCTCTAAGGAGCCTGCATCAAAATTTTTAAAAAATTCCAATCCTACCATTCAGCATTTCAGGTAGTTTTCGCCAACCCTCGAGGACCTTCTGCCTTCGGGACAGACCACTGGGGAGCTCCCACGTGCTGGGCTTTGGGTCAACCTCACAAAGCCCCCAGTTCTCACCACTATGTGGCCCGAGGAATAACACAGAATCAAAGAATAAGAAGTTTCACTTGCTCAGACATTTCCGCATCGATGTCACATTTAATCCTCAGTCGGGTAACTTTATTATTAGTCCCATTAAATTTTTTTAATTGGAGTGAAACTCATACAACGTAAAATTAGCCATTTGGGAGAGAACATTTCAGTACGTCTGGTGTTATGTAACTACCGCCTCTCCTCCTTTCCAAAACATTTTCATCACCCCTAAAAGAAAGCACAGACTCATTGAAGCAAGTGATACCCCAGCCCTGAGCAACCACCAGCCACTTCCTGTCTCTCTAGAGTCACCTCTACTGGACACATCCCATAAATGCAGTCACAGGACATGTGGCCTTCTGTGTCTTCTTTCCCTTAGCATCACGTTTTCGGGGTTCACCCATGCTGCAGGGTGTGTCGGGACTTCCTTCCTTTTTATGGCTGAGCAGCAGTCCGCGTACCCACCTTTTGTTTATGTGGGTGCATCTGCTGATGGACGCCTGGGTTGTGCCATTGGGCTCTTGTGAATAGTGCTGTGTGGACAGTTGTGTAGGAGTATCTGTTTTGAGTACCTGTTTTCAGTTCTCTTCCATGTATACGTGGGAGTGGGGATAGCAGGATCACACAGTAATTTTGTTACTTAACTTCTTGAGGAAACGATCTGTGGCATTTTTAAAAAAATATTTTATTTATCAGAGAGATTGAGCAAGAACACAAGCAAGGGGAGCAGCACGCAGAAGAAGGAGAAGCAGGTTCCCTGAGTAGACAACCCCATGTGGGACTTGATCTCACGCCTACTGGGATCATAACTTGAGCTGAAGGCAGACGTTTAACCAACTGAGCCACCGAGGCACCCCAAATCCATACCTAATTTAAAAGCAAGGAATCAGGGTTTGAGAGAAAGGAGTTGTCCAAAGTCATGTGACTAGAAATGACAGAACCAGCACTAGGACCCAGGAGCGCACACCGTTGTCATTCTAAGGACGGATCTGCAGACTGCGGGGGACATCATTCATTCACTCACCAAACATTCCTCCGGAGCTTGAACTCGGCTTTGTGGCGGATTTAACAGTTCCAGAAAGGAGCTTCCAAATGCCAGAAACTTCAGAAGCAAACAAAACAAGCGTAGTATTTTTAATCATAAATCAACATGACCGGCTCACACATAAATTCCATTAAGCCAACAATCTATTTGAGCACAGTGATGTTCTCTCATACGTCTTGCTGCATATTTTAATTCCTGTGTCGGGAGTTCATGCTGATTCTCCAACAGACCTAATAGGTCCTGCTCTCTCTGTTTCTAATTGTCTTTCACTGTCTGCATTTCTTGATTGACCCCGGGGATGGGCCATTGCATACTCAAAGGGTTAAATACCAGGGTCTGGAAGAAAGACTTTAAAGGGGCCTGAGGAGGGGGACAGGGAGGATGGGGGAAACAGCAGGATTTAGCTTTGGGAATCTTATTTTCCTGCGGTTTCCAGGGGAATTTTACTATAAAGAGGCAAATTCTCATGTCTCCCCCTGACCGTTCCCGGCTCACTGGCGCATTTTCTGTGCAGAAAGGTGACATTCAAAGGCTTCAGCTGAGCTGGCTTTGATAACAGGCTTGGGCTCCTCCTGGGTCCCACCCTCCCTGACCTCCCGTCCCTGGCCCCGCTGGCCTGATTAATCAGAACCCTGCCAAGCCCACTGAGGAGGGCTCCCTGGCTAATCTAATCTCCGTCCCCACGCGGGACAGACACCCCCGCTCGGCCAATGAGACGCGATTGTGCAAGCTCGGCCGGCCGGTGGAAAATTCCATGAGCCGGCGGCCGCGGCGGCCCCTGGCGGCGTCGCGAGCTCCGCATTCCGCCGCGGTCCCCGAGCCGGTCCCTGAGCCGATCCCCGAGCCGGCCCTCTAGCGCGTCCCCTGGCCGGTCCCCAAGCCGGTGCTCTCGGCTTCCAGGCGCTTTTCCCGAGTCACCGTGCGAGAAGCTGGTTTTGTTTTGTTGTTGTTGTTGTTGTTGTTATTGTTTTATGCAAGAAAAGCCGGTGATGCCTGTATCATTGGGGGGGGGGGGAGGCGGAGACGTAGCTAAGGTCCCGCGCGCGCGCACGCGCGCACCCGCCCTTGCTTGTGTGTGTGTGTGTGTGTGTGTGTGTGTGTGTGTGAGAGAGAGAGAGAGAGAGAGAGAGAGAGAGAGAAACACACAGAAAGCACCGTCCTCAGCCCCCCTCTTGCCCAAGCCAGCTGTAAGTCCGGTCTGGAATTGTCCCCCAAGTTCCTCCGTTGGGCTTTGCAGCTCAGTACGTGTAGGGAGAATGAATGAATCGGGCATCTTTCTAGATCTATCCATCCGAGGACTGCGGAGACCTTTTAGAAGTGGCAAAAGATTGGGAGTTAGCAAAGGTGGATTTATTAGGAAGGTGAGGAGGGAGATGGAGAGCAGACCAAACCCCGTGCAATGGATCAGTGCCATAATACAGAGACGCACAGAAATTTCCAGGGCCACAAAGAAGGGACATCTTGCTCAGTCGGTCAGTGCAGAGGAGGAGGGGATGCAGATCCTAGATACACCGAGAGGAGCTAGCCAGACCGAGAAGGGGGAGGCGCTGGGGAACCTGAGTTCCAGCCCTGGAGTGAGGCTGCTGCATTTCCATGAAGCTGGGCTGTGTTAGAGATTCCTATCTTTCTTAACTCCACGTGAATTATTGCAATAAATCCACGTTATTCAGGGGGATCCGGGCCTGTGTCTGGTCCTTGCAATGTGAAAGAACCTAGGGAAGAGAGTCCAAAAATTAGAATGCAACCTTGCCCAAGAGCTGGTTCTGCCAGCAGGCAATCACAACGGCTTCTTCTTGAAGTGGAAGGGAGGAGGGGGACAATGGGCTATCTGGGAGGAAGAAAGGAGAAGGAAAAGGGAAAATACAGGTTTTTCTTCTTAAAGAAGAGTAGGAATCTTCGGGAAGCACCATGATACAGAAAGAAGGGGCCATCCCCATTCCAAAAGCCTGAAGTGGCTGAACCAAGCCAAGCCCAGGGAGACAGAAAAGCTGGATGCCCCAGTTTTGCTAGGGACCAGCTAAAGGTCCCGGAAAATCTAACTTCTCTGTGTCTTAGTTTTCACCTCTGCAAAATCAGGATTATAACAGTTTCTGAAACTGAAATGAAATGGTATCTATGAAACTGCTTGTCAGGAAATACATGGACGTATTTTTACCCACATATGCAAACAATATATAAACTCAGTTGAATTAACTTTGACAAAGAGTCATGGCTGAATTATGGATTGGTGCATATATTAATGCTTTCAGCACATATTAACTGAGCACCTAATATGTTCCAGACATTCTTGTATGCCTGGCGAGACAGCAATGAACAAAAACAGCAATCTCTGCTCTTGGGAAGCTCATATCGTTGTGGGAAACACAGGGCATAAACCAGAGCTATAGAATATTTGAGGTGATGATCAGTGGCTAGCAGGAAAGGGGGGGTAGGGACTTCGAAGGTAGGGGGATGATTTTCTTTTCTTTTTTTTGAGAAAGAGTGCGCGTGTGCACACGCGCATTGTGGGGAGGGCTGGGAGGAGCAGAGAGAGAGGGAGAGAGAATCTTAAGCAGACTCCCCCTCTGAGCTCAGAGTCCCGTGGCTGGGCTCTCTCTCGTGACCCTGGGATCATGACCCGACCCAAAATCCAGAGTCAGATGCTTAACCCACTGAGCCACCCAGGCACCCCAGGGAGGGATTAGTGAATAGGGTAAGTAGGGAAGGGCTCATTGAAAAGGCCATCTTTGAGCAGAGACCCAGGAGGTGAGGGACTGAGCCCTATGGATTTCTGGGGGAAGAACCTTCCGGGGGAGGGGGGGAGCCCGCCAGTGCAATGGATCTGAGGTGGGACTGTGGCCCTCCCAGCTGGAGGAAACCGAAGGCAGGCGCTGTCCCTGGAGAGGGAGTGGGCAATGGGGACGAGGTGAGCCTTGGGACAGCCAGTGGACAGCAGTGCTGAAGATTCCCCCTTGGGGCTCCTCTGACTGCACTGTAACTCCATCACTAACTTGGAGACTGGCGGGCAACCAGTCAGCGTTCACTGGAAGCCTCCCTGTGTGTTCAAGCCTGTGCAGGGGGGCGGGGCTCCCGAGAACACGCGGAAGGATAACACAGACCCTTGCTCTGATAGGGGCTACGCACGGTCTTGAGCTGCAAAAGCAATTCGTGACCGACACAAAGCGGTTTCTAACATTTGCTGAATTGTGCAGATGGGCCCTGAAGGGGCGAAGAGACCGGGAGCTTTGGGGAGGAACCCCAGAGGTACCCCGGGACTGTGGGGGGTCATAGCAGGTGCTTGTGAACCAAGGGCGTGCCTGACATTGACAAGCCGAGACAGCTCTGTGGCTCACCTGTCTCCTCTTGGGTTGGGGTGGCCGGCAGCTGCTGGCAGCCACCCCGAGGCACGCAGGCCGGCCTTGTCAGACCACCACTGGGGCTACTGCGGGTGGCCCTCCAGCCACACGGTGAGAAAAGGTCTCGTGAAGAAGGAAATGACCACGCCGTTGCTGAATGGAATGTTTCCCCTGGAGAAATCACATAAGCAGTCAGGTGTCTGGGCCTCAGCCTCACACCCTCACTGGGCCAGTCCACTAGGGTCCTGGGGTCAGCGCTGGCGGGGAAGTGACTTCCTCTAGCAGGCCAGCCTCCTTTCCACGTTGCTGAGTCTTCTTTGCTTTTGTAATCCTGTCTGAGGCATCTCGCCAGGCAAGGAGGGTGATCAGGGATAGAGAAGTTGGCTGAATCTGGTTCAGAAAACGGCACAATGCCGTGCCACTCAGAGCCTTTTGCAGAGTTGGCCGGCTGGCCCAGGGCTGGCTCTTAGCAGCGCTAGAATGCAGCAGTGGTCAGCCCTCAGAAGCCCCCAGGCACCTCCTCGTCACATGGGGGCCAAGTCTCCATTCTGAAATCATGGGACTCCTCACCGCAGTCTCCCAGCGCCGGGCTTCCAGCTCTAGAAGCACCCTTGACCTCCCTGGACAGGCCTGAACACGTCCTAAACCCTTCCGGGCCTCAGCTAGACCCACCCAGGCTCTGTGAAACCACAACAGCCATGTGCTTGTCCCTCAGGTCAGCCCCGTGGGAGCCAGGTTGCTCTGGGGACAAGGGAGGGAGGGAGAGGGGGCATTGTCCTGTGTTTCTTCTCATAGCCAAACAGTTATTGATTTCACGTTTTGAGTACTATAGCATATGATTCAGAAAACCAACCGTTATAAAACATTACATAGTGCAAAACACCTTTTCTCATCAGCTCATTTTTCATCCCTCACCTCAAAAAGTAGCCACTGTTATTAATTTATTTATCTCTAGATAAATATTTCTTCCTTCCTTCTTTCCTTCCGTCCTCTTCCTTCCTTCCTTCCTTCCTTCCTTCTCTCTCTCTCTCCCTTCTTCCCCTCCTCCCCACCTCTCCTCCTCCCTTCCTTTCTTTATTGCACATACAAGCAAATTGACTATATATTCTTCTCCCACTTCCAACTCCTACTTGCTGTTCTGTACCCTGTTCTTTTCAGTTAACTGTGTCTCGGAGATCTTTCCATCATGGTACATAAAGCATGTCATTTTTCTCCTTCACTGATGCTTACTTACTATGCAAAAGTTGCCTAAACACTCTCCTGTATAAGGACATTTAAGCTGTTTGCAATCTTTTGCTTTCAAACACAGCTGCCATGGATAACTTTGCAACTCACGTAGTGTGTGATTATGTTTATGCAGAAGGTAAATTCCTAGAAGTAAAATGGCTGAGTCAAAGGTAAATGCATCTCTAATGTGGACAGATGTTGCCAAATTGCCCTCTGTAGGGCCCATGCCAAAATCTGTTCCTGGTAACCGCCTGAGGAGAGAGCGCTCCTGTGTCTCCAGAGCTCCCCAACCAAGTTGGTTTTCAAGCTTTTGGGTTTTTGCCATTTCTGATAAGTTATTTTTCAATCAGTATGGTTTTAGGATGTAGAGTTCTTGTTATGATTGATGTTGAGGAACCTGCAAACTGTTCATATCCATGTCCATTTTCCTATTGGTTTGTTGGTCTTTGACTTATGCATGTGCAGCAGCTCTATGGGGGAAGCAAAGGCCCTGTGGTATGAGTGACGCGTATTTCTCACTTTGTCATTTACTTATTTACTTTGCTTAGGATGGTTTTTTGTTTATTTTGTTCTGTTTTAGAAGGTGCCACAGCGTGGAGCCCAACGCAGGGCTTGAACTCAAGACCTCGAGACCAAGACCCGAGCAAAGAACAAGAGCCGGGAGCCTAATCCACTGAGCCACCCGGGTGCCCCTGCTTTGGGCGGTTTCCAAAATTTGTTTGCTTTCTTTCACGCGGAAGGTTCTGATTTTCATGTAGTTGAGATTGTCAACCATTTGTTTCGTGGCTTCTAGATTTTGAGTCATAGTTAGCAAGACTTTCTTCATCTCCCATTTTTTTATGTTTTAAATTTTCATATTTAAGGTTTATGCAGATGGAATTTATTCTACCATAGATGCGAAGTCTATAGACAAAATATTTGTTATCAGAGCGCCTGGGTGGCTCAGTTGGTTGAGTGTCTGACTTAAGTTCGGGTCATGATCTTAGGCTCCTGGAATTGAGCCCCACATCAGGCTCCCTGATGCAGGGAGTCTACTTGTCCCCCTCACTCTCCTTCTGTGCCCCCCCAACCCCACTCATTCTCTCTCTCTCTCTCAAATGAAAAAATATTTCAAAATATTTGTTAGCAAAACCACTTATCGGCTGGTCCATCTTTCACCTATGTATTTGAGATGTTAACTTTATCTTAAAATTTCTGTATGTATTTGGATATTTTTCAGGTTTTTCAATTCTGTGCCATATGTCAGTCTGATTAGTCATATTCTACAATTATGATGTTTTAATTATTGAAGATTTTATGTGCATTTAAAAACATGATGTAGCTATTCCTCATTTATTTTCTTTATCAAAATTACTTGGGTTATTCTTGTTTATTTGTCCATGTGAAAGTTAAAATCACCTTGAATAGATAAAAATTTCTTTTTATATTTTTACTGCAATAATATTTATAAATTAACACTTGTAAGTTGAGGGATATTGACATAAGGCAAAGTCTCCCTATCTAAGGACATGGTATGTCTTTTAATCTACTCAATTCTTATACTTTCTCTCCCTCTCTCTCTCTTTTTTAAGATTTTATTTATTTGTCAGAGGGAGAGAGAGCAGAAGCAAGGGAGTAGCAGGCAGAGGGAGAAGCAGGCTCCCTGCTAAGCAAGGAGCTCGATGTGGGACTTGATCCCAGGACACTGGGATCATGACCTGAGCTGAAGGCAGGTGCTTAACCAACTCAGCCACCCAGGCACCCCAATCTCTTCCTCTCTCTCTCGCTCTCTCTCTCTCTCTCTTTTTTTTTTTTTTTTTTGGTTCACTTATGAACATTTAAAAAATTATGTAGGCCTTGCTTAACAGTATCCTGTTAAGCTTACGTTTAGTTATTTTATCTTTTTTATTCTAAATGATGTATTTTCTTACATTATATTACCTAATTGATTTGCTTGTATAAACAAAAACTATTGATTTCTGTAGATTAATTTTACATATCCTCCCATCCTACCATATTCTCTTATTGATTGTAGTGGTTTCCATTCATTTCTCTTAGGATTTCAAGGAATAAAACAAATCCCCTGCAAATAGTGGTAGTTTTACCTCTTTTTGCTTGATTTGTATACTTTCAATTGTGTTCTTTTTCTAGTTGTGTTGGCTAGTACCTCTAGTACAAAATTAAATAATAGTGTGGTAGTGAGCAAACACTTGTCTTATTCCTGACTTAAAGGGAAAAGCTTCTAGTATTTCTTGATTGAGTGTGTTTTTGGTTTTGAGGTTCAGATAAATACTTAAAAGGTATCTATTTATTCCCATGTTGTTGCCTGTGAAAAATAAAGAATGAATTGTCAAATTTTCTCAAATTCTATTTGAACATGTATGAAGGTGACTACCTAATTTTCTCCTTAGAATTAAGTGGATTTCCTAATACTGAATCGTCTTCGCATTCTTGAATAAGCCACATTTGGTCCTGGTGTGCATTATTATCGTCACTTGCTGATAAACCCTGTTTGGTAGTATATTGGTTAACATTTTGTTGATAGGAAAAGTGCACAAAAGTTAGGTATATAAGTAAATGAGTTTATGCATGTGCTTATGTGTGTGGGAATAAATGTATGTAAGCAATATTTGCATAAGAATCTGCACATGAAGGTATGAAAAGCTAATGGAATAGAAAAATACATGATTAATCCTCAAAAAAGGCAAAAAATGAGGAACAAAGGAATAGAACAGATGGAACAAATAAAAAACAAATAGCAACATGGTATGATTTCATGCAGCTATATTGGTAATTAGTTGAAATGTAAATGTAAAACGCTCCAAATAGAAGAATAAAGCAGTCAGACTAAATTTAAAAAGTTGAGACCCAGGCATAGACTGTTTACGGTGAGCACAAATCAAATATAAGGGTCAGGTTAAGGATGAAAGTAGAGGGTAACAAAGTTATACGACGCAGGACTAGCAAAAAGAAATTTGGCTGACTTAATGACAGACTAACTGTACTTTAAGGCAAGAAGTATTACTAGAGTGAAAAGGAATTGTTTCCTTATGATAAAAGGGTCAATTCAACAAGAAAACCCAAGAATCTGAACTTTGTATGTCCTTGATAACATGATTTCAAAATAGAAATGAACAGAATTTTAAAGAAATAAATCAACAACCAGAGCTGAGAATTAATAATATATTTTTCTACTCTATTTTCACATCCATTAGCTTTTTAAAATTTATGTTTTTATTTATTCACTTACATACTCTGTATGCCCAATGTGAAGCTTCAGCTCACAAACCCCAAGATCAAGAGACACATGCTCTTCCAACTGAGCCAGCCAGGCACCCCATGGTCCATTAGCTTTTTAATTATACTTCTTTGGGGGAGTGATTGCCCTAAAGATTTCATTATGCATCTCTGACTTATTATCTTTGACCTTAAATTGGTATTTTTTAATGAGAGGGAGGTAGGGGTAGAGGGAGGGACAAAGAGGGACCCAGCATGGAGCCTTATGTGGGGCTCGATCTCATGACCCTGAGATCATGACCTGAGACGAAATTGAGAGACGCTTAAAAGACTGAGCCACTCAAGGGCCCTTAAACTGGTACTTTTATCTCTTAATTAATAATGCAATAATCTTACAACAGTTTAAGCCCATTTACTCCATCCCACACTTAGGGGTATTGTTGTATAATGTTGTAAAGCTCACAAGACATATGTTGTAAACATATGTTGTATATGTTGTAAAGCTCACAAGACATTCTTTTTATTATTCTGGTTTCAAATCAGAAAATATTCTTTTCTCTTTTCCCATGTATTTATTGTTTCCATTGTTCTTTGTTCCTTTCTGAAGTTCTGTGCTTCCATCTGGGAACATTTTTCCTTTACTCAAAAATAAATGTCCTTTAGTATTTCAAGTAGTGCTTTTCCACAGGGGATGAATTATTTCCAGGTTTGTTTGTTTGTTTGGTGCCTGAAAAATTTTGATTTTGCCTTTATCTGAAGGACTTTTGCTGGTTATAGAATCCTACTTTGATATTTTTTTTTCTTTCAGTGCTTTAAATTTATCATTCCATTCATTGTCTTGTGGGTTTTCACCGTTTCTGTTGAAAAAGTCAATCATCAGTTTTACTGTTGCTTCATTGAAGGTCATGTGCATTTTTTTTTTTTTTCTGGATGCCTTTAAGATTTTCTTTGTGTCGTTGATCTTCATTGCTTTACTTAGATATGTCTAGATGCATTTTTCTTTTTATTTATCTTCCTTGGGGTTCACTGAGACTCTGGATCAATGAGTTGACATCTTTCATCAATATTATAAAATTCGTGGCCATTGTCTCTTCAAACTTTGCTTCTGCCCTTGTTTCTTTCCTCTCTTGACTCCAAATATACACATATTAGACCTTTAGACTATGTCTCACGTATCAATTGTGCTCTATTCTTTCTGCGCTTTATATTGGATTTCTGTGTTGATCTATTTTTGAGTTTACCAGTCCTGTCTTCTGCTGTATACAGCCTTCTTTTAAAACCAAGTTCTTAATTTCAGCTGTTATATTGTCATTTGTAGAATGCCCACCTGATTATCTTCATGGATTCCATTTATTTCCTTTAACACATTTATCATGTTATTTTAGAAGCATAGAGGCTGCAGATGGTATCTTCACCAGTGAGAGTTGCCTTTTCCTTCTCATAGGTGAATAAGGTGAAAAGCAGATTGCTGTAGTCTGATCAGAGACTGAGCTGAGTTGGGGCCGGATTCCAGTTTAGTAAGATGCATTCTGCCTCTGGTTTGCCCTGGAAGTCCTGCCTTTTGGAGGCTTGAGCTAAGCAACCACTCCAAGCACATTAAAATTTGGCATATGTCTTGAGGGGAAGACTGATCACATGTCTGGCAGGCCTTTCCACTCAATGGGATTGTTTCCTAAGAACCTACAAGACTGCAGAATATTTCTCTCTGCCTTTCTAGCCCAGTCCCAGCCTTTTGGACCCACCCATCCCCTACCACCCCCAGCCCTGCCCCAAACTTAGCAAACATCTCAGGAAAATTAGCCTTGTGTTTGGACTCTTTAAAAAAAAAAAAAAGATTTTACATATGTATTTGAGAGAGACAGGGAGAGCATGAGGCAGAGATGGGCAGAGGGAGAGGGGGAGGGACAAGCATACTCCTGGCTGAGCATAGACACAGTCCCAGGACCCTGAGATCATGACTTGAGCTGACGTCTGATGCTTAACTGACTGAGCTACCCAGGCATCCCTGGACTCTTTTTTTTTTTTTCTTAAAGATTTATTTATTTATTTGAGAGAGAGAAAGACAGAGAGACAGAGAGAGCGAGCACACTGGGGGAGAGGCAGAGGGAGAGAGAGAATCCCAGGCAGACTCCCTGCCAAGTGCAGAGCCAGATTTGGGGCTTGATCCTAGGACCTTGAGATCATGACCTGAGCCGAAATCAAGAGTTGGATACCCAACCAACTGAGCCACCCAGGCATTCCATGTTTTGGATTATTTTAATTTCTAATCCATTGCATTAACCAAAAGTTCTGCTGCTTTCTCTTTCTGTGTAATGTGTTTGAGCCTAGCTGACATCAGCCCACAATCAACTGGTGAGTATCAGCTCGTGTACGATGAAATCTTACTTCTCCAGAATTTTCTGTTTATCTAGTCCTTGTTTTCATGGTTCTCGACTGTCTTGAAAATATGATTATTTCAAACTTACCCAGTTGTTGTTACTACCTTACAGAGAATGTCGATCTTTCTGACCTATTGTATTCTACCTAGAAGCCCAAATACCCTGTTTGTCAGTATTTTATGCAGTGTTTGTTGTTGTCATTGTTTGTTGGTTTCTTGTTTTAGTATCCATAAGTGAAAATAATGTATGAGGGTTGGGTTTCCTTTTTCTTTTTTTTGGGGGGGGGTTGTTGTTGTTTGTGGGGTTTTTTGTTTGTTTGTTTTGTTTTTGTTTTTGGTGAGCACTCCTTGTCAGGTTTTGGTATTATGTTTATTTCATGAAGAGCATTTAAAAACATTTCTTTGAAAAATTCTGTAGCATAATACCACTGGAATTATTCCTCTGTAACAGAAAATCATCTTGGTCTGGAGTTTTTATTGCAGAGTGGCAGGGAGAAACCCTGGGACAAATTTCTTTGCTCCTGTGCAGCTATTAGTTTATTTGATTTTCCATCTTTTCTGGAGTCAGTTTTAACCATTTTTTTCTTTCATAGCACTCTCAAACATAAATATAATATAAGTCACACATACAATTTAAAGTTTTCTGGTAACCACATTTAAAAAGTGAAAAAAAGCTGGTAGAGTTCTTTTAAATAATATTACATTAACCAAATATATCTCAAATATTATCATTGTCAATATTATCAACACATGATCAATTGTAATTACTAGTGAAATATTCATTTTTTTGCTTCATAACTCTTCAAAATCCAGTGTGTGTTTTATACTTACAATACCAGGCTAAGACTGGCCACATTTTCAGTGCTCAGTTTCCATGTGTGGCTAGTTGCTGCTGTATTGGAGACCTCAGCTCTAGAACACTGTCCTTTTCATCCATGTTTCCATATGTATTTGAAAAATTATTTTTATGATGCTGGACAAACTACTTTTAGATGATTTGTTTAATTTCCATGGTTTTTCCAGTTATTGGATCCATTTAATCTTATTTTATATATTTGCCCTTTCTTCCTTCCTCGATTTCATTAGCCATAAATTTGTATATTTTATTATTTTGTTCTTTAAAAAAAACCCAGCTTTTAAATTAACTAGTTCCAAGTCTTCTACTTCATAATCATTATATTTTATTTATTTACATTTTTATTAAATTTTTTCCTTTAGCTATCCTATCCTTCAGTCTATTTGATGATTTTTCTAACATTTATTATGTTATTTCTTTCACTTATTTTTAATTTTTCTGTTTGTTAATAAAACTATATAAGGCATATGCATTTTCATTCCGTGCTGCTTTTGCTCTACTGCTGTAAGCGTTAACAGTCATATCTTCATTATTACCCTCTTGTTCTGTGCTATCAGTTTGTATTTTTTTCCTTTGACTCCACAGTTGTTTGAAAGAGTGTTTAAAATTTTCCAGCAAGTAAGGGCTTTTTGTCTTCAGATTTTTGATGTTAATTTCTACATTGTCATTAAAGAATGTTTTCTGTTCTGTTTTTGTTTTTTGGGAATTTTGAGGTTTGTTCTGTGGCCACTTGAAAAGGAGATGTTCTCTATTTCTCTTATTTATTATATGATTTAGTTCTCCATTAGCCTTGTTAATTCTTTTTCCCACTTGCCTTGTAAAGCTTTGAAGATGGATTTTTCTCTTTGTCTTTGGTATTCTGTAGTTTCACTAGGATGCATGTAAGGATGGGTTTATTTTAATGATCATTCTCAGATTTTGGTGTACTTCTTTAACTGAGGGTTCATATCTTACTCTGATATTGAAGATCTAAGCCCTTATGTCTTTGAAAATTGCTCAGTCCTTTATTTTCTGTCTTGGAATTTCTCTTAGTTATAAGTTGGTTTTTCCCATTCAAATGTTCACTTTTCTTGGTTTCTCTCTCACATTTTCCATCTCTTTATTTTTTTGAGGCATGTTGGGTAATTTCCTCTGATCTTTTCATTCACTGATACTCTCCTCATCTGTGACAGAAACACTACATCAACTCTAGTTTCCCATTGGAAGTTTATATGTTTTCTTTCTCAAACTTCTATTGGGTCCTTTGGGCTTATCCCCATTGTATTTTCATTCTGGGCCTATGGCTTATATTTCTTCTTTTATATGTCTAAATACGTTAGGTATCTCTTTTATATTGTCCTTTTATCTTTGGTTCTTTTTTTTTTTCAAGATTTTATTTATTTATTTGAGAGAGAGGGAGTGAGAGAGAGCATGAGAGAGAAGAAGGTCAGAGGGAGAAGCAGACTGTCTATGGAGCTGGGAGCCCGAAGCGGGACATGATCCTGGGACTCTGGGATCATGATCTGAGCTGAAGGCAGTTGCTTAACCAACTGAGCCACACAGGCACCCCATCTTTGGTTCTTGATATTCACTTTTCCCCAGCTGTGGCATCTGTGATTTTCCCTCATGGCGATTCATGCCTCATGCACTTTACTATTTCTGTTTATCTTCAGTGTGGCTCATATTTTCACAGTAAGTCCCAGTTGCCTGAGTTTGAGGACCACCTCTACAGGGCAGTTTTGATTTTTTTTTCCACCAGGACCCTTATGGATTTCTTTAGTATGGAACTACCTTTGACATTGATGTTGTGGCTTGGGACCACTGTGCAGGGCAGATAGTGTGAATTTATATTCATCAACAGTGCCAGCCTGGGTGTCTGATTTCTAGTATTTTTCTCTTTCTTCCCCAAAGTCTGAGTAGATGATGGGTGTTCTTGCCACTTCTCAGACTGGTGGGTAGAATATTTCTAATCCTTGGTTCTCATTTCCCATCAGGAGCAACACTCTGCAAACCCTAGCCCCGTGATTTAGATCAGCTCCTCTTCTACATGAACATGGAGTCTGCACCTTTCAGCTGGTATCAAGTCCTGGTTTCCAGAAATTTCTCATCTTGACTTCCCCCTATCACTTCAACTTTTCTTGCCTCAGAGCCTGACTATGAATAAATCTTCTTCTTGTTAAGTTTCATCTGGAGATTTTTATCCACTTAAAGTGGGAGGGAGGGGTTTACCAAGACAGTGACCCGAATTCCACAAATAAAATTTGAAGAGAAAAATTTGTTGTTACTATAAGGCAAAGACAACTCTATGGTAGAATAAAATTCAGAACGTTCTTGAATTTTTAAGATAGATTGCACACTAAAGAAATTTTGCTGGAGGCAGAGATTTGGGCCAATTTCCTTCATCCCTTGAGGTTACGTGTTTGTTCTGTTTTGTCATCAGGGGTACTTCTGTGGAAAAGTCTGAGAAACATTGCCCTGAGATGACCTTGACTGCTGAAATGGAAATCACTCTGTGGGCAAGTCCCTGACACGTAAATGAACACCCAAGGTGAAGAGCACTCACCCAGCTCAGTGGTCCACATCCACTGTTTTGCCTAGGCCCTCTGTAAAATATCAGGAAGCAGATCTTTAAAAATTATTATTGGGCTCCTGGGTGGCTCAGTTGCTTAAGCTCAGGTCATGATCCTGGAATCTGGGGATTGAGTCCCTCATTGGGCTCCCTGCTTGGAAGGGAGTCTGCTTCTCCCTCTGACCCTCCTCCTTCTCATGCTCTCTCTCTCTCCCAAATAAACAAATAAAATCTTAAAATATATATTTTAAAAAATTATTTATTATTATTTTTAAAGATTTTATTTATCTATTTTACAGAGAGAGAGACCATGAGAGAGGGAACAAAAGCAGGGAGAGTGGGAGGGGGGAAACAGGCCTCCCGCTGAGCAGGGAGCCTGATGCAGGGCTCCATTCCAGGACCCTGGGCTCATGACCTGAGCTGAAGGCAGACGTTTGTTTAACAACTGAGCCACTCAGTCTCCCCTTTAAAAATTATTACTACCCATGACAAAAAGTTACAACATTACAAAACGCTACAAAGTAGAAAGAAAAGGAGCCCCAACCAGTACCCCCTCCCTCTCCCTCTGATTCCCAAGAGATCACACTGCTTACAGCTTCTCATGGACCCTTCCAGAAATGTTATGTGCACATGGATTTATTTTTTCCATTTAGCATAAATAGGATCCTAGCATACTTGCTCTGTAGATTTAGTTTCTTTTTTATTTTTTGGGGGGTTTTTGTTTTGTTTTGTTTTTACTTATTGCTACCTTTTGAGTGTGTTTTCCTATGAGCACATGTAGCTGTGCCTCATGTTTTCCCATAGGGATTTCCCATACAATCATAATCCTCTCTCCCTAGACAGTGAGTCTACATCCCATATTTTTTGCTATTTCCAACAACAATTCAGGGAGTGTACTTGTGCAGACATCTTTCTGTAAGTGTGTGAGCAGAATCTAGAAGGGAAATGTGCATTTAAGCCTTTGATGGGTAGGGTTGGACAGCCCTCCCAAAGTGCAGTACGTGTTTGAACTGTCACCCAATGGTGGGAGAACTGCCTGGTAATCAGGACTTTAAGGAGCCTCCAGATTTGGACCCTCTGCTTGGCATCCCCAGAGAGTGCAGGGATGTTGCCCCCAGTTGAGGACAAAAATCTGGTTGTTGAAACCAAGATCAGATGCTTCTTATTTTTTGAAGAAATTGGTTGCTTGAGTGCCTTTTGGGATTCCCAAAATGGAGAGCAGACATGCGGCAAAGGCCGGGAGGGAAGAATAGAGGACAGTAGATGAAGAGTTCCTATCACTGAACTCCTCAACTATTTGGATAAGTCATGAATTTCACTATTTTAAGAAAGTGGTATTAGGATGTCTCAGTCAGTTAAGCATCTGCCTTTGGCTCAGGTCATGATCCCAGGGTCTTGGGATTGAGTCTCAACATCAGGCTCCTTGCTCAGCGGGGAGCCTGCTTCTCCTTCACCCTCTGGCACTCCCCTGCTTATGTGCTAGAGCTTTCTCTTTCTCTCTCTGACAAATAAATAAATAAAATCTCTTTTAAAAAAGTGGAAAATGTAAAAACAAAAGAGTTAATAAAGCTACTAATATGTGGGCAATTAAATAATGCTATTTGTTTGAATAATTATTTAATCTATTAGATAATTAAGTAAGACTACTTTGTTGGGGGGTAGTTGGCACACGAAGTAGGTAATGAAAACAATTCTAGCACAGAGACAAACTGGATCCGGGGCCATGGCCCTTCGTTCTTGGAAACCAGTTGCTAAACATTTTAAAATTTCTTCTGTGTGTACTGTATATGCATGAAGTTTGAATGTAAAGAGAATGCAAAGTTGTTCTGTGCAAATGGTTACCAGAATTGACACTGGCCTTGATGATCTGTAACTTTGTCTTTTAACTCTGATGAATTATTATTATTTTTTGCATTGTTTTTTGGTGACTGCAAAGTACAGAAGGGATGTGCCATCATCCACTTAGTTAATCCAAATACCAGTAGAGTTCTGGTAATTTGACATTTTGACATCGCAATGTCAAAAGTAGCACAGAGTGAATATTCATGAGTGTGCAGGACTGCCTTGCACACTCCTTTGCTTATTTCCTCAGGATACGTATTTGAATATGGAATCACTGGTTCAGAGGTTACATATGTGTTTAAGTCTTTTTGCTCTATTTTGCCAAACTGACTTCTAGAAAGATTGCATGAATTTGTATCACCCCTAGCAGGACATAATAACAGCAGTGCCACTGTGTGGTATTTCTTGACCATTTTATGAAGAAAGAAACAAACAGGACAAAAAAAAAAAAAAGAAAAGAAACAAATGCATCTCATTTTTAAACTTTTTTTATTACTAGTGAGTGTTAGCATTTTTATATGTTGTAAATTTTATATCTTTTACGTGGGTGTTCACTTAGATAAATTGGTCTGTAAGAGTTCATAATACAATAAGGATAATCAAACCTTTCTCATGTGTGTTGCACATATCTTCTATTTCCCGGGGGGGAATTTCTTGATCATCTTCTGAAAGAGATTTGACACAGAGTCAGGTCTGTCTCCTCCCTCTCCATCCTGTGAGCTGGCTACAGGTTGGTTAGCAGCTGTCTTTCTGCAGAGGATCCGGAAGCCCAGGGTCTGAGAAATGCTAGTGAAGTGCTGGGGACAAGGGTCTAGCAGCCAAGTCAGGTCATGGTCAACCGTCATTCCATAGGATCGCAAGGCCATGGGGTCTCTGGGCAAGGATTGTTTTACCAAGGTCTGTATTGCTTGTTGAGTGTCTTACTGTGATCCCGCTGCTCAAATCAAGTGATCTGGGATGGAGGCTGCCCTGAACGCCCTAGGATGTGGAGCCTGTTGTTTCCACATTCCAAGCCGGCCACCGTGATCTTGAGCCTCCTTCTTTGTCCTTGGTGGGTGCAGGGCCAGCGGGCTGTCTTTTCATGGTTTGTCAAATGCTTCCCTGGACCTAAATGTCACTCTGGGCACTGGGACCTTGGATGTTGTCCTCATTCAAAACCCATTCCTCTGTAGTCAGCGGTCCTTGAGCGGCATGGAATGCAAAGGCAGCTGTTTCCTTGGTGGGGGTCATTATTAGAATGCTTAGAATTCCTGCAGCCGTCTTGATACCAGACAGAGAATGAAGCCCACACCAAAAGCAGAGAGAAGAAAAGAACTGGGTCCTTGTTGACATTCTCGAACCACTTATTCAACTGGCCCTGAGGCTCCCTACAGGGAATATTTATGATATAAAATAATACATTCCCATATTGATTATGCCGGTTCCAGTCAGGGTTTCTGTTCTTTGCGGCCAGAACCTCCCAGTGGATAGAGGAGTTATAATGCCAAAACCCCATAAAGTCCACAACTTCTTAGCACGTCCCAGGAGCAGTATCTGAAAACGCACAGCAGTGTTGTTCGTTTGCAAATCTTCTCTGAGATGACATTTGCTTTACCCTCTCCTCTGGTGAACCAGTGCTCCTACTTTTGCTAGGATTCTCTCCTCCGTCCTCCTGGCTCCCACTCTTCTGGGAAAGTCCAGAAGACCCTTTTAACCCAGGCCTGTCTCCCCTTCAGGCTCCTGTTTGTGAGGAAGGATGAATGAATCACTGCTTACTAGTCAGGCTCAGCTCACTACTGGGGGGACGGCTCACTATCAGGAATGGCTCGTTACTGGAGGGGAGACTCATTGGTGGGAGGGATGGCTCACTAGTTGGGGGGCCACTCAGTTGTGGGGGAGTGACTCATTAGTTGGGGGGATGGCTCCCTAGTTGGCGGGGATGGGGGGTGGCTCACTAGTGGGAGGGGCAGTTCACTAGTGGAGGGGCAACGAAGATTTCCAGCTGGAGAAGACTGAGAGAAGACCAGTCCCATTGAGTGTATTCGGTTGGGAACATCGATGGTATGGTTCTCCAGGACTCAGTCTTTTTCCTTCTCTATGCCTTGTCATCCTTGGAAACTGGCCTCATCCTCCAGCTGGTTTCAAGATGGCAGCATCAACCTGAGAACTAGCCTCCTGAGGAGTGAGGGAGAATTTTCCTGTGGCTTTCTCTTGGTGGAGAGGACTCTCCCTTTCCTGCTTCACTGTACCCCCAGCTGCAGGTCTTGTTCATGTCTCACTGGCCATCAGTGTGTTGCAGAGTCATATTGAAGGAATCACTGGCTACTGAGAACGGAGGGCCCCTTTCTGATTCGGCCCTGTCCCGGGCTCCCCAGCTATGTGGGAGTGGGGCGGATGCCTGAACAGGATGGGCCTTCTCTGCAGAGGGAGGAAGGGAATAATAGATCCTGAGACAGTCCAGGGTGCCATCTATAAATATGATTTGCAGAGTTTCACCATGTTCCAGAACTCGATCTATGATATTTGTAACACCCACCTCACCCCATGAGGTTGTAGCATTACCTCATTGTACAGAGGCGTAGACGGTGCTTGGAGGTTAAGATCTTTCTTTGATATTATTAAACAACCTTTTTTCTAAAATACTGTGGTAAGAGAGTTTGCAAGTGGGGAGCTGAGGGATGTAATTTCCCAGGTGGTGAGTGGAGTTCAGCCAAGTGCAAGGCGATGCCCTCCCACCTTCCTGTGGGCCAGGAGATCCCCAGGAGCAGGCTCTCCCCTGAATGCTCCTTGCCCTGAACTGTTGAAAACCATCATCAGCCAAGGCAGGCCTGTTCCTAATAATGGGAAGGCTTGCCAGGTACAGGGCAGAATTACACTGGGGAGCAAGTCAGGCACAAACCTTTCTGATTGACATGTCTTTCCGCCCCCACTCCGGCCCACTTAGGGCCACCCAACAAATGATGCCCTGGGGCCTTGGCATGCAATTAAAAGTGAAGAAATGCTTAATCAAATCATGCCACTTGAAGTGAGTTGGGCTGGAAGGAAAATGCTGCGGAGCACTGGCCACAGTGGAAATTTCCAGGCCCAAGCAGACACCAAATACTCCCAGGTTGTTTTGAAATAGATACCGTTGTGTTCTGTCAAGTTCTGAGATCCGTTTGCAAATATTTTAAAACCTTTCCATTAACAAGGATTGCTTTAGGAGATCACACGCAGACGTATACGCACGCATCCACACACATCTCACTTCCCCCAGCCCCCAGGCTTATGTGGGGAAGCAGAGCCCCACAGCAGGTCCTGCAGGGCACCCCAAGTGTCTCTTCATGCCGGCTGAAACCCATGAGTCCTCTCTATCATCCGTTGAGACAGCTCCGTTTTTAAAAAAGTTTATTTATATTTTCCCCTCAAAAATGTCATGACTAACTTTCCATTCATTATCAAAATATTCTTTTGCCACTAATTTCCCTTCTTGGTTAAAATAAACAAAGAAACAAACCCTGTTGGCACTGCATCTTAGGATGCACTCGGATGTAAACAAGAGAAACTTTTCTTAACAGATCTCGAAGAGCCCTCCCGTGAGAATTCCCTCTGTTTATCAGCTTCATGTGGCACGGAGGGCAAGCAGCTATTATGAAGTTCAGGGGCAAGGGGAGGCTGTCAAAAACATGCCGGGTCCCGGCGTCTCATCCTTCAAGGTGGTGCTCCAGTTTCTCAGGCCAGGTGCCCCCTCCCCGCCATGTCCTGGCCAAGGACACAGAATCTTGGGACCTGGACCTTAGGGCTGACTACTGTGGAATCCCAGGCGGACCTCTTACCTCTCTGCCCCTCACCTTCCTTACCCATAAAATGAAGTTGTAGGATCTTATGATCCCTAAGCCCCCTCTAGCACTGAAATTTTAGGATTCTAATTTAGCAATGTCTACATGGCAAAAAGCCGGGGGGATTCTTGACAACAAAAGAGCAACAACAAAATCTTGGTTTTTAGGATCCGGAACATGCAGTGAAGGATCCCATGTGAAATCAAAACATTTCATTTTCGGAAGGTAGGACACAAGAGAAGTAGGTCAGAAAACTAACTCACCCAAGGCTTCCTTTCCAACAACACAGCAGAAAGCCTGCCCCCAATGCCCCAAAATATATCTTACAAAGGGAGGAAAAGAAACGGGGTGCAGAGCACCCCTTCTTAATTGCCCTGAGCCAGGGGAGAGTTCTCAGCCATTTAGCTTCACTTCTATTCCGTGACCTAATCTGAATGACTCTCTACCTGCAGGTGTGTCCGAGAAACGTGTTGAGGGGTCTGAGCTTGGGGATGACTCTCTTGACAACAGAGAAGGGAAGAGGTCTGGGGAAGGGGCTCACCTTAAAGTAAATCAAGGCAAGCCATTGAGTCCTTCTGTGATAGATCTGGCTATTGATAGATGAACATCTACTGCTAGATGAGCATCTACTGCTTGATGAGCATCTACTGCTCAGCATCCTTTAGGAGGACCTCTGGGGTGGTGTCCTGGACTTGTTCTACATGGAAAGGATATTGGGGAGAAAGGACCATTGTTAGAAAATGTGTGACTTTTTAAGATTGGCCAAAAGGAGATGGCATTGTCTCTGCTGGGGAATTCCCCTCTTGGGGTGTATGGCATTGACGTGGCCAAGCTTTCTAGAGACCCCTGATGTAACGTACAGTCCTACAGTGGGGTTAGGTCCTGCAAGCCACATCAGTGAACGTGAACTGCCCTGGAGCATTTGGAAATGGGAAGGGACTTGAAGGAGTGGAAGCTTGGATTTCCGTAGTGCTACCAGGTGGGAGCGATGGTAGCCATCCCCCTAAATCAGGGCAGCCTGGAGAAATAAAGGTGATGCTGACAAAGCTCTAACAGCCATGCTTCAGTCCTGGCTTCCAGTTCAGGCCAGGAGATGGACGCTTGTGCCAGTTTCAAGGGAAATGAGACCAAGGAGGATGATACAATGCCATCTTCCATAACTCTAAATTTGTTTAATTTAAAAGACTGTTTTCTATTTTGAGATTATGTCTTCTCCAGTTTGGGTATTAAAAATGTCCTTTCTTTTATGAATGATGGCAATAGGTGGTATTTTTTTTAAATGTCTTTATTTGACAAAATAAAGAATTGGCACATCCAGCTGATGCCTGTGGCCAATTCTTCTAGTTTTCTCTAAGTATTGGTTTTCCCCAAGTATTGGTTTTCCCCTTCTTCCATGCCAAGAGAAATTTAAGGGGGCATGCGACCACCCAGAATAGAGCCTACAGTTCCCAGTTTTCCTTGGAGCTAGGTGTGACCAGCTGTTGAAGTTATGGCTAATGGGATGTTTGCAGAAGTGATGCCTGCAATTTCTGGGTAGTGTCCTTAAAGAAGGGGCCTGTCTGCTCCCTGCTACTTTACCTCTTCCTGAAGGCTGGAATATGGGCATGGAGTTATCTGGGACTATGCAGATGAATGCAATGCATTTGGAGTGGCAGAGGAACCAGATAGAAGGATCCTGGGTACCCCCAAACCATAGCATTATCATATCAGCCCAGGATGCTTATGTAATGTGAGAGAAATGGACACTTGCATTTCATGTCTCGGCAGATAAAACGAGTCAGCATTTACATGATATTTGCAATGATGAAAATGGATGAGATTATCCAGGAATAGAGAGTAGAGGGAGAAATGAGAGGGCCTAGAATGGAGCCTTAAAGAAGTCCAACATACAGATATATAGAGGAGGAAGAACGCCTAACAGAACTGAAGAGGGGCGGCTTGAGAACTAGGAAAGGAAAATGGTGGGGAGTGGCCACTGGGAGAGCGTATTTCAGGCAGGAGAGAGTTCCAGTTCCAGTGGTGGTGAGACAGGTCAAGGAAGAAGATGCCCAACATGGCTGTTCTGTTTCGAATGGAAGTAACTGGTGATCTTATCAAGGACTGTGTCATTGTAGTGGTGGAATGAGAGCCAGGGGAAGGGAGTGAGGAGTAAATGGGAGGAGAGAGAGAGAGACAACATGTTCAGAAAGTGTGGCCATGAAGGAAAGAGCAAGAAGGCAGGAACTGGAGGGAAATGAGACTTCTTTTCTTTCCTCTTCTGTTTTCTTCTCTCCTCTCCTTAATTTCACCTCATCTTTCCTTTTCTTTTTCTCCCTTCCTCCCTTATTAAAAACTGCAGAATCCAGGGCACTTACCTACTGATGGGAAGGATCCAGAACAGAGAAGAGATGGAGAAATAGGAAGATAGTTCCTACAAACAGCTCCCGAGAAGATGGGAGGTGAGGGAGGCAGAGAGCATTTGCGAAGGAGCTGGCCCTCCACAGGAGGACAGAGAGTCGGGTGCAAACTCGGGAATGCATGTTGGGCAATTGGTTCTCTTTTCTCAGTGTGACAGGATGCAAGCTGGTCCATGCAGCTGTGGGATTTGCCTCCAGCAGGACTCTGCCAGCCAAGAGCAGGTGTGGGGAAGACGGATGCTGACGTTCATCCCAGGTTTGAATTTTAGTAGATCAGTAATGTGAGGACAGAGGAGGAAGAGACTGTTTAGTATGTGGAGGGGAGTAATTAAATGACTAGACCATTGAGTCTAAGCAAGATAGAATAGAAGCTGAAGAGAGTGAAAACAATGGACAAGGAATATCTGGAGGGGTCATTGTCCAAGGGCCCCAGTGGAGTCGAGTAACAGACGTAGGGGGGTTATGGAATTGAGGGAAAAGTTAGCATATGGATGGGAGCATTTGGGTTTGAGATTCAGAGATGGAGAAGTCTGGAGTGTCAGTCAAGTCTACATGGGCATGGGAGTCGGGGCTGAGGAGGAGGAAGGGGGAGGTCACTGGAGATGGGAGGGCAAGGGGACAAGAAGCCAAGATCATGCCTGGGCCAGTTGTAAGGATTCTGAAGCAGCAACCTGAATGGGGGTTGAGAAAGTTGTGAACCATTTGTTAAATATTGGTTGGATGAAGAAATGTATCAAATGAAGTGGAGAAATGACCTAGACTAGGACGAGGAAAAGACCTGAATGACCTTAGCCTCAGTAGAGCAGGTAATTTGCAAAACCAGGAAAGAAATGTTCTGAAGGAAGATGTAAACCCAATTCCTAGCCCCAAGGTCAAGAGCACAAGAATAAAGTTTCCATTTGGGAAGCAGATGCAATATCTCTCTCTGGGTCAGCCAGCAGTGGCCAGCTTGGTCACCTTAGCACTCCTAGGAAGCTTTTATAATGCAGATTATAGGGCCCCACCTAGGCTAATTAAATCTGAATGTTTATGGACAATGCCTGCCTCTAGGGCCGGCTTCATAGGAACAAGTCCCACTGGGCCCCACATTCGGAAGGACCCCAGGCTTAGTTCCATGCAATCTTGAACTTCTTAATAATTTCGGAACAGAGGGCCCTGCAAATTCATTTTACACTGGACCTCACAAATTTGGGTAATCAGGCCTGTTTGGGTGGCAGTATCCTTTGTGAAATCTCCCCAAGAGGGGGCGCCTCGCTGGATCAGTCGGTAGAGCTGGCGGCTCTTGATATCCATGTTCTAAGTTTGAACCCCACGTTGGATGCAGAGATTACTTAAAAATAAAGTCTTCCAACAGATCAAAACCACAATGAGATGCCACCTCATTACCAATCAGAATGGCTAAAACTAACAAGTCAGGAAACAACAGATGTTGGTGAGAATGCGGAGAAAAGGAAACCCTCTTACACTGTTGGTGGGAATGCAAACTGGTGCAGCCACTCTGGAAAACAGTATGGAGGTTCCTCAGAAAGTTAAAAGTAGATCTAGCCTACAACCCAGCAACTGCAGTACTGGGTATTTATCCAAAGGATATAAACGTGATTCGAAGGGGACACATGCACCCCAATGTTCATAGCAGGAGTGTCCACAAATGCCAGAATATGGAAAGAGACCAGATGTCCATTGACAGATGAATGGATATAGAAGAGGTGGTATATATCTATATCTATCCATCTATATAGATATATGCAGGGGCGCCTGGGTGGCTCAGTGCGTTAAGCCCCTGCCTTCAGCTCAGGTCATGATCTCAGGGTCCTGGAATTGAGCCCCACATCAGGCTCTCTGCTCATCAGGGAGTCTGCTTCCCCCACTCTCTCTCTGCCTGCCTCTCTGCCTACTTGTGATCTCTCTCTCTCTGCCAAATAAATTTAAAAATCTTTACATAGATATATGCATCTATATATCTTTTATATACACACAAACACACACTGAAATATTACTCAGCCATCAAAAAGAATGAGCTCTTGCCATTTGCAATGATGTGGATGAAAATAGATGGTATTATGCTAGACAAAATAAATCAGTCAGAGAAAAACAGATACCATATGACCTCACTGATATGTGTAATTTAAGAAACAAAACAGATGAACATAGGAAAAGGGAAGGGAAAATAAAATGAGATGAAAACAGAGAGGGAGGCATCCATAAGAGACACTGAACTCTAGGAAACAAACTGAGGGTTGCTGGAGGGGAGGGGGGTAGGAGGATAGCATAACTGGGGGATGGGCATTAAGAAGGGCACTTGATGTAAAGAGCACTGGGTGTTCTATGCAACTGATGAATCACTGAGTTCTACCCCTGAAACTAATAATACACTATATGTTAACTAAGTTGAATTTAAATTAAAATATATATATATAATTTCCCCCCCAAAAGAAAGAAAGAAGAAAGAAAGGAAGGAAGGAAGGAAGGTAGGAAGGAATCCCCTCAAAGGATTCTGATGTGCGGCTAGGATTGAGAATCAACAAGTTAAGCCAAGAGTTGGAGGGGCCACACGAAGAAATGGTTGAGGGTATAGAGTGGCAGACTGAGTGGGAGGAAGATGGCAGAGGGTATGAGGGGGAGGGCATGTGCACAGAGGTTTATGCTTAGTTTATGCTTGGTTTCTTGGAGAAGGATGACTGCTAGAGCCTACCAGCTCTGCCGTGGCTTGAAAGAGAGGCGTGCTGGTGGGGTGTGGGGCTGGAGAGCCTTTGCCTTATAGTCTTCCGGGGAGTGCCTGGGCAGCCTTGGTGTGGGGGGAGGGGATAGAAGAGCCTACTAGGGGTAGGGACAGGTGGGAACAAGCTGAACACATTGCTTGGGCTGAGGCACTGTATGACTGTGCGGGGGGCTGGGGCTGGGGTGGGTGGGAGACCCTCCAGGGCTCATCAAAGCTGAGAGTCTCAAGACGTGGGTCTGGAGGTCCAGGTTTGGGGGCCGCCATCTCCTAGGTGGAACGTGGAACAAAGCCCGTCTCAAGTTTCGAGCCCTCACAAGACTCAGGGAACCTTACCAGAGATGCGGCATGGCCATGAGAATCTTGTTTTCCCCTGGGAGTCTGAGAGGAAGTGAGCAGAGCTATGTAAACCGAGACAGGGCTCTGGGAAGAGGAGGCTCCCCAGAGAAACGCACCACAAACACAGGCGCCACAGGGTTACTTGTCAATGAAATGTTGGTTGTTTTTCTAAACTATGAGAGATAAGAGGTGGTGAAATCTTCCTTCTGCTTCAGCCGTTTACTATAAATATTTCTTTCAAAATCAACCCAGATGAGGCTGGGCCTAAAGGAGAAGCCAGGTACAGGAGCCCTGTTGTCTCATCTCTGGGAGCTGCTGTGTCCGGGGCTGGCCACAAAAGCACCAGGTGCCTCTGAGGCTGGTGAGACCCCTGAGACCCCTCCGGAAAGGAAGCCACCCTAAGGGCAAAGGAGAAGCTGCCTGAGAAAAGCCTCATCCCAAGTCTTGGGCAGTGGCCATGAGAGCAGCAGACACCACAGTCACTCTCCCAAACTCAAGCATGGCTGGGCAGCAGGAGAGGTTGGCAAAGGTCATCTGACTGGGGACACCTCCAGATTTGCCAGAGCAAATCTCAGCACTTGATACTTAAGAAACAGCTGAGGCATGAGGCAGCCTCTCACCTGGGTACATTTTTATCCACCTTGGCCTCACAGGGGTCTCGCCCCTCCTGGTCGCTGGCCTCCAACCTCTTGTGGTCCAGGGGGATCCATTCCAAGAGCAGCTGTGGTTCCCCTCCTGCCGTAAGGTTGAGTTAACCCCAAGTGTACTTGGAATGATGGCGGGGCTGGGGGGTGGCTGCCCGAGCAGTGAAAGTCCACCTGCTTCTTCTCATCCCCTAGCAGGACCAGGCAGCCGCACAGGGAAGACCAGAGCACGCTGGAGAAGTGAAGTGTCATTTCCAGGGACCCAGGCCACCATGGATATTCTCCTCTCCTCAGAAAGGTCCTAAAATGATAGGTTCTCTTGGGCCACTGAGAACTGCTCTGAAGTCTGACTCCGTTTTTTGACTTGGCCAGGGAGAAACTGGTCAGGACAGTCTGCCTTACTAGTTAGTGGGTTGGGTGGTTGGCAAAGGAGATACCCTTTGGCTAACTATCCTTAGTGCTGAAATTTCCTTAAACCGCTTTTGGAGAGGATGGATTCTCTCTCCCTCTGCCACGTAAACCCAGCCACAGTGCCATGAAGAAGGTCCCATCTGCTCACGGCTTCAGGCTTTAAGTATCACGTACCCAAATGTGTGGTGTCCAAGAACTTGGGTGTCATGCTTCTCCTGCAGCTGATTCATCCCTGTGCACATGAATGAGTGCTGCGTAAGGAACAGGCTCACACCTCCTGAGCATCCCACAGGGACATCACTTGTGACTGATGATCCCCTACCTCTCAAGCATTCTCCCATTAGCCCCAAGTCCCATGACTTAATCCCTCCCTGAAATCTCTCTCCTTTTTTTTTTTTTTTTTTGCCTAAGAACCTTGCCCTAACCTCTTTAATTTAAAGAGCTTCTTGCTTTGTTGACTCTTTCCCACCCATTTCTGCTTTGGGGTTAGAGGAACATGGGGGGCTTCAGTTTAGGAAGGTGGGGAAAGAGAGGAAGGCTCTGGATTCTGGAAGATGGTAGATTGTCCCTCACCAGTCACCTTGTGACACACTCACTCAACCCTGGGTCCTGAAACCCTTGTTCTTCAATGTCAGTCTGCTGAGATTTGCTGAGTTTATGAGGCCCCTACTTGCTCAAGAATGTTCGTCACCTCACTTACCTCGAAATATATTAAAAGGTCATGTTCACTTGTCTCTTTCTGCTGTCTGAGGATTTTTCTCCTTCACCGGAACAGGTAAGGGGAAGCCATCCTGCCACATTCTTGTCCCCGCGGAAAGCTTCGTGACTTTGCAAAGTTGAGAACGAGCTCCTTCCTGTTTCCGGAAGTGTGTGGGTCAGTGTGGCTGTGCAGCGCGCTACACACGTGGGGCAGTCCTCTCCCACCCTGGCCACAGTGGACACCTTCCTGGGACCCAGTGCCAGTCCTCCTGCCAAGGAATCAGTCTTTTCCCTGATCTGGGGAACTAGATCCCCTGACCCCTG
The DNA here is from genome assembly GCF_010015895.1 of Lontra canadensis. Lineage (NCBI taxonomy): Eukaryota > Metazoa > Chordata > Mammalia > Carnivora > Mustelidae > Lontra > Lontra canadensis. Next base: position 10,543,607 of record NW_022631023.1, on the reverse strand, counting down.
GGGCATTTCCTGGCTCAGAACCCCTCTGATGTCTCCACAGCACCTGTTTCTGGCTGAGGGTTGGATATGCAGGTTCCAGCACCTCCTGGTATGGGGTGGGTGTTGCCCCATGTCTGTCTGCAGCCCCTGACCTAAATCGACAGTTTCCATACTTTTCTGATTATGTACCAGTACCCATTTAGTATAAGGTTGGAAGGGGGTACATAGTCCCTGTATGTTTACTTATAAATGGCACATGCTGTAAATTGTAAAACATAACTAACATTGTGGTTAAAAGAAGGAACAAGATGACATAAACAACGTTTTAATTGTTAATTGCAGTGGCTTTGTATGATCACTAGTTACTCCCTCAAGGCATAATATGAATCTTGGTTTAAGGTCTGTTGTTAACAAAAAGGGATATAAATACGCAGTTGAAGTAGTTTTCTTGTTAATTCAGAGTCATTTTTGGCCCGCTTCCTGTCAGTTCTGATCAACTCCCCAGGGTTTTTATCGTGCTGTGGGAGATGGGGGGGGCCCACCTGTAGGGGACAAGTTAGCTCTACTTGGCCTTTTCATGCCCTGTGCAAACGGCATCAGCTTTGTTTCTGGTCAGGTTTTTTTGGTAGTAATCCTCAAACTACCCATTCGTTTCCTGAGAATTGATTACATCACAGTGAGATTATCTAATCCATAAATCTACTTCACTGGGTGCAGGAAAAGTGTTCCTAGCCTCAGGCTGCCAGAGAGCTAGTGCCTCCCTCAAGAGGCCTCTGATCCTGCACGTGAGGGACTCTGCCAGGGACCAGGAGTGTCTTTATATTAAATATTAGAATATTCGCTTGCTCGAGCTGCTGTAACAGAGTACTGCCAACTGAGTGGCTTGAACAATAGAAGTTTATTGTGTTACAATTCTGGAGGCTGGACGTTTGAGGTTAAGGTGGCATGGGCTGGTTCCTCCTGAAGGCTGGTGAGGAGAATCTGTTTTCAGCCTCTCTCCTAACTTCTGGTGGTTGCTGGCAATCTTTGGTGTTCCTTAGCTTGTAGACACATCACCCAGATCTGTCTTTGTCTTCAGTCTGCTCCCTCTTTCTCTTTTCCCCATGATGGTTCACCCCCAATTTCACTGGGGGCAAGAAGGGGGTAAGTGTGCAGAATATCAGGCCTTGAAGAGCACCATGTGGAATTCCACAGAAGATTAGTTTCACGATGGACTTCTGGGACCATGGACACTGGGATCAGTGAGCTGCCATCAAGCCTCCTCTGCCTTCTTGCTTTTGAATAAAGTTATGCCTTCACTTAAAACTGTCCTCCTTATTATTTCCTTAGAAAAGTTAAACCCTGTGACCCAGCTATTCCACTCTTAGGTATATACCCAAAAGAATTGTGAATGTTATCAGACAGAAACTTGCACATGAATATTTAGAACAGCACTATTCACAATAGCCAAAAAGTGGAAATGACCCAAATGTCCATCAGCCGGTGAGTGTATAAGACAGAATGTGGGTGACCCGTACAATGGATATGACTTCACCATGACCAAGAGTGGAGTAGTAGTGCATCTTCCATCATGGATGATGGAAAACATTATGTTGAGGGAAAGAAGCCAGACACAAAAGGTTGGGTGTTGTAGGATCCCATTTATGTGAAATGTCTAGAATAGGTCGGTCTATAGAGGCAGAAGGCAGATTAGTGGTTGCCAGAGGGGCTGGGAGCAGGTTGGGGGAGAATGGGAAGTAGTTGCTTCATGGATGGGGTTTTCTTTTATGGTGATGAACATGTTTTGCAACTAGGTAGAGCTGATGGTTGCAAAAGGTTGTGAATCACTGAATCACGGCATGGTGTACTTTAAAATGGTTAATTTTATGTTATATGAATGTACCTCAATTTAAAAAACTTAGAAGCAAGAAGGGGAAGTCTTGGGGGATCCTTAACTGTAAATGGCTTGAGGACCCTCCAGTTCCGAGTAAACAGCCCCATGAGGGAGCACTGAGTGATACCTTCCAGGGTAATGGCAAATTTGCAGTTGGCCTGGACAGCTTCCAGAAAGCTGTCCATGGGAAGAGCCTCACAACAACATGGATTTTTATTATTTTCTTTAATCAAATGGCTTGGTGCTATCTGCTATTCAGAGCTCTAGGACAAGGTCAACGTATTAGTAACCATGACTTATGCAACCCCTTCATGTCTTCTCTATCTCACTCCCGAATCTTAAAATCTTGTATTTTAAGTTCCTCCTGTTTTCTTTGGAATGCTGTTCATTGACTTGGAATGACTATGATCTCCAGTGGAGAATAACATGCTTACTGGGTAAATAGCTCCTTCTCAAAAGAGCTGCAAAAAGCAGATTATGTGAAAATTCAGAGAATGCTTTTTGGTGCCAAGCTCTGGTTGGATTCGAAAGGTCCTGTCAAGTTTCAGATTCACAGCTTGACATTTACATGGTTATTTCTGCCACTTATTAACTGTGGTGTGTTAGTAGCAATCTAATTATGATTGTCCTCTTCGTTTGTCTTATGAGAGGCAAGAGGAGATTGCTTTAAGACAAGAGTTCACCCTAGGATGCTCTTCTGGAACACATCTGGGGAAGGATGGGGGTCAAAAGAGCTGATGGCTTTGGCACAAGTTCTCTTTGGTCTATTACGTTCCTGAAGCTTCTGCCCCAAGAATCCTGGTTGCCAGGCATTTCTGCTGCTCTCGGTCCAGGAAGAGGCAGAAAGATATGCTCCTGGGACCTGAGAAGCTGCTCCAAGTGCAATGTCTTGAATAGCCTTTGTTTCTAGGAGATTCTGAGGCACACGGATGGCAGCTCAGCCTTTCTTTAAGGTGGTTCAGAAAACCAGCCTGAGTAGGAATTGGGAGGAGCCAATATCCTGTTTTTTGAGAAATTTGTTCTAATTTTTCACATTCTGACATTAAGAAAAGTTCTTGAGCTGTGATTCCCAGCTTTGTGCCTGTAGCGCAAGGGGCATCTGCTCTGTTCTAAAGGGGCCTGGCCTCTCCAGTCTTCTGATTCTAACATTCACCTTCCCTCTACCTTCCTTAGAGTGAAATGGGTCCTGAAAGGGAAGGGTGGGGGGACACAGTAGTAGGGAAGAGAGAGCACAGGGCAGCAGAAGAGAAGATCTATGGGTTTTTGCCTTGGAATGAGCTTCACTGGGCTCCTCCAGCCCCAGGTGAGCTTCTCAAGAACAGATTGAGTCCTCCTGACTCTTTGCAGAAGAATCAGGCAGAATAAGGAATGCACATCAGAAAGCAAATAAATAAAGTAAATCGCAGGGACAGAGGACTGTAAGAAGTTTCTAGACCTGACACCAAAAGCATGCATGATCCATACAAGGAAAAATGGGTAAATTTTACCTCCTCTGACTTAAATGCTTGCCTCACTGAGCCCTAAGACCCTCTTTAAAGATGCTCCCTTCCTGTTACTGCTGGCTGAAATGGCTTTGTCTCAGACTCATGTGGTCACACCATGGGGACCAGCCCTTCAAGGCCTTCAGAACAGCTCTGTGTTTTAGGGAAGGGAAAGTTGGAGTTCACTCACCTTTTTCTCCCTTCTTGGGAAGGGACCTATCCTCCTGGCATCCACTTTTATAAAATTGAATTAAGTTGTTGATGGACGCTGCCTCTTCCCCAGACCATCTTTGCTTTTTGCTGTCCTTAAGTTTGGATGCCATTGGCCACACCCCAGAGGCTTTGTCACTGGATGAGAGTTTTGAGTCCAGGCACTTGGAGCAAAGGACACCAGTTATCCAGAGTCTCCAAGACTTCAGATGTGTGCAGCTGTTTGCATTCTGCCTGACAGAGGAGTTTCTAAAAAGAAAAAGAAAGGCAAGACAAAAGTCAAGTGAATGTCCACACAAATACATCAAATGGTGTTTTGACAAAGGAGCAAAAGCAATTTCACGGAGGAAGGATGGCTTCTTCAAAACATGGAGCTGGAGTGCTTGGTGTCCACAGGTAAAGATACCAGAACCCAAACCCAAACCCCGAACCTCCGCCTAAACCTGACATGTTAGTACTCATTATTGTCACTCTTACACATGATCACATCATTACTCATACATATTACACAAAAATTCACTCAACATGGACATGGGCTTAAATTTAAAAAGTAAAAAAATAAAAATGCTAAGAAAGAGAAAGGAGAAAATCATAGGGACCTAGGACTAGACAGAGAGTTTTTAGACTTGACATCAGAAGCGTAATATGTAAAAGGAAAAATTAATAAAATCCTCAAAATTAAAACTTTTGCCCAGTGAGGAGAGTGGAAAGACACATTACAGCCTGGAAGGAAATACTTGTGAAATGCATATCCGATAAAGGACATGTATCTGGGATATATAAAGAGCTCTCAAAACTCAGTAGTAAAAAAACTCCTAAACAATCCAATGAGCAAACGGGCAAGGACACGAACAGACACTTTACTCAAGAAGATACACCGAAGGCAAATAAGCACAGGACAAAAAAAGTTCACCATCATTAGTCTTTAGGGAAATGCAAATTAAAATTGAAACCACAATGATATATCACTATCACCTATTGGAATGGCTAAAATAAAAACCAGTGATAACACCAACTGCTGGCAAAGATGGGGAGAAACTGGATCACTCGCATATTGCTGATGGGAATATAAATGGAACAGCTACTCTGCAAAAGTCTGGCAGTTTCTTACAAAACTCAACATGCACTCACCATATGACCCAGTGATCACACTCTTGGATGTTGTCCCAGAGAAATGAAGACTTATGTTCAACAAACAAACAAACAAACACACACACACAAACAAAAAAAAACCCTCTACAAAAATGTTCATAGCAGCTCTATTTGTAATAGCTTCAAACTGGAAGCAACCCAAAAGTCCTTCAATGGGTGAATGGTTAAATAAACTGGTACATCCATATCTCTGTCAATTTCTTGCTTGTGATATTATACTATAGTTATGCACAATGATGTTATCAGAGAGAGAAACTGGGTGAAGGGGCCTTCTTGAATTATTTCTTACAACTGCATATAAATCTACAATTATTTTCTTTTATTTTTAAGATTTTGATTATTTATTTGAGCGAGACAGAGCATGATCAGGAGGGCAGGGAGAGACGTGGACTCCCCCCTGAGCAGGGAGGCTGATGCCGGGCTCACTCCCAGGACCCTGAGATCATGACCTGAGCTTAGCCGACTGAGCCACCCAGGCATCCCAATCTACAATTATTTTAAAATAAGATTTTAAAAAAAGGTAAATTGAAAAAGTCAAATGGATCAGACGCTAAGAACTAGGGACCCGTGACACCAGTATGGACTTTTTGAAGCCCTCATAGGGCAGACCACAGAGGATATGGGAACAGAGAAAGAGGATTCTTGGCTTGAAAAGTGCAATTAATAATAGCATTGTCTTTTATGATCCACCAGTTATGCTCTTTGGTATTTACTCTTATGTAAGACTTATGTCAGTAAACTTATGTCAGTACAAAAGCCTGCACACGGATGTTTATAACTGCTTTATTCATAACTGCTCACAGTGTCTTTCAGTAGGTAAGCGGATAAATGAACTGTGGTATATTCATACAGTGAAATATTAAATAGTACAAAGAAAAGAGCTATCGAGGCATAAAAAGACATAGAGGAATCTTAAATGGATATTATTAGATAAAAACACCCATCTGAAAAGGCTAGATACTGTTTGGTTTCAACTGTGTGACGTTCTGTGAAAGGCAAAACTTATGAAACTGGAAGAAGGTTGGTGACTGCAGGGGGTTTGCGAAAAGGGAAGGGAGAATAAAGAGGCAAAGCACAGAGGATTTTTAGGACAGTGGAACTACTCCATGTGGTGCTATAATGGTACATACACGTCATTATACATTGGTTCAAACCCACAGAATGCATACCACTAAAAGTGAACTCTAGTGCAAGCTATGGACTCTGGGAGCTAATCATGTGTCAGTGGAGACTCATTGTGACGAATGTAAGAAGTCTAAAAAATAAAGCCTATTAAAAGTAATAATAGCACTGCTTTTATGAACACCTTTGCACAATTCAAGGTGCTTTTAGGAACATTTTCTCCTTTAAGGACCATCATCAAGACCATGCTCTGGGAGGAAGGGGGTGGAAGGTGGAGGGTGTAAAGTGGGAGTGAATACTGTGGAGAGCACACCAGCAAGGGGCCGGACGATGGGCAGGAGGTGCCCATGTGGTCAGGGACACACCTGTCCTCCAAAGGAGGGATGAGTAGGGAGAAGGCTCCCTGGGGCTCACCGTGGATGGGTGGATGGGGTCCTTGAGGGTCCAGTAGAGGCAAACTAGAGGCAGGGAAGAGAGGTATGTGGTCCAAGGGACCAGGGCAGAGAAGTGATAGGGGTCTGCTGGGATTCTTTTTCCATTATTGGATGCCATGTTAGAATGTCAGTGGGACTGCTGTATACATAGGACAAGGAAGTGAGAGGGGCAAAGAGAAAAAGGGGTTAGGAGTGGGGTCAGTCCAAATTAAAAATGCGAGAGATAAGAGTTGGAAATCTGGCATGGATCCATTAATCAACCCAAAGGTTGATTTACTCTGGGGACATTCCAGGAAATGGGACAGAACATGGTGGGAGGGATCTATCCTTGGCATCATGACTTCTAGGGAGGTATGCCTGCTGATTTCCCTCATGTATGCCTTCTTAAATTGTCTCCTTTCCAAGGTTGTGTGGGGCCCAGGGTTGGGTAGACAGGCTTGCCCTCCAGGCAGCCTGGCAGCAAAAGCTGTCTCCCTCTCTGAAAAACAATCTGAGGGTTTAGAAGGGGCCGGGGGTGGGAGGTTGGGGGAACCAGGTGGTGGGTATTGGAGAGGGCACGGATTGCATGGAGCACTGGGTGTGGTGCAAAAACAATGAATACTGTTACACTGAAAATTAAAAAAAAAAAAAAAAGAAAAGCTGTCTTTATCTTGTGGTCCCTTGGGGAAACCCCTCTGGGCACCTGGGACCTTTGGAGCTGGGAGGGCTCTTGTTGGTGCTTCCAAGCAGGAGGCACAGGCGAGTGAGAAGTGGAGTCCTGGTTTGCCCTTGGCTATTTTAAGTCAAAGCAGACTCACAGGAGGACTGAAAATCAGGGGAAGTGAAGAAGAAAATGAAACAACGGCAGAGGGGCAGAAGATTCTAGAGCCTCAGGGGCTGACTGGGTGCTGCTGCCTTGGTAACAGGAAGAACAACATGTTTGGAAAGAGGAGTGCTTTTGTCCTCCAAGTCCTCCTTTTGTGGGCAGCCCCTGCTCCCACCCCATCTGACATGACCCGGAGCATGGGGCAGCTGATGCCCATGCTTTTGTGATCATAATGGTGTTTCTTTATAGGGACAGTCACAGAGACTTGAAAAAAGGTAACGACCTTCCAAAGACCCGCGGTGGTGTCACCCCTTCTCATCTTCAATCTTGGTGACATCTGTTGAAGTGAAGTCTGCTGAGCAGAGCTGTTGACTTGGGGTCACGTGGCACAAGTGGTGAAAGGCAGGCCCAACCCTCCTGCCTCCAGGGGGCAGCCTGGCCCATTGCCAGCCTCATCCCTACCAAACATGGGAAGGCAAATCAGAGGTTAAAGAAGGAAAGAAAGTGCTGATGCTTGGTAGGGAGAGAGGAAGGAAATTTTCTTGAGTAGCAGCTCCATCTGAAACCCAAAGGGGGTCAGATCAGATGCCCTGGGAAGCAAGTCTCCTCACCTCCAGGGCTAAAGAGCTGCCCGTCTTGGAGTCACACTGTGTTTGGGTGGCCTTTGATTGCCATGGGGCCTGGGGCCTGCTTTTCTTACCCACTGACAGCGGTCTCCCTCCCTGGGCTCTCCAGCAAAACACAGCTGTGCAAGGCAGGCTAGGCTCTGTGGGCCTCACTGTGATGTGCTGAAACACAAGAAGGCCGTGAGCTTAATTAGGATCCGAGGCTCTCACCTGTCTTCATACCCGCTGCCTTTAATCCCGAAATAAGATGTTTTCAAAATCCTCACTTTGTTTTTTAAATGTCTTACTTTATTTAGTTTTGAACCTTTTATTTTGAAACTTCTCAAGCGTGCAAAGAAGTCATGAGAAGAGCACAGTGGACTGTGTGCCCTTGACCTACGTTTACCAGTGGTTGGCATTGCCGTGGACACTTTAGCTTGCTCCTTATTCTATTATTACCATTAGTTACTGAACTATTTGAGAGTAAGTTGCAGACACCATGATCCTTCATCTCTGAAGGTGAAGAACAAGAACACTCCTTTTTATAATCACAATATATTTCTGAGGTTTGGAAAATTGAACACTGATAAATACTAAATGTAATATATATCCATATTCAAATTCTGCCAGTGTCCCCCAAAATGCCCTTTATAATAATTTTCTGATCCCAAGTGAAAACCTTCTATCCTTAGTGTCAACAGTGGTTGAAAGGCAGATCTGGCTATACACACACACACACACACACCCCACATTGTGTACCACACCACACACATACACAATACCATGCAGACACATCACACGTGCACCACATGCCACACACACACACACACACACACACTCTCTCTCTCTCTCTCTCTCCACACAGATTTAAGCTTCACCGACAAGTATGCTCCCTATATCTTAATGCATTTCTTTATTTTTTGTTGACAAACTGCCTTCCCCCAACCCCCAACCCTGTGCTGGGGTCCTCTAACCAGGCTCATTCCTCTGGCTGCTGGGAAAGGGCCTCAAGGTTTTTCAAGCCATCCAGCTGTCTTATAGACACTCAGGGCTGAGGAGCAGGGAACACAAGGACAGAAGGGAGAACAGATGCCCCAGAGAGAATGGGAAGCAAGGAGCAGTGAACATGCTTTCTTGAAAGCTCCAGATGTAGAGGAGCTCCTCTGACGTGAAGCAGCTGGAGAGCTGGGGGTCAGGCTCCTCGTCTCCAAGGAGGTGAATCCACGTGGAGCTGTTCCCTGGGGCGTGGCGCTGTCGGTGGGCACCTGGGCAGGCGAGGGCCCAGAGGCTGTTCATGCCCCCTTCTCTGTCCCAGCTCCTAAGTGTTCTTGGTTTGGATGTTGTCCTTTGCTTGGCGTCCTCCCTAGGACTGGAGTCTGCTGGGAGGAATTTGCCATAATCTGCTATTCTTGCTCTTGAAGTCACCAAGGGACGCAGACAGGAGACATATGCTCAGTGTGAACGAGACATCACAGCTCAAATCATTTTTCTAGTTGCAACCAATTGGATTTTACAGGACTAAGTAATTAGACAAAAAGTCATAAGCTAACAAAATAAGAACTTTCTGCCAAGAAGCCCTCTGCTTCAGAGTTTGAGGTTAGAATCAGTGGCCTGATTTATGGGGATCCTGTTCATTGGGAATGCAGAAGCCAGTGCCAGAGTTGTAGGGCTTCGTTCCTCCTGAAGACGGCCTGGAGCGGAGACTGTCCAGGCCGCATCTGTTTTGCAGATCAGGAGAGACACACAGAAAGCACACTATTGTGCTCCTGCCACTTCCGTGGCTCACGACGGCCTGAGCAGAGCGTCAATGGCCAAGCATGAATATCCAGGCCGTACAACTTGGCCTTCCTTGGAAACAACTTTTTCTTTTGGAAAAAATACTTGAACACCATATTTAGAGGGCCATGACTGCTAAGAGGGAAATTTGGACAAGATGATCAGCTCCTATCCCCTTTCCAGGATAGATCTTCTGTTTTGTCTTTTTTTGTTTTTTTGTTTGTTTGTTTCAACAACAAAAATGGCATGAATAGACTATAGATCTATATTGGGAGTTTGCTGTGAGCCAGACACTGTTCTAAGAATTTTACCTATTGTGTTCTTTAATCCTAAGTATGGTCCTATGAGATAAATCCCATTTTATAGGTGAAGAAACTGAGTTTCAGAGAGGGTGAGAAACTTGGACCAGGTTTCACATCATTATGTGGCACAATCGAAATTCCAACCCAGATAGTCTGGCTCTAGAGTGTAACCTTAAACACTGTTCTTTATTTTTCCTTAACAGATTTATCATTTCAAGGCAGTGTGTGTTTGCTGTAGACTGAATGTGTCACTCCCAAATTCATATGTTGAAACCTAATGCCCAGTGTGGCAGCGTTAGGAGGTGGGGCTTTGGGAGGTGATTAGGTCATGAGAGTGGAGCCCATGTGAATGAGGTTAGTGTCCTTATGAAAGAGATCTCAAAGAAGAGTCTTCTTGCCTCTTTAACCATGTGAGGATACAGCACAAAGATGGTTGTCTATGAACCAGAAAGCAGGCTCTCACCAGACACCAAATCTATTGGCACCTTGGACTTGATCTTGGACTTCCCAGCCTCCAGAACTTTGAAAAATGAATTGTTGTTTCTAAGTCATCCAATCCATGTTATTTTTGTTACAGCAGCCTGAATGGACTAAGACAGGGTTAGAGGGGGAACTGGGTTACGGTTTTCTAGGCAAGTCTTCATGTATGTAGATCTCATGTGACCTTTCCAACTTCCTAAGCCATTGTAGAACTTTCTGGGGCTAGGAATGGATCTGCAGTATCCTGAACCTCGTAGGTAGCATGGCTTCTGGCAGGAGCATCAGCCCCACCTTAAGGAGTAAATGTGAGAAAGAAGGAAGGTGGTAGGCAGCCTCCAAGATGCCCCTCATGATCCCTGCCTCCTGGTAATCCCTTCTCCTTCAACATGTGCTGGGACCTATTAACTGACTTCTAACAAATAGAATAGGGCAGAAGTGATGGGATCCCACTGTGGAGATTAAGTTATAAAAAGATTGCATCTTCCATCTTGGGTGCTCATGTCCTTTTGGATCACTCATCCTTGGGGAATCTAGCTGTCTTGTTCTAAGGTAGCTGCCGTGTGGCAAGAGTGAGGTCTTTCAACAACCAAATAAGTGAGCTTCAAAATGGATTCTGCACCCCCTACTTCAGTTGAGCCTTTGGATGAAGCCACAGCCCTGCTTTACAGCTTGACTGAAACCTCTTGAGGGATCTTGAGCTAGAGGCCCTCAGCTAAGCCACATTTGGGTTCCTGAACAATGGAAATTGTAAAATGATAAATGTTTGTTGTTTTCAGCTACTAAGTTTTGGGATAACTTGTTACACAGCAATAGATAACTAATACAAGGAGCTTTTGGCACTCATCTCCTCCCTCAGGTGTCCCTGAGGAGCTCGGATCAAAAAAGCCTTGGCCAATCTGTGGGTTTTCATCAGCCATCATTGGTGTGTCCTGGATGTGCCCTGAATATGTGGGTGTTGCCTGATGTCCAAGGGCTGCCATGAAGGAAAGCTGGGTTTGGACTAACCAGTGAGGTATGGACAACTTGCCTGCACATGCTGAGCATGGAGGAGGAGACAGACCATTCAGGCTCATGGGAACCACAGCCACCCCAGTGTTACTACATGCTCTTCCCACACTTTTACCCTGATTCTCTCACCAAAAATGGAATCTGCCAGAGAGCTTTATAGTATACACAACATTTCTATATAGAGTCTCTTTTTGGGTTTTTGTAATTATCCTAGGAAGCAGATAAATAAGGAAATTGAGTCCCCAGAACTTGTATAACTCTGTATGGTTTACAAGTTCTTTCGTATTCATGTCCTCACCCAAGGCATCATGCCTATGTTTGGGCTCAGATGGGTTGAAAAACCTGCTTGAGACAGGACCTGAACTGAGATGGAAGAAAGAGTTTGAAGATAAGTCCCTCCTGCCCCCTGCTTGGTTTCTAAGCCCCAGTATACCCCGGAGCCTTCTCCTGCCCCTTGGGGATCACAGAAGAGGTTCTCAGGAGGGGTTGACTGGAGAGGGAGAACTAAAGAATTAGTCATCCCTTCAGAGAGAATTCTTAAAAATGCTAAATACCAAAGAAAAATATGCAAAGGGAAAAAAAACCCCTCCCCAAACTAACCAAACAAAAAAACCTCTCAAAAACACAATTAATTCATAGCTATAGTTTGGGGACAATAACATTATACTTGACTTCAAAGGTTTTTATTAAGGTTAATTAATTAGTTGATTAATCAGTTCATCAAATATATGACAGAATGTCTTCCATGTGCCAAGCATTAGTCTGGATACTTGGAATGTGGTGGAAAACAAGATCCAGAAAATTCCCATCCATATGGGGTTTATATTCTAGTAGAAAAATCTGCTTATTCTATAGGAATTAAAGGTATGTTTAGTTATAATTACTGTGCAGTGGTGGGCTTTTATTACATTGAACTTTGTGCCATATATACTGTTCCATTGGTGTTAGTAATTTATATATTAAATATTTTAATTGTCATAATCTACTTAACCTTACCTAATTGTTGGGCATTTTGACCATTATGACTAGAGTTGCTGTAAACAATCCTCTGTAATTAATTTTCAACAATTTCTTTGAATTATTTCCATAAAACAAATTCCCAGAAAGGAATTACTGGGTTAAAGGATATGAATTCTTTTTAATTTTTTAATTTTTAAAAAATATTTTATTTATTTGACAGAGAGAGATCACAAGTAGGCAGAGAGGCAGGCAGAGAGAGAGAGAGAAGGAAGCAGGCTCCCCGCTGAGCAGAGAGCCCGATGTGGGGCTCAATCCCAGGACTCTGAGACGATGACCTGATTAAGCCTCTAAGGCAGAGGCTTAATCCACTGAGCCACCCAGGCGCCCCGGATATGAATATTTTTGACTCTTGTTAGCTTGTACTAGATAAGGCTCTGGGAATGTTGCATCAGATTACATAATCAATAATTTTTTTAATATCCTCAGTATTGTTAGAATTGGATTTTCATCACTTAATTCTGTTTTTGCTCATTTATGTGTTCAAAATGTTATTTTATGGGGTGCTTGTGTGGCTCAGTGGGTTAAGCCTCTGCCTTTGGCTCAGGTCATGATCTCAGGGTCCTGGGATCCAGCCCCATATTGGGCTCTCTGCTCAGCAGGGAGCCTGCCTCGCCCTCTCTCTCTGCTTGCTTCTCTGCCCACTTGTGATCTCTCTCTCCCTGTTAAATAAATAAATGAAATCTTTGAAAAAAATGCTATTTTACAGTTGACTTGAATTTTATGAAGCTGAAGATATTTCTTTCATGTTGTATATACAAATCTAGTTAGGTTAGGTAAAGATGTGGTAATAGCATCACAAAAATCTTAGTGATTTAGTAATAAAGGTTTATTTCTTGTTCATGTTACATTTCCACTGTGGGTTGATCAGAGATATTGCTCCTTATTCTAGGAGCCAGACTGGGAGAGCATCTACTATCAGAAATGCTATTGGTTCCTGAGGAAGTGTAACAGAATAGCAAATCAATGTGTGTGTCATTAAATGCTGTGGCCTGGAAGTTACTCATGTCACTTTTCCCACTATTACATTGGCCAAAGCAAGTCATGTGACCATACCCTACTTCAAGGGCAAGGGATCTACAATTCTATCATGGTCCCAAGAGAAGATTCAGAAAAATATGAAAGAATTAATGACCACCATGTCATGACTTATTATTTGTGTTTTTTCTTATATAAATGGACTATTTATTCTTTGTCACATTAAGGGAGGCACAGATTCTGAAAAAAAAAAAAAGAAGCATAATATTCTTTATTTAATTCTCTTCTCTGAGAATATTAGACACTCATGTCACCACTCCATGGAATTCTTCTGTGGTTCCCCTTCTCCTTCCACCAACTCAAAATCTGCATTAACCTGGAAGTATTTTGGACTTTGTCTTCACTTTTCGTTTTTGCTAAGTCATAATGACAAACTCGAGAAGTGTCTGATCATCCTTTCCTCATTCTCAACAATGGGGCACTGTTCTCCCGGGTTTTGCTTGTAGCTTTGAGACAATTTGGTGTGAAGCCCAAGGAGTCACTTTGAAGTGATCATTTCAGTGGATCCAAGAAGTGATTACAGGCTAGTGAGTTGCTTGTTCACTTTCAAAGGCAAGCCAATTTGGCCTCATTTCTGGTTAACTTGGTGCTTCCTTTGATGTCACCTGTGTAAAAGAGTGTTACTAAAAACAAAGCATATTTGTACTCCATGTTAAATACTGTTTGATGTATTTTTTATTATCGGACTGAAAGAGTGTTTGTTTCAGGTAAATGGAGGTCTAATTTTCCTTTCAATATAAATCTGATAACTCTGTTGAGTTGGCTCTTGTATTTCTCACCTGATTTAGCTCCTTGTATAAACCAACTAGAAAAGAAATAGTTTAGATAGAGATGTGGTTTTCACCTGAGATAGCACCTTTAAGAAAACTATGCTGTTTTTAACAGAGATCACTATATGCTGGTTGGAATATCCCCATTTGGGGAAAAGGGTCTCATACAGAAGGAGGTGTGAGTCACTTGTGGTCAGGGAATTATGTGTGGGGGGGGAATGCAGGCGTGTCTGGGAGACTGCACAGACACTGGCAACAAGCAAAGCCAAGAGTCTACTTCATTATGTCATTGACACCTCTGCTCAGGACATGCAGGTTCTAGGGCACATCTCTTGTGGTTGAATGCTGGGAAATGCCTGATGAACCAGGCATGGAGGCATTTCTGCTTGGGCCAGTGGGCTCTTTTCTTCTTACTCTTGGGGTGGGCTGGAAGCCTCATAAAAACTGTTAAGTGCTCCCTTCGTATCTCACCTAGCCCAGTGGTTCTTAGCCTGTGCCACACATTAGAATCACCAGGGGAATATTGAAAAATACTGACATCCAGGACTCATAGACCCTAGAGATTCTCATTCAGTTAGTCTGTGCTGGAGCCTAGTCTTCCGTATTTTTTTCAGGTTGAAATCTAATGAAGCACAAATGCTTCACATCCTTGCTGTGTCCAGTGTATGAAAGTATCTGTTCACCATCAAATATCAAACAACCACACTTGGGGCATTTGTTTTTTCCTGTTCATGAGAGGTAATTATTTCAATTCTTTCTCCAATATTATATGTAGTAGTTTCAGTAGTGGCCCCCCAAAAGATATGTCCATGTCCCAGATCCTTTGAATGTGACCTTATTTGGAAAAAGATATAACTAAGTACAGGCAGGCAGCTTGAGATGAGATCATTCTGGATTACCCAGATGAGCTTTAAATCCAATGAGAAATGTCTCTGTAAGAGTAAGAAGACACAGAAAAAAGGGGATGACTATTGGAGATGGAGGCAGATGTTGGAGTCACGGCCACGAGCCAAGCCATGTCTGTGGCCACTGGAAGTTGGGAGAGGCAAGGGAGGAGTCTCTCCTGGGCTTCTGGAGGGAGTGCAGGCTTGCTGACACCTTACTGAAGACTTCTGCCCTTCACAACCATAAGAGAATAAATTTCTATTCGTTTGAGTCACCAAGTTTGTGACAATTTGTTGTGGCAGTCACTATGTATGTCCTATCTCTTTTTCCTTTTTTCTTTATTCACCATTCCTTTGGCTCTTCCCAGGTGTCTCTTGACGGTTTTCCAGTTGAAGCTTACACATTTCATGATTTCCCTCCATCCTGTCTTGACTAAGGCCTCCTGGTGCCACCACAGCAGCCTCCAGACACAGACCCATGGCTCTGGGCCCCATCAAAGACTCTGGCTATTTTCTTTTTCATTTTGACTATTCTATTTGAAGTGGTGCACATTCTCCCTTCACATGTTTATCTCTTAACCTGTGCCCTCAGAAAATGTCTTCTTTATGTGTTTCCCCAGGGTCTTTGTAAGACTAAGTTGATGCACTGAGGTGTAGAGAGAGGCAAAGGCAGTGGGGAGAGAGAATAAAGAGGTGGAGAACCCTAGGATATGAGACTTGGGCCAGGATAAGTTTTATGGGCCAAATGCATGATTTGCAGCTCTTGGAAAACTCTTTGCAAAAAGGATCTTATGCACTGCCTTAGTGGAAGGACAGATACATTGGGGCATCAGAGTCTGAGAATGTTCTAGGTCTTCAGAGTCTGGGAATGCTTTAGGTCTTTATTTCTTTGCTCAGTCCTTCTGTTGTTTTATGCAGAAAAGTAGCTCCTCCTTCAAACAGCTCCTCCTACTAAAGTGGGCAGAAACAGAGGGGAGTGGGGTATCTCTATTATAATGCAGACTTCCTAAGTATTTACTGCCTTTGAGTGAAGTTCCACCTTAATCTAGTGTCCTGCCTGGGTTGCCCAGCTGGTACCAGTGGATGGCGATGTGAAGGAGAAGAGGGCCTCTCAGCAGGGTCTTGTGAAGTGCCAAGGATGGTGCGAGAAGGGTAACCCAGGCAGATCCAAGAATCAGAGCTAGGGCACCCAGGGTAGAAAGCAGGTCTGTAGAAACTATTGTGATCGAGAAGAACTGTAGAGGTCCCAGAACATTCTGAACCGGTTCCTGGCTCCAGGTAGTGCTGGAGGGAGAGATGGCTTTGCTGATGCAGGTTTCATTTCTTTCTTTCTTTCTTTTAAAGAAACTCTTGAATTTTATTTTAATAAGCTTTTAATTTTGGAATAAATCTTATTTTGAGATATGTAGAAATATTGTAAAGATAGCACACAAAGGGGTGCCTGGGTGTCTCAGTCAGTTGAGCATCTGACTCTTGATTTCAGCTCAGGTCATGATCTCAAGGTCATGAGATTGAGCCTTGTGTGGGGCTCTGCAAGCAGCAGGGAGTCTGCTTGAGATTCTCTTCCTCTGCTCCTCCCCACTGCTTGCTCTCAAATAAATAAACAAATAAATCTCTTTTTTTAAAGATTGTATTTATTTATTTGACTGACAGAGAGCACAAGTAAGCAGAGCGGCAAGCAGAGAGAGAGGAAGGGAAGCAGGCTCCCTGCTGAGCAGAGAGCCTGATGCTGTGCTCCATCCCAGGACCCTGGGATCATGACCTGAGCCGAAGGCAGAGGCTTTAACCCACGGAGCCACTCAGGCGCTCAAATAAATCTTAAAAAAAAAAAAAAAAAGAAAAAAGGAGAGCACCAAGAGTTCCTGTATACCCCAAACCCAGTTTCCCCTATCACTAACATCTAACATGAGTTTGGTACATTTGTCACAATTAGTGAACCACTATTGATGCATTATTTTTAACTGAAGTGCATATTTTATTCAGATTTCCCCAATTTTTTTCCCCTAATATCCTTTTTATGTTCTAGGATCCCATCTGGGATCCTACATTACATTTAGTTGCTTTATATCTCTTTAGCTCCTCTTGGTTGTGACAGTTTCTCAGACTTTGTCTTTGATGACCTTGACAGTTCTGGAGGACTGCTCAGGCATTTTGTAGAGTGTCCCTCAATTAGAATTTGTCTGAAGTTTTCCTCACGATCACGCTGGGGCTATGGGTTTTGGGGAAGAAGACCACAGAGGCAAAATGCCATTCTCATTGCATAATATCAAAGGTACACTACTATCAAGATGACTTATTACTATTGATGTTAACTCAGATCATCTGAGGCAATGTTTGTCAGATTTCTACACCATAAAGTTAACTCTTTGTCTCCCTTTCCATACTTTCCTCTTTGGAAGAAAGTTGCTGTGCAGAGTGGAGGAGTTATGCTTAAGGGTATACTCCATTCTGTATAAATTATTTCAAATTCCTCTTTACAAGAGATTTGCCTGTTCTCCGCCATTTATTTATTTATCCAATCATTTATTTATAATGGAATGGGCTCCTTGATACTTACTTTATTCATTGAGTTATAACCAAATACTGTCTTAAATATTATTGCTCAAATTGTTCCAGGTTTGGCCACTGAGATCTCTTTCAGTTTGTTCCTGGGTCCATTTGACATAACCCCAACAATGTGAGTTGTTTTTTGTTTTTGTTTTGGTTTGGTTTTGAGTACTTTCTTACTTTCTGGCACTACAAGATAAGATGTTCCAGGATCATCTTGTGTATTTCCTGCCCCAGTCTTAGAATCAGCATTTCTCCAAGGCGCCATGGTCCCTTTTTTTGGAGAATGTTTTTATAAACCATGATCTGGATGACCACTGCTTCCAGTCTTCTCAGCTGACATAGTATGGAGAAAATGTATGTATACAAACTTGTGTCTATACACATATCTTTAAATATTTATACACATATAACCATTGGTATCTATTTTAAGCTAAATATGAGATCATCCTGATGTCTCCAACTCTACTCCATCACTGCATAGATTATTCTAGCTTCCTTTTATTTCTCATCTGTAACCTCCCGCCCCAACAGTAAGAAACTCAACTCTCTCCACCTGCCATTCATTTAACTGCCCTATACAATGTATATATATATTTACACACACATATATGTACACGTGTATGTACATATATGTGTATACATATATGTATACACATATATGTATACACACACACACACACACACGTATATATATATATAGTGGTTTCAAAGTCATTGACTCATATCCTCATGTGAAATAACTTTATCAGATAGAATGCAGTGTTGTGCCTCTGTACATTTCTCTGGTCTTTAATCTTATAGACTCTACCTATTTCCAAAGTTACTTAGATTAGCACTTTATTCCCCTATATTCTCCATTTCTTATCTGGAATCTATTTACTTCTGAAATGATATTTTATTCCAGATTATCTAGAAAAATACTAGGGAAGGACTTACGCATGAACCAGCCTTTCTGGTTAGAATCGTGGGGTACTCTGATCATCAGGGTACATATCAGTTGTTTACTCCTATGCCATGTGATGGTATCAGGATGCTGGGGTTGTCCATCTATCTATAAGCACATAATTTCTATGGAAAAGGAGCAGTTCCCCAAAGGAATTGTGGGTATTGGGACAGATAAAAAACACAGATGTCCACAACATTCCACTCCTTAATCCCACAGCACACACAGATGCTTCTTTTCATATTTATAGTTTAAAATATGCCTCCTTCTAACAAAATTTATACTTGTCTTTTACCTAAGGAAAGTCAAGCTAAAACGCACACAATTACCATATCCAGCTGCATATCCAGGATCCTTGTTTTTTTTTTTTTTTTTTTTTTAAAGCTTTGAGGGTAGCTTTGAATGGTCGGGCAAATACCTAGAAGTATTTGGATTTTAAAAAAGAAGGAAAACAGAGTAATACTTATCCAAAGATATTAATCTTTAATGGAAGAATAGCAAGGACAATTTTCTTAATCAGGAGACATTCATACATTTGTAGTTCTCCTCACAAAATACTGCATAGGCACTCGACTACTCTGCTCCTGTGTTAGTCAAATCCTGTGAAGAAAGCCAAAAATGAAGAATATGGGTTCATGTGTGTTGGGGACGTTTGTTCCTACTCTCAGCATTGCTTAGTATATATTCTTATTTTGTCTATATACAGAGTTTACTTACCAGTACTAGCTGAAACTCAAGTATCTTTTATTTTTCATGACAGTTTCATTAGTAATCACTTTGTGTTTGTCAAGAATTTTGTATGTTCTTCTTTAACTCCATTAATCTTAGCTGAATTTCAAAGCATTGAAATTAAATTGTATTAAATTGTTTACTTCAAAAACCTTTAAAAAGTGTTAATGACTGGGAATATTAATTGACACAGAGTGTCTGCAAAGGCAGAATGAGATACAATATATGACCATTGCTAATATGATAGGACAAAAGTTGACATTAATAAGAGAATCATAACAATTTACCATCTGTTTGATTGTCTGGTGCTTCTTAGCTTCCTGTAAAATACTATGGAAAGAAGAAAACTATTATGTTTATGAAAGGTAATAATGCTGTGTTTGCAAGCAGAGCCTCTCAGTAGTGAGTCTTTATCACTTCCATTCCTTTAAGGATTCTGGTATTTGTCATTTGTCACACACACACACACACACACACACACACACTATCCAGGTTCCCCAAGTGATAGACTATTTTAACTATTTCCATTTAATGAATTAATGTTTTCAATATAAAAATCCACATTTAATATAATTGTCTCACTCACAAGATTGATAAAAAGATAGAGGCATTATAGGTTGTGTCAACCAATATTTGACAAACATTTAAAATCAGGTGGATCAGTATTGTCCTCTCTCTTTTCTATCAATATATTATTACTATGATTGTCCATATAAGCTACCTGGGGGTAATATCAGAAGTTTCCATTTAAGACTTTTTATGGGTATGAGGCCCTGGCCTCTCTACCTTCTGGCTCCCTGGCCTCCCTGTGATAGACAAATTCTGATGAGTAGTCCATTGTAAAACTCAATCTTTTCATGTCTCAGCTAGAAAATCATCAGTAACTCTTCATTTGTGTTCTCTGTTTTTCTTCTACTCTCTCCTCTAATGTAAATCTATCAATCTCTTTCTTTGCAGGATCATTTTTATCAGCATTCAAACATGTTCTTATATTTCTCTTCTTAAAAAATAATGTCTGTTAAGGAGTGCCTGGGTGGCTCAGTCCATTAAGCGTCTGCCTTCCGCTCAGTTCATAATCCCAGGGTCCTGGGATTGAGTCCCACATCGGGCTCTCTGCTCAGCAGAAAGCCTGTTTCTCTCTCTCTCTCTCTGCCTGCTGCTCTTCCTACTTGTGCTTTCTCTATCTCTATAAAATCTTTTAAGAAAAATAATCTCTGTTGATGCTACATCCTTTTCTAATCACCACCACATTCCCTCAGCTCCCTTTTACAGAAAAACATTTTCAGTTGTCCATGAGACCTGTCTCTACTTTTTCAACTTTTATTCTTTATGCATTGCATGTAGATTGGATTCACAGCCCCACCACTTCACTGTGGTTGTTCCTATCAAGGTCATTAGTTTGATCTCCACATTGCTAAATTCTGTGGTCATTTTTTTCTGTATATATTCAAGCTCTCAGAAACATTTAACATAGTTGATTATCCTTATTGAAATGTTCCTTATGTTGGGTTTCATGAGGTCATATTCACCAGACTTATTTCCACCTTTTTGACTGCTCTCCAGTAATGGACATAAAATAAATCATAAAATAGTCTCAATTAATCAAGAGAAGAAAGCAAAAGAGGGAAAAATAATAAAGAACAGATAGGACAAATGGAAACAAACAAAAAAAGATGGTAAGTGGAAATTCTAGCATATGGATAATTGCATTAAATATAAATAGTCCAAACACCCCAACTAAAAGGCAGAGATTGTCAGACTGGATAAAAATTCAAGACTACATCATGTGCTTCCAACAACAAACTAACTTTAGGTACAAAGACAGAAATAGGCTAAAAGTAAAAGGATGGCTAAATATATACCATGCTAACTTTCACTAATCCAGTGAAAGCTGGATTGGCTATATTAACATCAGACAAAATAGACTTTGGAACAAGGAATATTGCCTGGGATAAAGAAGGAAAGCTCATAATAATAAAGTGATCATTTTTTCAACAACGAATAACATTTCTAAATGTATATTTATCAAGAATCAGACTTCAAAATACCTAAAGCAAAAACAACATAACTGAAAGGACAAACAGACAAACCTATAATTATAGTTTAAGACAACACTCCTTTATCTTTAATTTTTAGAAGAAAACCAATAAAAGTATAGAACTTGAGCAAGGTGATATAATTGATAGTTATTTAAAAATGCTCCATGACAACAACAGAATACCCATTTAAAAAATTTGCACATGGAATGTTCATTAGGATAGGTCATATTAAAAAAAAAAAAAGATAGGTCATATGTGGGGTGATAAAATAAGTCTCAATAATGAATAAAAGAATAAATGAGTAAAAGAAATGAAGTTGTATGGAATTTGTTCTTTGATGATAATGGAATTAAATTAGAAATCTATGACAAAGATCACCCATGAAGAGCATGGAGAGAGAGAGGAGATATGGTCTAAGGTTAAAACTTGGGGAAATACCAGTATGATGATACCACAGGAGGAGCTCTTGAAAAAAGCCAATGGGAGAAGGTCAAAGAAGAATAAAGAGAACCAAGAAAGAGGAGTCACAGAGGCCAAAGGAACAGAGAAATTCAAGGAACCACAATGCTAAATGAAGAAGTATCCAATAAAATGAGTGTTGAAACAAATCCATTGTGCTTGGAGACATGGAGATTAGTGTTGACCTCAGGAAGAGGGCAGTTGATGAGAAACAGGAAGTAAAGGCAGTATCTATCCCTCTTTCAGGCAAACCTCTTTACATCTTGGGAAAACCAAAAATATAAAAACAATGCAGTGGCTGGATGGAGAGTCAGGGTCAGAGGAGGGGAATTTTTTTTTTTTTAGCTTGTTAATTTGTTGTTGTTTTAAAGATAAGGGAGAATTTTAAAAAAGATTTTATTTATCATTTGACAGAGAGAGAGAGAACACAAGCAAGGGGAGCAGCAGGCAGAAGGAGAAGGAGAAGCCCAGGGAGCCCAATGTGGGGCTCGATCCCAGGACCCTGGGATCACATCATGACCTGAGCCAAAGGCAGACACTTAACAGATTGAGCCACCAGACACCCCAAGCTGAGGGAGATTTCAACACATTTATAGACTGAAGATTAAGATTTGGTAGTAAAGGAGATGAGAAGAAATGAAATTATGACTGTAGGTGGAGAATTCATCTTGGATACAGAGATAAGAAGTAACAATGTAAGGATGAGTGAAAATGTAGATCAATTTGTAGGTGGGGCTGGAAATTGTTATACAGAACACCACCATTGACTCAATTTTTACCTTTATGCTGATGACTCTTAAACTTTATCCCTACCCCTAACTTTTGATCTCCATACTCCATTTTTAATGGCTCATTGGTTTTGTTCACTTAAATAGACCACCACTTTGCATTTACACATATGAAGACAAACTTGTATTCTGCCTGACATGTTCCCTTTCTGTCACCCCTCTCTTCCTTTTTCCCCCCTCTCGGCTCTGGCAATTGGAACCTCAAGTCAGCCAGGTATGTGGCATATCCTAGCCATAGGTCAAATAAAAATTTAGGCTCCACGTGTCAAAAGCTACAGGGCATGGGGTGGGTTGTTGATGTGTATGGGATGGGTGTGGGTGATGGATCATAAAAGATGGGTTTCGAAAACAAAAATAAAAGATGGATTTTGAGATGATGACAAATCAAAGCCAGCCAGGTCACCCCCAAAAGTTACCAATTCACAGAGGTGAGACAGGAGGGAGAATCTAGGTAGAAAGACAGCAAGATGAAATTTTGGGGGACTATAGATTAGAAAGTTTGGAGGGTGCAAAGCACATCCTGGAAGAAGCTCTAAACTGCCAAAATGCAGGATTTAAACCCTTACCATGGTGTTCCTTTGACCTTGAACATGCACATAGAAAGAGTCATTAAAAGCACCTCACCAACCTGGCATAGATGCCCCAAGTTTATAGGTTGATGGATCCATCATTCTTCTACACCCCAGCCTTGGAATGTGGACTTCCCCTTGATTGTTCCTTCCCTCATCCACATCTTACCATGGTTTATTTTTGAGTGCCAGATATTCTTCCTCTGCGATGTTTCTATACTCCAGCCCCCAAAGCATGCACCTCCTTTTTTTCTTTTCCTCTCACAACCAGTGTCAAGATTCTTACACCTTTTGTTTCTAGTCAGTTAAAAATGTTTTTTTTTTTTAAAAGGTTTTCTCATAGCTTCCCTACTTTTGGCAGACTAGATCTGGCTGGAGGCCAGTAGTAGCAATGTGCAAGAAAATTATATATATATATATGGCCAACCCCAGAGACTGAGCTGGCTAGGGAGAGCAGTATGGAAGGCAGCTTAGAGGTCTACCAGGGAAAGCCCTGGGTTTCACCAAAATATCCAGATAACCACTGGTGTGGGACACATCCTGGTTTAATGTGGGGGGCAGGGAGGCTGGAAATAGTTTCCTAGTTATTATCCAAGGCCTGAGTATGACTCAGGTAGAGAGAAGACACAGTTCTAGGTCTCAAGCTCCCATCCTTAGGTTTCCCCAGTGGTGGTACTTACCAAGGGAGTGGTGCCACGTGCTTGACAGGAGCATTTGGAAATATGAGGGGGGCATTTTAGTGAGTCACCATGCTGTGGGTGTTAGCATGAGGAACTGAGCAGGGAGGAAGAAGTCAGCAAGGCCTGGAACAGTGACACCCAACAAAGAATCTTCCTGCTGGGTTGTCTCCCTATGAGAAACACACATGGCCTTCCTAGGAAGCTCCTACCAAGTCTGGACAGACTCTGTATTTCAGAGTTTCAATATGGTGTCCTGCGCCTGTCTTTGCCTGTCAGAGCACAGAGCTCTGAGCTCCTGAAGAGAAGACCCAGCTCCAGCTTGGCCTTTCAGGGGTTGGCACTGCCCAGCATTAGCTAGGAACACAATATGCCTGTTCAGTTCAGCAGCTCCTGCAGTTGACAGTGACCCCAAGCCCTCACTATCACCACAGCAAAGACTATTTTTAGTAGAGGTTGCTCCTCTGAGAGGAAAACTGAGTTTATGGCAGAATTCATGATGAGGATGACTTTAGAGGAATGGATGGGCAACAGTTTTAATTTACCACCTGCAGCTCTCAGGGAACAAAGGTATACCCAGAAATATGAGTTCATTCAGCTTTTAGAAGGTTCTAGAAATTTGTACTATCAGGTTTCTCTTTCCAAGGCACTAACCTAGTTGTTGGTTGTTCAGTTTCTTGAACCTGAGCAATGGTATTTCAACAATTGCTAGAGCCAATCTTAGAAATAGAGGTAGCAAGATTCTGGCTTTCTTTTTGAGTTTTTCTTTTTTTCTCTTCTCCTCTCTAAAGGTAAGAGCAAAGCCTGCCAGTGGTTTGCTAATTGTCTTCAAGTGAAAAGACTGTTTAATTCAGAAGAGATTTTAGACTCCCAGGGGCGTGACGCCCATCGTTTCACAATGTAGAATTATTTTGTGGTATTTATTTTATGATCCTGACCCTTGTTCTAAATCTTGCTGGTGTGTTTTCATTTAAAATGTATTAACTGAAACTTGGCATCGTGACTTGGCTCTATTAAGGTCTACAACAGCTTAATCCAGATTTTATTATACTGGGACTTGAGTATATGAACTGTAATATGGGAGAAGCTTGGGGATAAATAAAGTGATTTTGATACTTACTATGTATTTAACTCTTTTGGTGCCCTCTTGGCAATTAAACGGGAGTATTTGTGGTTGGATTTCAGTGTTTTCATAATGTTGTGACTGTTAAACCTTCCTGAGACTCGGGCTCAGTGGGGCCTGGGTTTTGTGGGGGACTCAGTTGAAAGTTCTAGGTCCTATGGTGGTCATTCATTAGGCTTGTCTAGTGGATGCGGGGCCCGATGAGGCAGCATGAAGAAAGCAGCCTCAACTTCCCCTCTGAGCTCTGGGATACTCACATCTGACCACCTCTTTACAAGTTTTACTTGGAACTCTTGCACGATCTTTTTTTTTTTTAAGATTTTATTTATTTGACCGACAGAGATCACAAGTAGGCAGAGAGGCAGGCAGAGAGAGAAAAAGGGAAGCAGGCTCCTTGCTGAGCAGAGAGCCCGATGCAGGGCTCTATCCTAGGACCCTGGGATCATGACCTGAGCCGAAGGCAGAGGCTTAACCCACTGAACCACCCAGGCGCCCATGGAGCTCTTGCATGTTCTTCAACCTCAGTGCTTACAAGTGGACCTCCTGTCCTCTCCTTCAGACGAGTTCCTTGACTGTACACCCCTTCTGAAAGTGGAGCCACCATTCACTTAGGTGCCCCTGCAACTCCCTCTCCTCTATCACAAACTTTTGTCTGCAGCCTGTCCACTTCTTTCCATCTCTACTGTCCCATCCCAGGCCCAGCCCCAGTTGTTCTCCCCTGGAGTATCCTTTTGCCTCTTACCTGTCTCCCCATGACTATTGGGACTACGTTCATCTGCAACCTTCTCTCCTACAGCCAAGGTAGTCTCCTCTAAGTAGAAACCAAAGCACCTCACAACCCTGCTCCAAACCTTCAATGGCTTCCCAGTGCACCTGGCTTAGGATTTAATATTTTCATGTGTCCTGAAGACCCTGAAGAATGTGTGTGGTGGCCACCTAGCTAGGTCCTCTCACTGGGTCTTGTTCTAAGTCCTCCTCTTAATTCATCATAGTCTGTGTGTTTGTGGTTTCAGGCATTCTACCTGGAACTCCCAATGACATTCCCCAAAGAGATGAAGGTCTGCTCTTGTCTGCTGTTCTTTCTGGATTTCTTGATACCCCAGGGTGTGTAGAATAGTGGGCTTTCTTCATGAGCCTTCAGCAGCTATCGATATAAAGTCCTTTGTCCTTCCAAAAGGCTGACTGTTGGAATCAAGATACTTTTGGCTACTTTTCCAGGAGATAAAATAAAATGTGCTTAATTGTTCCTAGATGTAATGCATTTAATTTACTTGCTCTCAAGTTCTCACCTGGGCCTAGAGAGTTTGTATGTGAAAGAAATCTTTACAAAGTTTGAAAATAATTTATAGAAAATTAGAAGGAAAAAAAAAGGTGAAGGTGGGTGAAGGCTGTTTGCTCCGTTGCTGCTGGCACATACTGAAGGAAGTCTGAAAGGTCACATATTAAGGCCATTTTCCTCTGTTTTCATGGGAAGAAATACGACACTATGAATTTAGGATAGCAGGTTTGTAAACCACTCAGGAGGAAAAAGCAGATATTCCAAAGAGATGTACAAAGTCTTTTATCACTAATCTTTACAGTGATGAGCTGTTTAGGGTAAAGACATGCTTATGGGGAATCTAGGTAAGCCCCTGGAAGCCAAACTCTGAGCTTAACCCACCCAAGACCCAGGTAGGAAAAAAAGAAGGACATTTCTCCAAGGCCTGCCCCAGCTGGATGGCGCCTCTTCACCAGCTTCTCAAGCACCTCTTTACTGCACTGTGCTTCTGAAAACTGAAGGGAAATTTTCTCAAGAGGTCTTCTAGTTTGGCTCCCTGGCATCAACAAGGGAGCTAAGAATAATAAACACCTTGTACACTTGGATCCAAAGAAGCTAAGTGACCTTGCCCAAGGTCACACAGCTAGTTAAGAACAGAGCTGGTACTCGAACCCAGACCAGTGTGGGCCAGACCCATGCTCTTAACTCCTACACAGTATCTCTGCTTCCCAGTCCACATCTGTGTCAGTCCATGGTTCTCAATGTTCTGGTGTTGCTGTATTCAGTGCTGCAATGTTGTGATTCCCCACATTGTTTCTCCTTTTCCCTAACTACTCCCCACCGCCTCCTTCTTCCAATCTGTCTACAGGCCAATATGAAATAAAAATGTAGTAACTTTCTTTTTAGAGAATGTTCTAACCCCTTGGTCCTCTGCCTCACCTCCCTTGCCCATCATAACAAGGTTGGGAAACTAAAGCATTTAGAACTTCACAACTGCTCACCATGCAGAAAATGATTCCCTTTCATTTATGGTGCAAAAATATGCCCAAAATGTGGAATATAATCTTCCCCATTCCCAGAGATATTGCCCTAGACTTCTGTTAGCAACATTATTTTCTTTGGAGCCTTATGCACCTATACAGAAGGATCTAATTATGTTTTAGCAAATCTCAGTGAGAAAGATCTAGTGTAGTAAGCTATCTCATTTCAAATAAAGATCATATGCAGAAATTGTATTCCATTTTTAAGCCATACAATCTTATTTTATTTTCAATCATTTTATAAATTGTCTAAAATTCTTTTAGCAACACAGCAGGATGTATAAAAATTGATATGCAAACACATATGTAAATCTGAATATGCAAATCTGAGAGCAAGTATAGAAGACATAAGGTACAGGGGTTAACACCAGATAACTAGGACCTGAAATGATATGTCATTGTACTTGCAAGTATGTATTGATTGACATACAGTAACATGTATGTAAATGTACATGCACTAGTGATAAAAGAATATATACCATTTTCCCACCCAAACCAAAAGTAATGTTAATCAGGGAGCCACAAATAATGTAAAATGTGATCATGCTTGTGATCCACCAAAGTCACCCTGCTACCCTCAAGGTAGAAGGCTGAAAATTCTCAGGAACCCCTCCATCTATTGGCTGCATGCTCTCTGTGGAAGTGTGATGAACACATCTGATATCTTGCCATTATCTCTCCTTTTGGTATTGTTCTGTGCATTTCCCTAAAAGGGGATCGCCAGTTTACTGTCTCCTGTAGCCATGGTGTTCATCCAACTAACTCCCTCTCCTGTGAATTCAAATGGGTAGATTCATAAATGGTACAGATAGAGAAATAGACTAACTTTAGAAAGGTTGCTGGCAGTGATACCCTTGGGACCGAACCACATCCAAGACAGAAATCATCTTTGTGCTTTCAAAATTGGAAAGTCTGATGCAATTTTACTCTCCTTGTCAAAAGGCTGGATGTGGTACAAAGACAATGGGGGGAAAATGGGAAAAGTGTGTGCCACTCAGGTGGCTTGACGTGAATAGCTTAAAAATGAGGCAAACTATCATGCCAGGATTTTATACTAAGTTATCAGTAGATTTTTTGGAGTTTGAAATGTTGATAATCGTATTCTGGGTCCAAACAAATTGTCTATCAAAGGTTAGTCCGTCCTTCCTTCCTTCCTTGCTTCCTTCCTTCCTCCCTCTCTCCCTCCCTTCTTCCCTCCCCCCCTCTCCCTCCCTTCCTTCCTTTCTTTTTCTTTCTTTCTTTCTTTCTTTCTTTCTTTCTTTCTTTCTTTCTTCCTTCCTTCCTTCCTTCCTTCCTTCCTTCCTTCCCTCTCTCTCTTAAATGCTGCAAATATGCTAAGTGACATGGGACAAAGAGAAATAAGACATGATCCCTATGTTCATTGACTAATGGGGAAGATGAATGTGGACCTAGATATCAACTCTAATATTTGATGGTATGTGCTGTGATTGTCCCCTCTGGGGATGGGAGGAGATTCCCTGACCAAACCCACAACTCCTCTCTCCTCCCTTTACCCAAATCTTCATCATATGGTGTGCATTTCTATTTGAAATTACTTATATGTTTAAGTTCCATTTCATCCCACTAGAACACCAACCTTATAGAGACAGGGACATAGTTTTATTCATCAGCTTATCCCCAGTGTCTTGAAAAGAGCTTCATTGATAGGTGTTTCTAAACAAAGATGTGTTATGAGCACAGGGCTATGGATATGCTGAGAAGGGGGAGATTACCTGCAGCAAAGGATGGTGGTGGTCAGAGGGAAGAAGACTTGCTGAGGATGGGGCACAAACTGTAGTGTCTCACTGGGTAGGGAAAGTGAAGCAAACTCGTCCCTGGAAGAGGGGACAGGCTCATATGTGTGTGGGGAAAAAAAACAACAACAAACTTCAAATGGGAAAGTTAGGGCAGGGAACCCCTGTTTCAGGTGTGGTGGGTCAGGAGCAGGAGAGGAAACCTCACCAAGACTGGGCTGGACTGTGAAATGGTCTACCACAAAGTGAAAAACAATGTGAATTCACTGAGTTGTTGGGACGGCAACAAAATTATTTCTGTAACTATTTGGTATATCAAAATAAATACATGGTGTGTGTGTGTTCAGTGAGCATTTCACACATAGTAAATAACAAAATTAGTTCCCTTGTATTGCATGCCAAGGAACTTATCCTACAGTTATTAAATTTGCTGCCTCCTGAGGTATTTAACAAGGGGAGGGGCACGATGAGATGGGTGTTTTGGCAAGCTCCAGAAAACACGGGGAGGATGAACCATGCAAGAACCTGTAATAGGGAGGCCAGGTTAAAGACTGTGGAAGTCAGAGGTGATAATGACCAAATTAAGGCCAAGTCAGTTTGGAGAGAGGAAAAGGTTTCCATTCAAGGGATATTTAAGCAGTAAAGGAACAGATCTTTGTATCCTAATTCAATATGAAGAATAAAGAAGAAAGGAACTGAAGATGACATTAAAATGCCTTCACTGCATTTATTATTATCTGATATGATAAAATATACCTGGCTTTTGTTTGCTTGCTTGTTTTGTGAACTGTGTCACCCACTAGAAAGTGAGCTTCTTAAGGACTCTGCCAGTTTTGCTCTCTAATATATTTCCATAGCCTAAAACTGTGCCTGGCCCATAGTGAAGACTCAATTAGTATTTTCAGACAAATTAGTGAATGAATGAGAATGCTCTTTGCCATAGATCAGATAAGGAAGGCAGGAAAATATCAAGTTTGGATGAAGAGATTGGAAAGAAGGCTCAAAGGTTAGGATCCAGGTGGAGCTGCCAGAGGTTCTCTTGAACCTATGAGAAAAGTCAAGACTTCAGAAAGTCACAAATGCTGGAATCATTTTGGCATCATTAACATGGTGGTGATGAATGACATCATTAGGGAAGATAAGAAGGGGCACAGATCAAGAATGAAAACCTAGGGCATACCAATATGCAAAGAAAGACAGAACCAAGACAAGAAATGAAAAGGCATGTGAGAAGTGTGAAAGGAAAAACCCAACAGGGTGTTGTTCAAGAACCATGGCAGGAGAAAGCTTCAAGAAGGCCAGTGTCAACTGACAAATCCAACAGCACGTAATTTTATGGTTCAAATTTCCATGGAGAGAGGGGTTGGTGTGCTAGGCAGTGTGCTAGAGCTAGGTTGCAAGAGCCAAATGTTGACTTTTGGGAAATTTTGTGAGCTATTATTAAAATTTAAAAATTAAATTTTGTAAGCTTACCATTAAATACATTTTATTAAAATCAAAGATAATAAATATTCAAAACTCTTTACTTGCTAATTATTTTATTACATTTTACTACCATCTGTGCTCTTGAGGTTACTTGTATCTGCTGTGTCTGTGTGGTTTAAATGTTACATAGTGGGATGATAGTGACTGTCCCTTCTCAGCTTCGCAGTCAATGATGTTATGTTGGTAGTGTGACATCAGCCATGGTAGGACTATTTATACTATGGCAATTGTCAAAAGCCATAAAGTGAGACTTTTCTCCTTGGAGAGTTGGTTGTTAAACACTTACCGTACACAGGGTCTCCCACTGCTTAAAATGGGGGGAAAAGGAGCTAGTGTGAATTTCATTTAGACTAGGGAGGATGGGAGTAAGAAGTCACTGGAGATGGTGGTAGAGATGCTGGAGACAATGGTGCTTGGCTGAAGCATGACTCTGCGAGGGTGGTGGACTGGGTCCCAGAGCCTACATATAGGGAGGGCCTCTTGTCCACTGACATGGCCTAAGTTCCATTTAAATCTATAACAAAATAATGAGAATTTTTCAGCCATATCCTCAAGAAGACCGTTGGGTGCTCCATTTAGTCTACTTCTCCTTCTAGAGTTCACCTTCGAGCATTTAAAAATTTGCCTGAAGTGTACTGCCATACTCCCACCCCAGTGTGAGAGACCAGCAGCCTGTTTATCTTGTATAAACTCTATTCCTTGGCAAATTGCTAGACAGCCAGTGATTTTGTGTAATGGACTGCTTCAGTATGGACAGTTCCAGTGGAATCGCTAGAGATCCAGTTCAAATGCCTCCCTTAAATTGGTGAAGTGAGTATCTAGAACAAATTGCTGGAGGGAACTTAGTATTTCTCGATCTTTTTAAAACCTGATTTGATTTTTGATAAATGCAAAGTTCATGCTCTTTAAAAAGATTACTTGAGGGGCAAGTGGCTCAGTTGGTTAAGCATCTGACTCTTGATCTCAGCTCAGTTCTTGATCTCAGGGTTGTGAGTTCAAGCTTCATGTTGGGCTCCATGCTGGGCGTGGAGCCTAGTTAAAAATAAAAATATTACTTGAGGTTCAAATTAAGCATCATCTCCTCCACCCCATGAAAAAAATGAGATGAAACCCCCACTGTTTATAACTATATGTGACTCCCCCTTAACTGTGTCTTCTATGGCCTTTCCTCTGGGAGGGGAGTACACAACCTGCCAGCTGAGAGCTCCAGGAGTTAGTACCTTAACAATGAGGTCAAGCATGCCCATTAAAAAGGCAAGGTGAAATAAAAGCTCCAACAACTGAAGCCCTACATCACTAGTTCTTTACCTAATTTACCCTCCCAGAGAAGCATGCAACTTCACCGGTTACTGTGTGCTGGTCTATTTCTCCTCGTTCCCACTTAGGATGCTTTTGCCTGATACTTGCCAGATTTCATAATCATCTCTTCAATTGTCCTTCCTGGTGACCATTAACAATTCCATTATATTAATAGAACGCAGTCTGCCTAAATCATTTCCTCACAGTTGGGTACTTGGGCTGTTTCCAATTATTCATTTTAATACACGGCAGGACTTGAATCATCTTTTTACACATGTGTTTGTTTCCTTGGAGTTGTTCCTGGGGACATTTTTTCCCAAGAGGCTGCACCAGGTCAAAGAGTAGAATAATTTTTATGACTTGTCATTTATTGCAAAATTGCTCTTGAAGACTTACTTTTTTTTTTTTTTCAGTTTATGGTGCCACCAGCAAAGTTTAGTGTGTCTGCTTCCCCCAAAGCCCTGCCAACAAACGATATTGCCGTTTTTATTCATTTTTCCTGTTGTTCTGGTTGCAGCACAATTCCACATAGTTAAGGAGATGGGATCAGAAAATAATTTTCCCCTAATTAAACCCTGCTGCAGTTATATGTAGGAAGTTTTAATATATATCGTAAAGAGTTAAGAAAGATGTTTATCATTCAAGTACAAAAATGAAAAAAAAAGTAGGGACATGGGCTCCCCTTTTAAAGGGGTAGAGACAAAAGAGAGAACAAATGCATAAGACAGCACCCAAGGACAAATGATGAGGGGCATTGTAGAACCAACGAGAAAGTAAATATTCTTGCTATTATTTTCAGCACTTTACAAAGCAAAAGAATTGCTGGAATTACTAAATTTGGGGAATAAACCTGTAGACTAAGCTTTGCTTTTACTATCACTTTTAAAATGTTAAATTCAACCCAATACGTGGGTTATCATCTTTTTCCTCGGCTTGAGATCTGTTTTCTCTCTCGGTAGCCATAATGCAAAATAAGAACAATGAAAATGCTACTAAATTGGCTTTTACATTTTCAGGAGTGCTCATTATTTACACAGCAGTCCCTACAGGCTGCATGTGGCTATCTCTGGCATTCATAACAAACAACGGACATATACAGCACATTCCTTTAAGAAGACGGCTGTATTTATACTTTATTATTTTTGGACATTTAAAACCAATTTCCTCCAAAGGGACATGACTTGTGTTTTCAGTTTCGTGGAGCATCTTCTCAAAGGAAACAACTGGATTCAATGCAGCCATCAGATTATTTCACAAATTTCAATGTCATATCCCTACGAGAGAAAAATGTCTCCAGAGGCTGCTTATTAAAGTTTTAACATCTATAATCTCAGCTCTTTCATCGTTGTTGACTACTGAGAAGTTATCTGTTATTTTTAGAATTCGTTTAGCACAGTGAGATTTCCTAATACACATTTACACCAGTTGACTGAGATCCTCCCTCTTGGAAATAAAGAGTTTGTGTCTACAAAACAACATGAGGTGCCATATTGGGATACATTCCAGATGACCCACTCCAGAGAACAGTTTCTGACTGAAATAGAGAAATTTGTTCTCTTGATGGGATGGAATTAAATTTCATTATTGATTTCCTTTCTTCCTGAGAACTTATTTTTCTCTGTTTTAGCTTACTCAACAATGCATTTGATACATACTTCCCTGTTGGAAAGGGAAGTGTGTATCAAATGTTCCATCTTGGGTATCCAGTGCCCCACCTTAGTATCTCTGGCCTTTTTCTCTGGCTTTCCTACTCTCCAGTGACTTCTTATCTGAAATCTTTTGCAGCTCTTCTTCCTCCTCACCCCACCCTCCAAATGACAGTGTGCACCAACACTCAGGCCTTCTTTTCTGTGTGTATTTCTCCAGAGAGTTCATCCATCTCAAGGCTTCTTCTGCCATCTCCGGACTAAGACTCCTGAATCAGCATTTCCTAGTAGCATCACCCCAAGCTCCAGTCCCATATCTCCTTAGAGGTGCTCATAAGACGTATCTACCACCACATCTTCCTGGCTGTGCCTTCCATTTGGCAGGCACAAGAAACCACCTTCCTCCCCCAGTATGCTCTGATCAGCTACTTCTCTTAGCTTTAACTCCTCTCAATCACCAGACCTACCTTAAGCATCTTTGGCCCTTTGCCTTATCCTCAAATGCTGTGCTTGGATGTACCTCAAAATCTCTTTCACATTAGTTTCCCCATCTTTGTCTGATTTGCTGCCCTTATTTCCTCCTCCCCTTACCTTCATAGCCTGTGAGTTGAACACTGCTCTGCCCATCTCTTCCCACATCCCTCCATCCTGTGCATCCTTCTCAGACTTTCCTCGAACATCATGGCAGCTGCTCCCTTCCTTGAGTACCTTCAGTGCCTCCCTATGTCTACATTCAGTCTAGACCTCCTTCTTTGTCTTTCCTGATCTGTATAATCTGGCTCCGGGAAGCAAGTTTTCTTTTCCTCTACCCTCCAACATGAACCATTCTCATGTTCCTGATTTCTTTGTTTTATCTATATAACAGTGTGTTGGAACTGTCTGGTACTGGCTCACAAGAGCTGGTGTGAAATTTTCAGGAAGTTTTTGAGCCAGTTACACACAACCATTATTAAAAAGTAAACTGTATAAACTTAAATAAATTATGTTAAAAAGTTAATAAATCCTTAAAACTCATAACTTCTTAATTGTTTTACTCTTATCTGTGCTTTTGAGATTATTTATGTTGCATGCAGAAACGCTATGTGATGGTGATCTAACGCACATCTCTTCCCAACTCTGCATTCAGTAATGTCACCCTGATAGCTGGGAATTAGCCATGGTCAGAGTATTTATACCATGGAAATTGGTAAATGCCACAGATAACTTTTCCCAAGAGAGCGATGTTGAACATTACCAGCATTCTACTGTGATCTCCCTTGTATATTCCTTTTCTAGGACTTTCCCCCACCCCCTTTTATCTAGCAGATCTTCACTTTTTTCTGTAATACAGAATCTTTACTGATCTATAAACACCCAGTTAAACCTCCCCTTCTCCATCACACTTCCCTTGACAATAATTGCTTTCATTGCAATTTTCCACCACACCCTACATTCTTCATAACCTGAACCAAACAACCTAGCACTTAAAAGTATGTTTTGCATTAACCTGGTTTAATTAGCTGATGCAATCATTTCTATGTCAATATGTGCCATGCCCTGTGCTGGTTTTCCTTCTGGCCTGGCTCGTTCATTGCTAGTTCACGTCTTTGTCTTCTGTCCACTAACAGTTTCATGCACCTTGGAAGTCACCATCCACTTGACTACAACATCACTTTTGGGTCCAACAGGAAGCAGAGCCTAATGGGGTTCAACATATATCTATAAGTTGATATAACACTCTGTAAGTACTAGATGTTCAAGGATTCTTGATGGTGACTATTGCTGAATTTCAGGGGGAAAAAATGTCATGGCTCAAGTTGCTCAAATCTTTTGTTTCAAGTGCTGAAAGCTACAGCCCAAAATCTTGTATCAGGGGAGGGGGAGATTATGAGGTGCTTAAGAGGCTTAAGTTCAGGACCATGTGACTATGGTCACACCACTGTTCAGTTTCTGTAACCAGATAATATTATTTGTCTTATTTACCTACTTACTTGGTCGCTGTGAGGACCAAAAGAGAAAAGTATGCAAAAATGCTTTTGCAAAGGATTCCTTTAATGTACAGACCAAGAACTCTTACAGCCCCCACCCATCCTTTACTATATTCATGCCATGTTCCTTCCTCCAGCCATCTGTAAGCAAGAGCAAAAGGATTAATCTCTATCTTCCTGATTGCACACAATTTTTATCCTCTTTCTTTCCTAAGGTAAGGAGGCAGAGATGCCAGGATTGATGTCCAAAATGAGATTAGAAAAAGCAACAGCACAGGCACACTGTCATTATCAAGTAGTCATGGCGCCATCTCCAAAGGTTTTGGTGGTGTCATAAAACATCCCTCCATAAATGCATAGATCTGTCCATATAGATACAGCTTGTTTTTGATGCTTTTGAGCATCCTGTGAAGTGAGTAGAGCAGGATGATAACAATGACTATGATTGATGATTCCCATTTTCTGGTCTTCCCCAAAGCCACATGGCCACTCAGTGGCTGAGCCAGGATGAGAAGCCAGGTTTCCTGTTTCCAAGTTTAGCATGAATTTATGAGCACCCACCATCTCTCTCAGCTGTTCAGCAGCTACACTCAATTTCATGCCTTTTCATGAAGATTCTGCCTAATGTCTCTTTGTGACACAAGGGAAGGAAACTGCCCTGGGGGTCAGGGTTGGGGGAGTTAGTTGAAGCAAATCTCTTTGAGCATCTCAATGTCTTTGTGCCCCAGAGGTCGATGCCATCTGTCACAGGCAATGATCAGGCTGCTGCTCATTGTACCCTCTTCACAGGGCTTTGAGAGGATAGAAGGAGATGGTGGATGTGATCATGCTTTGAGAATTAAAGCTGCATGAATCAGGACTTCATCAAATGTAATGATAGTTCTGTCTCTTTAAAGTGGCTCCTGGACAATTTGGTAAAGGAAAGCCATCCCTGTGCCAGCATTTGTGCTCGCTCTTTGGTTTTCCCTGACTGCATCCTCCTTACAGAAGGCACTGAGGAATCCATACCATTGTTTCCTTTCTTTACAGAATCTCTAAGAGTTGTGGCAGTAGTCTGGAAACCTTTCCATCACTTGGAAAAAGAGATCAGCCATAAGGTTGGTCACTTGGTAAAACTACTAAGCCTCCTCTGTCCTTTTCTGCCTCTTTCTGACATTGAAAAGACACCAACGTGTCCCTTGGGTTCCTGTCAGAGTTAGCAGGGCCCGTTCTTTTGTGGGGTCATAGGATGGTTGCAGTCCCTCATGGGACAGTTTGAAGGGTAGGAAGCAGGGGTGAGTAAATGTCCAGTGGAGACATGAAGTGGGACAGGCTTGGGCTTCTGGGGGGCCCATTCTTATCCACTGAAGTATCTGCATTAATCTTCTGAGAATAGGAGCAAATCAGACTGAGGCCAAGCATTTGATTAAGTCCCAGTACTAGATTTATGACATGGGGATAGGGGTTTTTTGTTTGTTTGTTTTGTGACTGTGTTTCGTTTTTGCAAACTACTAATGTTCTTTTACCTTTTGCATTTTAGTGGGGAGAAAATTCTCCCGGTTCTCTTCTGCTGTCTGAACCATCTGTTCCCCCTCAGGGGAAGAAGTTGGGAAAGAGTCAGAATTGCCCTGTCAGGATGCAAAGAGAAGGAAGTTTCTGATATCCAAAATAGAATTTTGTAGCCAAGCAATAGTTTTGAAAACCAGATTTTGCAGAAAGGGACAGGACTTTCAAAATTCTTTAACATACCAGAACCAAGGCTAGAGGACTCATATCCTAAAAATTTTCCATAATTATGGGAGAGATGGACTTCAGCCAGTGATAACTAGGCCTTGGGGCTTGCTGTTCCAGGGTAGGGAAAGATGAGAAGGGAGAGCTCGAGCCCACCCTACCTGGGCCTGGTGTTGTGGGTGCAGAAAAGAAATGAGAGGAAAAAGGACTGGATCAAGTACCAAGGATCTTCCTCATACACCTCGATCCTATGGGGCTTCCAGAAACAGGGGCAGCCCCAAACCTCAAGGCTTATGGCACGTTTTCCTGAGTGTGTTAAAGGGAGGCTTCTGACCTCTAGGAGGAACCCTGCTCTTGGCCATTTCCAAAATGACAGGGGAGGACTGGCAGCAGGCTGACAGAGGAGAGGCAAGAGACCAAACCTCAGTCCTGATATGCTCTCACCATCACAATATACTCAATACACATTATACACAATATACTGATATACTCTGCGGGGCTGTGGGGGCCCCGCAGAGTAAGCTGAGGGGACACAATTCACGACGTTGGGAGGGGACTCTATCACAGGCTTTTCCTGTGCCAGCCTGGGAAAGACATCAATGGAGTGGGGTCAGAAGGATGACCAGAGTTTGGCCCTCCTCAGCTGTCTTCACCTCCAGTGTGGAATGGACAGCAGATGGGCCTGGATGCCTTTGAAGAGACAGGCAGAAGCCAGACAAAAAAAAATCTGGCTAGGGAATGCTTTCTAGTAGGGAGGTTCAGAGATGCCTTTCCCTGTCTCCTCAAAGTCCGGAAAACCCTTACCAAACACTTAGCTGCCATATTGGAAAGTAGCAGAGCAACAGTGGAGGACATCTGAACCATCCTGAAGAGACTATTAAGACCAGCCTTACAGGGATTTGAACTTTGAATAAACTGACCCAATATTTACATTGAAAGGAGACTGTTTAAGTTGGAAAAGTCTGAACTATTGTTAATGGCCAGGCTTGGTTGCCTCCACTGCCCAGCAGGGTGAAGGCTTATGAGGCAGATGAAGTTATAGAGAAAATAAAGGATTGTGTGTTTCAACCTCTGAGTTGTAATGTGAATAAATTCATGGCCTCAATATATTTGCCTTCTCTGTCCCTTCTCCACTAGAAAGTATTTCTGACAGAGATCCCAGCCTCCTGCAAATTTCACTGAAAGATCGCAGAGACCTGACTGGTGTTTTATGCATAGTTAGTACTGTCCTGAGATAAGGTGAAGAGATGGCCTGTTTACTGTTTTGTATTTGAGGCCCCATTTTCTCCTAGCTGGCAAAGGTTAGTGAGGGTGCCTGAATTTACTAAATTAGAGTCACCCTCAGGGTGAAAGACAGGGAGGACTTCCCACACAGCTTCCCCACAGTTCCCCCTCAGGTCATAAGTGAGGGAACCCCCATGACTATGCCCTTCTGTCTGTCCCTTTTACCATCTTCCTGATGTGTTTGGTTAACACTCAGAGGATTTGAGAGTCAAGCCTTTACTAGCTAAAGACTTGAGGGTCCATGAGATCTATACTTCCTGCTTCTTGGACTTCTTTTCCTGTTAGGCACTTCCTGTTTCCCACCCACACTT
This sequence comes from Lontra canadensis, assembly GCF_010015895.1. Taxonomy (NCBI): domain Eukaryota; kingdom Metazoa; phylum Chordata; class Mammalia; order Carnivora; family Mustelidae; genus Lontra; species Lontra canadensis. Next base: position 10,505,040 of record NW_022631023.1, on the reverse strand, counting down.
CCTCTGGACAGGTCTACCATTGTCTTTTGTCCCACTCCACATGGCTAGATGGGTGGTTGGACCAAGGGCCTCCATGGAGCATGGACATCTCTTCTCAGAGGTTGGAAGGAGGAGTAACCAGGGCCAAATGCTCCAGCTGTCAAGAAACCTATCAGGAGTCTGATGGTTTCAGGTTTGGGATGTGGTCCTAAAATTATATGAGGGAAGTCAGTCATTCTCTATCCTGGCATCCTATTTATTTCATTCACTGCAATTATCATGAGCTGTGACTTCATTATTTATTTATTTGTTTACTTAAACTATGAGCACCTGGAGCCCAGCCAGGCATACAGTTGGTAATTGAGAAATATTATTGAATTAATGGGTTGAGAGACAGAGGGACTGACATAGGTGTTGGGAAGTGGGGTTGGGGAGGTAGTCTTGGTAAATATGTAAAACAGAGGAAGGGGAAAAACTGAGGGGGCACCCCAATTTGTAGCTTGACTTTGCTACTTCCTAGAGACCTCACCTACTGAGGGCGCATTCCTTCTCTAAGCCGCAGTGAAGAGAGAAGGGTTCTGTTATCGCATATCTTCTATACACATAATAGTTATGCAAAAATGGAATAAAGTACACATTTGGTGTTGGTGATGCATTTGTTACAACTGTTGAACCTACATGAGCAATTGGTGTAATTTTTACTGCCCTATGTGTATCAACCATTTGGGGCAGGCTACCCTGCCAAGGAAGCCCTGGCCAAAGGGGCTGACTGGGGAGTGGTAGGAGGGACCAGGCAGGGTCACTTTACTCAAGACACTGTGAATCCCAGCTGCTGGCAGGTGAGATTCCTGTCTAGTCGCTGAGGGCCACTGTGAGACTCCCACTTCAAGGGGCCCACGTGACACCTTTCTTCAATGGACTTGCCATGTTAGAAGGCTGGGTGACCTCCTCTCTACTTCCAGTGCTGGCACTTGAGGGACAGCAGGGAGGCAAGCCATGGGGAAGGTGGCCACCCAGAGGGTTCCCCTATGCCAGTGGTGTCTGGGGTTAGGGAGAAGGGTGAGAGAGCCTTCTAGTTGCTGTTTGATATACTGGGTTTCCATGGAACATTGGGTTTGGAGAAGCTTTCCATAGGAAAAACAATTCTAAAGTTTTAAAACCACAAACTGACATAACCTCTACAATTTTTTTCCATCTGCAACATGGTATCATGTTACCATTCTATAAGTCTCCAGTGCACCAGCCGTCCCGGACAGAGTAGCTTCTCTGAAAAACACTCTACTGCTATTCACAGCTTGTGGCAGCTATTTTGTCCCTCGAAACTCCTAGAGAGTTTTCTTCCTGAGTTACCTTTCTGTTCTCCTCAAGCCATGTGCTGGGAGCTGGGGAGTCCATAACCAGGGCTAGCTATCCCTATCAAACAGCCTGTCCACCTGCTTGCCCTCCTAGACCCTGGCTGCACTTCCAGAAAGGTCTAGGGTCATTTCCAGGGTGACTCCTCACCAAATCTCCTCCAGCAGCTGGAAATTCTCTCTAGTATATGTATCTAGGATAGTATATAGGTGAGGAAAAACGGAGTCCCGGGTTAGTTGAAAGCTTGCAATAAGCCTCCTGAGAAAGCTGGGGTAGAACAACCTGGATTTGGCCCTTAAGCTTGGGATTGAAGGTACAGTTTGTTACCCTTTCAGAATTCCTGGCGGAAATGCACTTCCGTGGGATATCACCAGGGATGTAAAGAATAAAGAGTCACAGGTGGTTTTAATGTTGGATTTTGATTTTTTTCCTGGATTATGTACATTTACACACATGAAACTTTCAGAACAGTGCCTGATATGTTAACAACATATTCTCCAACCTTAAGATGTTTTTGTCTGGGTTGATGAAGTATAGCAGTGGGCTGGTAGAATTCAGTGTTCATTTCCAAGGCTGGGCTAAAATGATTTCCAGGTATGGGAATGGACAAGCCTGATGTACTATCTCCGGAGGCAACTTAACGTTTTCCTGGCCTTATAAATGGGACTCTCAAGAAATAGATTGCTGCATGGATTAGTCTATGTGGGACAGGAGTCACTCAGCAGTGGAATGAGTGTAAAACCCAGTCCTCAAGCAAATATTTTAGAAAGGGCCCCTTGCCCTTAATTAATGTCAAAATAGATTCAGAAACCCTCCCACCCTGTCTCTTGCCAAAACTCAAGGGCTGCCTCAGAGATATTTCTGCCCTTTGGGAGAACCTGCCAGCACGGTTGTCTGGACTGGGCAGTGAGAATACCATGGCCCCTCCGTGTCGCCAGCTCTGGCTCAGACAAGACGGGCCTGTCTTCTGCCTCCGGGACTCCTGGGTCTCAGCCAGATCCTGGGGTGAGCTGGGGAGCGTGGGCGGGGTGGGGCGGCCGGCGTGGGGCTGGGAGATGAATGGTTTCATCAGTTTGACAGGGGAGGAGGGAGATGGGCCGTGGGGCTTGCAAAACATCACATCTTGGCAAAAATACTTTGAAAAACAGGAGATTCCTGGAAAGCAATAATGCTGACAGTGGAGAGTGAGTGCGGGGCCTGCCAGAGAGTGGAGCCCAGCTCCGGTTTAGAGGCGGAAGAGGTGCCGGGTCTGAGAACAGGCTGGCCTCTCCCGCTGTCTGCAGGCCCCCTTCGGCCACGGGCACTGCTGTCAGCTCCCTGTTCTTTCTGGAAAGGACCCTGTTCACGCAGCATCCCCATATCTGCATTTCGAAAGCCTGCCCTCTGCTCTGGTGGGAATGGGGCCCTGCCTTCCTCTCTCCACCCTAGGCACAGCTGGCTCCCACCTGCGTCTGTCTGGGCCTGCTTTAGGCTGCGCCCTCTGCAGCTGGGGCCTCCTTCCAGCCTGCTCTCAGCCCAGTCGGGCAGGTTTTCCCTTCCAGGCTGGCCTTCTCCACAGGCCTTCTACCTCCAGGCCTCTGTCCTTCCCCGCCTCGAAATGCACTGGACCCTCGTCAGCCTTGTGGGTCTGGTCTCAGACAGTGGTGCTTCTGTAGATGTTGGTGTCTCCTTGTCCTTATAGAGTAGATTTCCTGTGACATTTCAGCTCACCTGTGGTGAGGATCAGAACAGTTGGTGTCAAACAGCTGTGTGAAGCCTCCTGTAGGCTCTGGCTGCTGCCTTGACCCTTCTCCATGTGGGCGCCTCCACTGGGCCTCCTCTCTCCTATGGGATCATAGACCCTCAGGACTGGCCTGCACCTGGTGCGTAGACCCCTACCAGAAACTGGAGTGCCACAGGCATTAAGGTGATATCTGTGGCCTGGGGTGTGTGAATTCTGTGGGAAAGAATCTTCTCTGTGGGGTGGAGGGGCATGGCTACAAGCCAGAGTAGCTGATCTTCCCTCACAGGGAGAGGCCCCTGGTGACCACCCATGACCAAGGGGGATGTGTGTCTACACAGGTGAGGAGAGGGAGCTCTCCAGTATTCATTTCAGACACTTCCTCCAAATGACCTTTCTGCCACAACTGTGACCCAGAAGCAGCTGACTTTGTTGGACTTCCATTGTCTCCAGACACTGTAGCTTGCAAGGACGGCCTAGCTAATGGGCAAGGAATGGGAGGGGTAGTTGGGTGTTGGGTGCCCTCTGTTCTGTGTGGCTTTCTAGACTATATCCATCCCCTCCAGAAGTCACATGTGGAAGTTCTAACAATCAGGACCTCAGAATGCGGCTGTATTGGAGATGAGCCCAATAAAGAGGTGATTCAGGTAAAGAGGTCCTATGGGGGGTCCCTGATCTGATCTGCCTGGTGTCCTTCTATGAGGAGAATGGGACCTGGACACACTGAGGGAAGACCAGGTTAAGATACCAGAAGACAACTGCCTATAAGCCAAGGGGTCAGGCCTCAGAAGAAACCAACCCTTTCAGCACCTTGACCTTCCATCCTCCAGAACATGTGTGAAAATCTACTTTGTCATTGTCTGTGGTACTTTGTTAGGGCAGCCCTAGGAGATGGAGACAGTGACATATGCGTGTGCCAACGTGAATGGTCCTCAAGTGTCTTCAACAATTGCATCCTGAAAGGTCTGTAGACACAAGTGCCTTTTGCCTCAACCCTGAGCTCCTTCTGGCCTCCCAGGGGCTGGGCTGCCAGGAGGGGAATTCCCAAAAAGACATCTACCGCCAAGTGTTTTTGATCTAGTGTGGGGTCCTGTTCTATGTGCCCAGAAGACCCTGACTGGGGACAAAGATCAGAGCCCAGGAGAGGCTTGGAACTGACAGGTGCTGGGGATGTGGGACATTTGGTCCTTGAGATGAGCTGATTTGGCTGATGGTGGAGCGAGGGCATCTGGGAGGCCACGAAAACCTGCAGAGCTTCAGGAGTCCCCACAGATGGGAAAAACTTGGGCATCCCTGGAGGAAAGCAGCCCTGGGGACGGATCACCAGGGTTCATTTCCCAAGGCTTCTGCTGAGAGCTTCCTGAGGCTGAGAACCAGGCATTGTGACTCCATTTATGAGGTCCAAGGGTGGGGGTTGGGGGGGAGGAGGCAGTGTATCTTATTGATATTTCTTTCCTGTTGGTGGCTTCTGTAGGAGCTCAGCCTGGAGCTCAGCTGAGAGTGAGGTTTGTGGCCCTAGGACAACACCGAGTTTCAAAGATTGCAGTTGCAAAGATGGAGGCAATTTATTTTAATTGGAAACCTCTAGATGCATTTCTGGCACTGATATTCCCCAGATGACCCCCCCTGGTGGACTGGAAGCTAAACAAGAAAATGTGTGGGTTTCAGAAAACCTGATGATTTGAGTTTCAGACAAGTCCCCGCCTGGAGTTCTGCACGTGTTAATGTGCAGATGAAAGGCCCTGTGTGACTTGGATCTACAGAAACTGTCAAGTCTGAAAGGCCTTCTTTTGGTCCTAAAAGGTGTCCTTGAAATTACTCCCAGGTTTTGGCCCCAACTGACTTCCCAGTCAAATCTAATTGGCCAAGTTTAGAGCATAGCTTTGCGGATTTTGAAGCTTGCCTTTGAGGGTTCACTGCTGGTGAGTGATCTCAATGATGACCCGTATACAGACACCAACCAGAGCACCAGAGGAAGGATAAGGGGGTGCACTTTGGAAGATGCTATCACAAGGCAGCCCTGGTAGCACAGAAGCCTGGAGCTGGCTCCACACAGCCTGGCCAAGTCATTCATGCTCCTCTCCCCACCCCCACACCTTCCTGTACCTTTGACTCTTATTACCTGTATCTGCAGATGGCTGGTGGGCAAGAGGTGTTGTCTGTGGCCATGAGTGACGACAGCTAAGAGACTCCCTGAAGACTTGTCACCCTCGCCCGAGCCTCATTAGTGTCTCGTGGTTTCCAAATGTGCAAGTCAGCCAGAGATTTTCAGTGCCACATAGAGATCTGTACGGGGTAGGTTTCTCCACACACTAGCGACAATGCCCTGTCTGCACCTCAATTTCAATATCACCAAACTTGAACATATATTCTCTTCCCCCCAGTGGCTTTTTCTCCTGCATTCCCTGTTTCTATCAATGACCCCACCAACCTCCTGGCTACTTGCTCAGAATCCCTGGGCTGCTCTCCCATCCCTCCTTTCTCCATCTCATTTAACCACTGTTCCATTCCAGATCCCACCCTCCCATTTCCTCTCCTCCCTTCTAGCTTGTTCCCTACTGACTTGCTTCTGGAGACTCTCTGCAGTGCCTCCCTGGTTTCTACATCTCTAATTTCTCCCCCTAATCTGCTGATTCTTGGATTCAGTATCCAGGAATATCTCGGAGGTTGTTGAAGTGTTTATTCCTGGGCCCCTTTCCTAGAAAGTCTACCTGAGGGTGTGGGATGTGGCCTGGGAATCTTAACATGCATTCAGACATGCTTCTGGAGGATTCTGATCCAGTGGGTAGGGGACCACATTTTGAGAAGTTCTGCTTTTACTTTGGTGGCCCGTTTGGTCAGGGAGGTCTTCCTTTGGCCTAACTGTCATTGGGCCCCTCCTCCACTCAAAGCCACTTAAAATCCCCATTGCCTTGAGCACAGGCTACTGGGTCAGGCTTTCAGAGCCTCCCATGTACATGCCCCCCAGCAAAATTCCTGGCCTCATTTCCCACTTCCCCTACCAACTGTGTAGTCTATCTCAGTGGATTTCAAACTTATTTAAGAGACAGAATCAATTAAAATAACTAAGTAATTAGTGCAGAGTCACCATTCTTGACGAAATTCTAATTCACAGAAATGGAAGCAGGGACCAAAGTATTTTTTGTTTGTTTGGTTGGTTGGTTTTTAAAAAAATTTTTTTTATTATAGAAGACACCTAGGAAAATTCAATTCTTTACCATGGTTTGGGAAAACACTAGTATTGACATTTTTTCCATGTGACATGAGCAGCACTTGGGCCTTGTTCTTGAGGTTGTACAAATCTGGGGTGTATAGTTTGGGCCTAACTAACCCAGGCTACTTGATTTTGAGTAGACATGCCTGAATGGGAAGTGTTGTGGGCTTTGGGTTTAGACATTCCTGGACTCAAAATGTGATTCCTCAGTTCGCTAGCCTTGTGACCTGTGACCCGGCCTCTCTGTGGCTGTAAAAGGAGGACACTGATGCTCACCCTGGGGTGAGGTGGGAATAAAGGATAATGTAGGTACAGAGCTGAGCACACAGTCACTGGTGATGAGCAGAGAGAGGAGGCTAGAGGTGGTGGAGAGATGTCTATGGCATAACCCTGCGGGCCAAGAGTTGCTCTGAGCTAGAGGACGCTGTCTGTTGCGAGTCCCGAGAGGATAGCCAGTTGGCAGTGTGGAGAAGGGACCAGAGGGGCAGGCTATGGAAAGAGAGAGAGAGAGAGAGAGAGAGAGAGAGAGACTGGTTGTTGCTATGACAACAAGCCTCACAGAGGCAACAAGGGCCAACCAAGAAGGCAGCACAGAGCCAGGTGACCATGCAGGGCTTTGGAAAGACACTTCAAACTAATCCTTCTCCCATAAATGCTCAGGTTATGGTAGGCCTGTAGGCCTCAGGCCTCTGGTGGATCATTTAGTAGATGATAGTGGGTAATACAGAAGCATTTCATGGCTCCAAATCATCTTCTCAGCTTCCATTCTCCCCAGGATTCAATCTGTTCTTCATAAAATCTAGAATAAACTTCGGAAGCCAAAGTCTTATTGGAACACTTCCCTGCAATAGTCTTCCTTGGAGTCTCAGCTGCCCACTGATTTCCGTGTAAAATCCACCCCCATTAGCATGACCAAGATGAGGTCCTTTATGGCTTCCTCACTTGCTGTTGCCCTCAGAAATATCCTGACCCTAAATGCTATGGCCATGGAGAACTACTTGCTCTCAACTTTCGATGCCTTCATGCCTCTGCATATCCTCTTTTACTTCTGGATCAAGGGTTCTTCCTTTTTCTTCTTGGCAAACTGCTCCCCTCCCCCTTTTTCTTGAGCACTCAATTGAAATGTCACCTACTATGAGAATCCTTTTCCATTCCCTTCAAAGAAATTAAAATACGATTTTTTCCCCAGCTTCTGTGGTACTCGATGTGTACTTCTAGTTAAGCCCCCACCAGAAGGTTCTGTAAATATTTAGTTTAGCAGTATTTTCTCCCTAAGCTAATACCTCCTTGTATTCAGGACTCAGCCCAAATGGCATTTCTTCAAATCCCCTGGTTGAAGTAAGGTTTGTTCCTTTGCTATGCTCTTTCATAGACATGAATCTTTCCTTAAGGGTCCCTATCTCTATAACTGCATGTTCATGAGTAAGATTACCCTACCAGTATGCCTTCCCTTCTAGACTGTAAGTGTCAAGAGGGAACTTATCAGATTTGTCATTGAATCCTCAGGCAGTAACACATTATGCCTGGAGCTCTTTAATGAATGAGCAAGCAAATGAATGAATAGCAGAAGCATTCCTTGTTTAAGTACTAAGGGGCTCAGCAAATCCCTTCTTCTGGAACCCCCTTCTTCTGGAACCTCCTTCTTCATTAGAGTTCTTTTGATTACATTTTTTTTAAAAGTCTAAACATAAAGGAAGATTTATTGGAAGGTTACTTGGCACATCATGTTATCCAGGGAGCAGTTGAAAAGTCAGCTCAAGGAAGATGGGACCTAGTCTGCTCAACTGACGTCAACCTCAGGAGTTAACAGGCCTTTTCCTCCAGAACTTTGCTATTAATGTGCCTAGTTCTTATCTCCTGGTTTCTATTGCCTTCATTCAAAGTCCAGATTGCCAGAGGAAAGAAGCTGATTGGCTCAATTAGAGGAGGGATGGGTTCCCTGCCCCAGTCAGCCCTAAGGAGGCAAGTTCATGCAGTAGAAACAGGGCTGCCAGTAGCCCATTCTTGGAGTTCCCAGAGAGAAGAGTTCACCATGAGCAAAAGACAGAATTACTGAGTCAAGTGTGCAACTTGGCCTTCTGATTCATACCTAATATTGTTTCTTCTCTCCTTCTCCCCGCTTCTTTATATAATGTATATTGTTGGTAGCAGAGTCCACAGGGTATGGGATTGGGAAAAATGACCATGATGGAATGGAGGGGAGGGATGAACATCAGTTAGAGTTTGGGAACACTCTGAACAGTGCACCTTTAACATCCCTTTCTGTGTCAGATAAGAATGTATTAAGGCACAAACACCATAGAAGTTTCTTTCTTGTTCTCCTAAAATCTTAAATATGTTCCTGATCTGCTGGTGCCTCTTCTCCAAGTAGTGACTCAGGGACCTAGTCTCCTTCCATGTTGTGGTTTTTCCCTATTCAATTTATAGAAGCTTGCCAAGGTCACTGAGTATTTGCAACAAGTCAGTGAAACGGGAAAAGTGAGGAGGACTGAACCTGGAAATGATGCCCAACACTCCTGCTCACAATCAACAGGCTAGAACTGAGTCACATGCCACATCTCAGTTCAAGGGAGGCTGGGGAATGGAGTGAGTCTGTGAGCCCAGGAAGGAAGGGAATCCAGTTTGAGAAGCTGCTACTCCATCTACTAACTGTTGCCTGGACATGTCTTTTGGTTGTTTCTCCTGGGGAGTGGATGAGTGCTTATGTGTCTGCGTTCTGCTCTGTGCTTCCCAGGGGATGTACCTGGATGCACAGGAAAGTGGGTATGTGTTGGCGTTGGACAGCCAAGTGTGGAACTGCTGGGGATCTGATAAGCTCCTTCTTTCTCAAAAATGTCCCACTGGTCTGTAAGATTGGGTCTCCATTTTTCTTGCTGATATTACATGACCAGGTCATCCTGGCCCCAGTTGGTTGATACAGGATTAGATACCCAAACAGCCAAAAAGATCCTCTCATTTGGGAATTTGAAATTAGATCAGAGACTCAGTATTGGAGGTTGGCTGTCAAGTAATCTTCCTGCAGCCTTGTGGGTGAAAACCCTCAACTCCCTGGAGGGAAGGTCCTGGAGGGACCTGGGCCCTGGCCTTCCCATGGCTGGTTGCTCATGGCTTCCTTGGCTTGGGGAATGTCTACTACCAAGTTATTTTATGTCTAAGTTGTTCAAATTGGTGGCTATTTCTTGCAACCAAAATAATTTTAATCAGTAAAAGAATTTAGTGTTTATCTTGGACAAATCACTTTAACAGCCACAGATTCATAAATTGAAGATAATTTTATCTGCCGTGCCTATCTCTCAGGACTGTTAAATGGAATAAAACACCCAAAGCACTTTAAAAAACCTGAAAAACCATACAAATATAAGTGGGGCTATTTGTCTATAGTAGGAAGAGTTTCAAGAGCTTTTTTCCAAGTATGAAATAGAAGGTTTTCTTTCTTTTTTTAGCTTTACTTTAATTACTTTGTGGTCAATTTCTCTCAAGTGCAGGAAATCTCCATAGTTAGAGGTTTACTTTTCTTTTGCTAGATATTTAATACTTTGATTATTTCTGACACTGAAATTACCCAGGGTTTGCCTTTGCCAAACCAAGCCTAATTTTCGTATTATTATTGCTGTTTGGGGCCATACTCAGCAGTGCTGCTTGAGAGTCTGAATCAAACAGTTATTTTCAACCCATAACATCCAATGCCCTCTTTTTATACTAGCTCCCATACTCTGTAACTTTCTGGAATGAAATTGTATTAGTTTGGTAGGATTACCATAGATCTCACAATTTAAATATCAGAAATGTGTTGCCTCACAGTTCTGGACACTGGAAGTCAAAGATCAAGATGTTGGCATGGTTGGCTCCTTCTGAGGACCTTGAGGGATGGATCTGTTCTGGGCCTTCCTCCTTGGCTTGTAGACGGCCACCTTCTTCTGTGTCTCTTTATACTATTTATTTATACTCTTTATTTCCTCTATGTGAGACTGTGTCCAAATTTCTGCTTTCAATATAAGGGCACTGGTCATATTGGATTAGAACCGACCCTGATGACCTAATTATAATTTGGTTATTTCTGGAAAGACCCTATTTCCAAATAATATGCATTCTGAGGTGCTGAAGGTTAGAACTTCAACATAGGAATTTGTATGCTTGTAGGAGGAGGCGACACAATTCAGCCCATAATGGAAATGAATCTAATCTCTATACATGCATTATTATATTTTAAATGATCAAGGTAATGCTCTGACCTAAAAAGAAAGGAAAAGAAATTTACAACAAAATAGTGTGTTCCCATAGGTAAATGCTTAGGCAGGAGTGAGGTAGAAAATGTAATGCCCAAGTCAGATATTTGGGTCTGTGCAGCCTCTCTATGAAAACAGCAGATAAGAATGCAGCCTGCTACAGGCAACTCAGACACCATGGGGCACTGGCAGTGGTAATATGGTGTCCAAAATAGGGGCTGACTCTTTATAATGTACAGTCTTCCCTCAATTTCTATGGGAGTCTCATTCCTGGGGAATTCAGCGTATTTTAAACTTACAAGAAGTACTTTGTAGTTGCATGTGAAGCAAACAGAGTTTTTATCTATGGGAAGCTCTGGTGGAACATTTGGAAGTTGGCAGGATGTGGGATAACTCTTTACAACAGGGGACTGTCCCGGGCTTTGCAGAATGTTGAGCATTCTTGGCTTCCACCAAATAAATATCAGCAGGATACCCCTGGTCCTTGATACAAAAATACCATACAGATTTTCCCAATGGTTCTGACCCATTGAGAACTATGGGGGGAAGAGAGAGGAATCAAACAGCCCAAGGAGAGCAACTGCCAGGATAAGGGATGAGAAGCAATGAGGTGCACCATGCTCCCAGCTGAAGGGACCATGTCTGCTTCCAGCTAGACACTGGCATCCCTGATTAAGAAGGGCAAGACAGAAGACAACCACCAGTGCTCTCCTATTTGTTATTTCATATGCCTGAGTGCAACACGGAAGTCCCTTATCACAGTGGTGGGTCCAGGGCCCAGCCTAGTCCTGGGTGCATAGCAAGCACCCAATGTTTGTTTGGTGTTGTTGAATGGCAGTGTTAAAGTGGTGTTGGATGAGTTGACATGAGAAAGTTCATTTGTTTGTTTTATATTTGTTTGTTCCCTTACATATTCCTTTGAAAGTTATTGAACTATGAGTTGACATTGTGCTAATTCCTGGAAAAACCCATCAGCAAGAGATAATCTTTGATTGCAGAGTGTGCAGTCTAATGAGGGAGAGAGACCCATATGCAGGTCCATTCCAATACAGTGTGAGTTAAGTGTTGGGTACACTGGGAACATGAAAAGAGGGGCACTCCACCTAGGTTGGGATGAGAGGTGGGATAAGAGAATTCTAGTAGTTATCAGGGGTGACAGAGGGTGCCCCAAGGAGTGATGTGCTGCCGAGCTACTATTTTTCTTCTTATCAGGGACGGAAGATAGTGGGGAAGTAAAGGGGGAGCCCCAGTTTTGCAGACAGAAGCTAGGTTATGAGCTGGGTGTGCCGCTTGTACATCATTATAGGTCCTGGTTCCCCCACATTTCAGCCCATGCCTGGAGCTCTCAGATCCTCCTCCCTCCAATTATACCCTCTTTCCTCTTCATTTGTCGCTCTTCCTAACTCTATGTTCTGGGTGTAAACTGTGTCCTGGGCAGAGGAGAACAAATATTCAGGAGGGGTGGATCTTGGGGGCTCTGTCTGGCTTAGGCCAGGTTGAAGAAGCCAATCCTTTTGGGAGTAGCAACAGGCTCCTGGCCTCTGCCCCGAAATCAGTCCCCTAGGCCCATCTTTCTGAATACCTTACCTATAAAAGGTGCTGGTACAGTCTACTCTACCCTCTGCTGCCCACCCCTTCCCATCTATCGTCGTCTCATTTATCCATGCTCCCAGCTGAGTTCACCATCATGGATGTTTTCATCCATGTCCAACCTTCTAAGAAGGAGCTCTGGATTCAGGCTAGAATATGGGGACAGAGACATGCTTAAATGCACTCCTAATGGTAACAGGAAGAATTGAATTAAACAAAAAGGCTTCTGACTGGGGTCCAGAGCCTCAGTAAAACATCTTTGTGCTGGAGCTCAGAAGAAGACTTTGATGAAGGAATGATGAAGCGAACAAATGGGAAAAATGTGGTCCCTGCTCACCCTCTGTGAGTCTGAAGGAAGCAGAAACACTTCCAGGCATTATTTCTAGCCAGGGAAAGAGGCTAAGCAGTTGTCTGGAGCCAAAGACTGCCAGGAGTAATAAGAAAACCCTTTAAGTGAGCTTCCTCCATCTGTTTAGTTTCTCATGCTGAAAAAAGAAGAAAAAATATAAATATGTGATTCAGAGAAATGTCATATGCAATTACCTCCGCCAGGGAAAAATAAACAAGGCTTCACTTCATTAGGAAGGTTCTCACATGACTGGTACCTTTTGGTGGTCTTCAACATTATGAGCTTCCAAGTTCAGTTGCTAAGACTCAACTTGGCTGAAACTCGGCTCTAGCTGCCAGATAGGGCCATCTCTGGGGGGTGGAGGTGGCGGATCTAGTGCACTGGGCATCTGACTTTCTGCTCAATCACATTGTCCAAAGATGAAATCAGGTTAAAGGGAGCATCTGGGGAGCCTGGAAGATGAAGAGCCTGTAAAGGCCTTGGCCAGTTGAGTATGTTGGTAGGAAGGTGGGAGCTTACTCTGTGAGTGCCCACACCAGCTTCCCATTGTTTTTAGCCCCAGTTGCGCTAACCAGCTGCCAGACCCCCAACAGCTTCCCTGGGATCCTTGAGAGCAAATTACAGCATGGGCCCAGTTGGCAAACACAGTAATGTGCCATGACCTTCGGGTTGATGCTGCCCAACATCAGAGCAAAGAAAGTCGATTTGGAACTTTAACTTTAAAATTGATTTAACTTTAAAATGGCGAGAGTGTTTGCTCTTGTTACCTTGCAGCTAACCTTGTAAACCTCCAGAAGGGCCAAAAAATCTGGTCATTCGACATTGCTCATAAGAGCAATGTCTTTCTAAAATTCTCTCTCCAAAGCACCAAGACAGAGGTCTTATGGGCTTGGATCTTCAATGAACAGGATTTGTAGATGGTGAGTGGTAAGTGAGGTTGGCTTCTGTGCAGAGATCTCTGTCCCCTCTGCCACTCATACAGACTATACTCCCAGCTTTTCAGAAAAAGCCTGTACCATGTACCACCAGCAACCTCAACTTTTCTGTTCCATGTATCATGGTTTTTCAAAAGTTTTCCTTTCTTCCCCTGCCCCTCATTCTTTTATCTCAGAGGAAGGTGAGAAGGGTGTATGTCTTTATCTCTCTGCCCATGAGACCCTAGGTTCTTAGTCACATTTACTCCTTTCTTATTTGGAATCTTTCTCCAACAGTTTATTTTACTTCTTAAATTCTCCTTCTCTGCTGCCTTCTTCATTCTTAAAAATATTTATTTATTTGTTTATTTATTTATTTGAGAGAAACCAACTAAGAGTATGCAAGTGGGGGAAGGGACAGAGGAAGAGAACCTTCAAGCAAACTGCACTGAGCAGAGCCTGATATGATGGGGCTTGATCCCACCACCCATGAGATCATGACTGAGCCAAATCAAGAGTCAGATGCTCAACCAACTGAGCCACCCAGACACACCTGCCTTCCTCGTCTTTGTCTACAAATGTCTCTGGCTTTCCCTTCACACCTTAAACTTGGCTTGTCTAAAAGTGTGGTTATTTTGTATTCACAAAACCAACCCATCCTTCCAGTGGGTGAAGATTCTTCCAAGCAACTGAGACCAAATTTTGGAGTCATTTTTTTTTCCATTTTTTTTTTTAATAAACATATATTTATTTTTTCCCCAGGGGTACAGGTCTGTGAATCTCCAGGTTTACACACTTCACAGCACCCACCATAGCACATACCCTCCCCAATGTCCATAACCCCATCCCCCCTCTCCCAGCCCCCCTCCCCCCAGCAACCCTCATGGAGTCATTTTTTATTCATCTGCCTTCCTTGTGTAACTCTTGCATTCAGCCCTTCTTTTCCATTATTACTGCGACAAACCCAATTCAGATCCGTACTGTGTCATCCCGGGCATAGAAATAGTAATGGCTGTTTACAGCTGACAAGTGGAAGAGTCAGGATTTACAAGCAGGTCTGCTGACACCATAGTCTAAGTTTTAAACTGTGATGCTAGGCTCAGAACTGTGGTTGCTTCTTCACTGGTCTCACAAACACACAGGGCCTCCTGGTCATCCTCTAGTCTACCTTCTTCACCGCTTACCAGAACAATCTCCCTAATGCACCAATAGGACCGCATCTTCCCCAACTGACAGTGTCTTATTGGCTCTTCATTGCCTGCAGGATAAAGTCCAAACATCTTTACTTGCTATTCAAAGTTCCAGCCCCACCTGGAGCTTTACAGTTCTCCTTCTCTCCTTTTCAGCTTTTTACTGAGATCTTCTCTGTTTTCCAAAGTTCAGTGCAAATGTGATCCCCTCCATGGAACATTTCTGACCACACTCACTGAAACTGTTGTTCTCTTTGCTTGAACTCACCTTGTGCTTAATTTGGGCCCCTCTCATGGTGCTTGTGCTCTGAAGTGATTTATAATATGATGATTTGCCTACCTGTCTTATTATATTCTTGAGGTCAGGGATATGTCTGTTTATTTTTGCAACCCCTACAACATCTGTCAAAATGTCGCACACAAAGGAAGGGTATTCATTAAGATCATACTGGCTGCTGTGACTGGTACTCCCCAGATACTGGTGGCTTGACACAAAGAACGTTTATTTCTAAATCTTGTAAAATGTAGTTGATGATGGAGGGGTGAGAGTGGTGCTCTGCTCAACACAGTCATTCAGGAACCCAAACAGAAAGAGACTCTTCCTTTTCCAACATGTGGCTTCCAGCTTTGCTTTGGGCATTGGCAGCCAGAGAGCAGATGTAGTAACAGAGAAGAAAGGGAAAAAGATGGCACGGGGTGCTCTCATGGCCCGGGCCAGGAAGTGACATATTCCACTGGCTAGAACTCAGTCTCATGGCCAAAGAAGCCATGAAGAAAATAAGAAATGGAGGCATCGTGTGCAAGAAAGGAGAGGAAATGGAGATGGTGAATAGCTAAACAGTCTATATTTGTGGAAGGAATAAGTAATGTGTTACTATTGATTTATCAGGGAAGTGGGTGAAGAATGATTGTCTCCCAAGCAGGACACACACGCTCCATGGTGTACGAGATGATCTAATGGCACAAGAAAAGATATATTAGAACATCTTTTAAAAAATCTAAGATAATAAGAAAGAACTTCCGGGTTGCCAGCATTCGGCATAGGAGATAACACCGGAGCCTACATTCGGTCCTTAGGTCAGATCTTCCCGTGTCTCATCCAGCGTGTGAGTCATCTCGAGGGGAGAGCCGACATCCCCAGTGTGCAGACTCATTCATTCATTTCAGTTTGGGGACACTTGGCAAATGCTAATCATGTAAGCTTCGTCAAGTGAGTTTATGGTTGATATTATCTTGTTTTTAACAAAACCAATCCTTGCAAAGGGATCAAACAGCTTTAAATGTCCCTATAGAGAAATTGCTGGTTGCAGAGAATACTAGTAACTAAAGCAGCGGCGAACCATCAGAAAAATGTCAAGGCCGACCCTCTGATGCAGACTCTTTGCTGGCCACATCAGGAGGCAAAACAAAGATAATGTAGTCAGTTCTGGCAACAAGTGACCCCCTCAAAAAAGGAAATAAAAAGAAAAAAAATTGCAATGAACGCAAAAACTGCTTGAAATAGGATTTATGTCACCTACCGCTAACAATGAAACCCAAGCTAAGTGGATATTGTAATGGACGTATCAGCTAAAGCTGCCAAACCTATGTTTGGTTATGGAGCCAAACCTACATGCAAAACACTGAAAAACTTATTATCTGGAGTATCAAGGTCAATGTTTACAATTTTTTTAATGTTTAAAGTTACTCACTCAATCCTGTGCTTTACAAAAATCACCATTAATTTGATGATAAATGTTTGGAAGCCCTTCGGGACTTATTTAAATTTCTTATTTAATAGTGAGTTTCTTACTCAAGAGCAAATGGGAAAAGCTACATGCTCTGGAGGAGACCCTTGTCAATCTGTTGGACCCTTGGAGGGTCCAACAGCGGGGAAAATAAAGCAGCAGACACAGATCCAGTGACTGAGTGAAAACGCTTTCCTTTATGGGCACGCACTGTTCAAAGGTGCCTTGGAAACATCACTGAAGCCTTAAAGAAACAAGTACAAGAAGAAATTAGACTGTGTGGGAGGCTTACGATGCAGCTGGATTGAAGTACAGTTGAAATGCATCCAGGCTGACTTCCTTCGGGAACCTCTAGAGAAAGGTGGCCTGGGGAAGATATTTTTAATGCAAAGTGACTTCTGTAATAAGAACAATGTTTTATGAGACTATGGTATTAGTGTAACCCTTGATGTGGCAGCCAATTCGACCCAAACATAAAGGGAATCCCAGGGTAGCCTTACAGAGACAGATTCAAAGGTGATTTTCATTTACTACTTCCTTCTCAAGCAAGCTAGTGCTATGAAGAGGTTGTTGCTAGAAGGTACAGAGTTCTAGAGGATGACACTGGTGAGGCTGATTTTCTTTCTTTTTTTTTAAAAAAAAATTTATTTATTTATTTGAGAGAGAGAGCACCCACAACTACGGGGAGTGGTAGAGGGAGAGCGAGAAGCAGGCTCTCCGCTGATCAGGGAACAGGATGCGGGACTTGATCCCAGGACTCTGGGATCATGACCTGAGCCAAAGACAGATGCTTAAGGCTCAAAGACTGAGCCACCTTGGTGCCTCGAGGCTGATTTTCAGAACAAAATTTTGCAATAAAACAAATACCAAAAAGCCTGTAAACTATGTGGGTCTCTAGAGTATTCCATAATGGAAGGGGAAGTATCATGAACACATTTGATATCCTGCAGAGGTTTACTGATTATCTTTTATAAAATACTTAAAATATTTGTCCCACTTAGAGAGGAGGCATCTGTTACTTTTACAGTAAGGTTAGTGTTGCAAATTCAGACACTTTCTGCTACCCCTGGGTGTCCATGGCTTGCTAGCTGGCAGAGATTTCTGAAGTAATAAATCCCAGTAATCTGCAAAGGTAAAGATGATATTTTACCTTCGAGCAAGAGAGTTACCGATTCTCAAGAGCAAATCAGGCTATGGAGAAAGCATTTTGAAAACAGATGTTTGGAAATATTCCATGACTACATAGTATTGTTGTAAAAAATGATGTGTTACCTATAAAAACTAATATCTGCACATTTTTTAATAATGGAAACTTTTTTTTAATCTGGTCCACAATCTTCCAGAGGAAGTATTTCAGTGAGTTTTTAATCTCTTGGTTAAAAATATTAAAGAGCTGATGGCTTCTGTTTAGATTGCAAGAAAATTCGGTGGTATCAGGAAAAAAGAAACGTCCTAGTGCCATTTCAAGAAAAACGTCATAGTTGGTAGAAAGAATGGAACAGTGAGCGTCCTGACACAGTAAAGTAGAAACAGACACGGGCATCTTCCATTTGGTTCTCTGCTACTGGGGGAGTAAATTTTTTTAGCCATGCCAGACAGTGACATTTGTCTCTAAAAACAGGCCCTGTTGTTTCACAAAGTATAAAGCTAAGACTTGCAAAAATAACAAATTATGCTACCCACCTCTCTCTCATTAAAGATTTATTTTCGAGTATGCTTTCATTATCGGTCCATATTCTATGGGAGACCAGGAGCAATGCTTAATTTAGCTTATAGAATTCTTCCAAGGATGCAACCACACATCTTCCTGGCATCACTCCCCAGGTGACATCCGGTTGAGAACAATTACAAGGTTTCTGAGTGATTTGAGGAATTTGAATGATAGATAGGTCTCAAATCGAGATAAGAAGGTGTCATTTAAAAATAGGCACCCATTGGCTTACCTGTGCTGAATTAGCACTTGAATAATGCTTGGGTTGGTAGATGACCTGGTTAAGGGGAAATACTCAGCAGGGTCACCTTCAACCATTCAACATCTCTTAGTTCCCCACCACCTGGTGGACACTGCAGGTACAAAGACACCTGAGACAACAGTGTCTTTACCCTCAAAGAACAAAGAATCCAGGTTCCACTGGTGACCAAATTCGACAGTCCTGCCACCATGCTGGTGACTAAGCATCGTTCCCACTCCCCATTTCCCCCCACCCTTCCCCGCGTGCCTTTTCGCAGTGTAGATTCCTCCAGAAATTCTTCCAGTTCCTGCTGCTGTGCTCTAGATTTCCTGGGAGGAGCTAGAGAACGGTCTGTCATTCTAGAATCTTGAAACTTTGCCCCAACTAATTAAGGATCTTCTAACAGTTCAATTAATCCCTTCTGTTCTCAACCTGAATCTTTTTATCATCTAGAGATTTGTATTTCCTGGCTCTTTTGTCATTTTGCTCACAGCTTCTTTTTAAAATCCCATCTGGAAGTTGTTGACAGCTCCCCTCTTATCTTCCTCTGGTAGCAGAACAGGGTGACATGTTAAATTGGCATAAAAGGCCATGATAATAAACAACTGTGATTGATGAGCATTGATTGCGTTCTACGCAGTGGGCTGAGCACTTTAGTTACAGGGTTAAATTTAGTCCTTACTTCCACCTTGAACTTCACTGGGAGAAGGTCCATGGAGAGGGTTAACTATTGACCCTCTTGGCCCAAAGTTATGCACCTGGAAACTCATCGCCTATGTTTGTGGGACTCCAAAGTCCATAATCTAACTAATATATACACCATCTTTCCCCTTTAAACACAACAACCCTCCATGTAATACTTATTTTAGCTAAACCAGCCAATAGAGGTTCTCAGTGATAAGGTGCTTCCAGACTCCTGGTCACAGTTTTGCAAGTAAAATGTGAAGGAAAATAGGCTTCAGTTTTATAAACTCTGTCCTTGACATTCCTGTCAGACCCCAAGGGGCTGTGTCCCGCTCTCTACCTACTTTCTCCCATTTCGCTGTCTACCCCTTGCTGTGGCCACACCAAACGATTTCCACTGCTGAGTTAGGCCAAGCCACTTCCTGATATCCAGCCTCTATGGCTGCAGCACTTACCATCTCCAGTACGCTCTGCTTTCTTCCTTGCCTGTTTCTTGTACCCTCAAGACCCAGCTCAAGGACACCATCCTCTCAGAGATTGTCACCACCATCCTCTCAGAGGTTGTCCTGGAGCCTAACTCCTCCCAGCTCTCAGCAGAGTGGCCTGCCCTCCTCTGTGACCCCCACATCTCTATTAGAACACACTGCCCATTGTCCTGCTACACAGAGACAGTCTGTGTCTGTTCAGTGTTTCATCCCCAGTGCCTAGCATGGCATCTGGTTCCAAGAGGTAGTTAATTAGTGGCAGTTAAGTGAATGAATGAACGAATGAATGAATGAGTGAATGAACAGAAAGTATGGAATGGGGGCAGGATGGAAGACTCTGGGAAGTCTCCTGGCCATCTCTGTAGATGGAATGGTTATGCGTTCCAGAACTTTGCAAAGACACTCAAGTATAAGTCAGCCAGCCAGGGTGTGTGGCGTGTCTTGGAGCAGGGGAAGAAGAGGAGAAAGATCTCCAAGTATCCACCAGTGTTGAGACCCCCCACACACACACAACTTGTCTTGATCCATCAAGTTCAACCCAAGTCTGGGAATTCCCAAAAGCATCCTAGTCCACTCTATGTGGATTCAGCTCAAAACAAGACTGTTGTTTTTAGGATCTAAGACACTGGGAAAAAATACAGGGGAAAAGTTAGCTGATTACATACCTACAAGTAACAACAGTTGCCTAGGGTGGAATGGGGAGCTGTTTGCTCTTAGAGCAAAATACTGTGGGTAAGAACCATCAATGGTGCAGGGAGTGGGGAGTATTAGGTTCCTATTGCTGCTGTAACAAATTATTGAAACCTCAGGGGCTTAACAGAACATAAATATATTGCCTTCCAGTTCTATAGTTCAAGACTCCAAAGTCAGTTTCACTAGACTAAACTCAAGCTGTTGGCAGGGCTGTGTTTCCTTCTGCAGGCTCCAGGGTAGAATCAGTTTCCTTCCCCTTTCCAGCTTCTAAAGGCCACCCACATTCCTTGGCTCATGGTCCCTTCTCGATTTTCAAATTTATCACCACTTCTCTGCTTCTACCCTTACACATTCTCTCCTATTCTGATCCTTCTATCTTTGTCTTATTAGGACCTCTGTGATCATATTGGGCTCACTGATATTATCTTGGAGAATCTCCCTATCATAAGATGCTCAATGTAATCACATCTGCAAATCCCCTTTACCATGTAGGCAACATTTTTTTAGGTTCCTGGGATCAGAATGTGGACATCTTTGAGGGACCATTATTTTGCCAATCACACGGGTAGGTTCAGGAATTTGTGTTCCAGTTCCCCAAGTGACTATTTTTTTTTTTTATAAAGCAAAAAGGAAGAACAGACTAACAGAATGAATATAGCCCTCAATATAAAAGAAAACAAATCAGTTAAATATTTATTTTGGCTTACTTCTAAGCAAAACAGAGAAAAATCGACTTAATGTATAAATAACAAAATTAACTTTGGTTGAACTGCAACTTTTTCACTGACTAGCTGTGACCTTGGGTGACTTCTTTCATTTCCCTGATCCTAGATTTTCTACTGAAACCACATACTAATACTTATTTCCCCAACTGTTAAACATGAGAAATTTTAAAACCATGCAAAGAATAAAAAAATAATTCCATTTCTTCAACCCTATTATGGTTTAATTGCACTAATAAAAAAATAAAAATGCATATCCAATTGACTCGAAAGTCAGAAGATGCACACAAAATGTACAGGGTCTAGCCAACTTCACAACTGGGCCAGAGCGACAGCAAATATACTAGGTCCAATGAAACACAAAATAGGAGCATTCTCAAGAATATTTCCTGCTATTTTAAAAACAACTTTTTAATTTAAAAATTTATTTCTAGGGGCACCTGGGTGGCTCAGTCAGTTAAGTGTCTGCGTTTGGCTCAAGTCATGATCTCAGGGTCCTGGGATTGAGCCCCATGTAAGGTTCCCTGCTCAGTGGGGGGCCTGCTTCTCCCTCTCCCTCTGCCCCTCCCACTGCTCATGCTTGGTCTCTCTGTCTCTGTCTCTCTCTCAAATAAAAATAAGTAAAATCTTTAAAAATAAAAATTTATTTCCAGGTTTATTGAGATATACTTGACATGTAGCATTATGGAAATTTAAGGTATAAATGAGTTGATTTGATACATGTCTATTGCAAATGATTGCCACCATAGCACTAATACTCCCATCATGGCACATAATTAGTATTACATTTTGGTCGTTAGACCATTTAAGATCTCTCTCTTAGCAACTTTCAAATGTATAATATGGTAATACTAATTCCATGCTGTACGTTCAGTATCCAGAACTTGGTCATCTTCTAACTAGAAGCTCACACACTCTAACTAAATCCCAACTCCTGGTAACATCCATACTACTCTCTGTTTCTGCAGGATTGGCTCTTTTAGATTCCACATCTAAGTGAGATCATACAGTAGTTGTCTTTCCCTGTCTGGCTTATTTCATTTAGCATGACTTAGGAATCAGTGGCTATCTCTGGTCAACAGAGAAGACTTCAGGGAACCTAAAGACTTGGGAATGGTGAGCGTAGGTTTGCCGGCTGGAGAGGTCATTGTGGGAACACTGCTGTATTCTGACCCAGTTTGGGAGCACCTGGTGGAAGACAAAAATCACAAACATTTTGGTCTGTGTTTGGTGGTCTCTGAAAAAGCAAATACATCAGGGGAGGATGGCTGCCTGGGGAAGGAAAAGCCATCGGTTTGCAACCTAGTGGTCTGAAAAGAGGTCTCTCGGAGAGGCTCAAGCCCTGGCTAGTGTTGTGCATTCCTTGCTTTGCTGTTGCAGTTTGGCTCTCCATCCACAGCATTTCAGATGGTGCTCCTTTCTTGTGGCTTATTAGCCTGCAGCTCAGTCCCTGGGGAGGGGGGAGCGACATCTACCTCCAGCAGAGGGGCGGCACCGTGGGTAAGGGTGGGCCCAGCTGTGGGCAGGTGAGAACAACACATCCCCGTGTGGGCCGGGAACATTTCTCCTCCCCCTCCTGTCAGCTCCCATCACTTCGTGCCTCTCCCTTGGAGAACATTGCTTTGTATATAGAGATTAGTCATTGTGAAATAACTTGAAAGGCTTCTTTAAAAATTAGGATTTAAAAGTAATTTAGTGGGAAAAAAATAAACCCAACGTTTATTATTCTTCAGAGAGATAGTATGAATAAAACTCAAACTGTCAAACACTAAACATTCATGGGATGACCTTTCCATAGAAGGCGGGGTGGTGACAAGTGCGGAAATGGTCACTTATCTCCCCTCTTCACGTTCCTCTAAGCCAGCCTTGAGTGAGTCTTATTATCACCCAGAAAATGTTTAAAAAATACAGTGCCAGGGATGTTCCCAAGACCAATTCAGTCGGAATCTCTGGGCACTAGCCAGAGCATTGAGATTTTATTATAAAGCTCCCTGGAGGGGAGGAGTCAAGATGGCGGAGAAGTAGCAGCTGAGACTACTTCAGGTAGCAGATCAGCTAGATAGCTTAGCTAAAGATTGCAAACACCTACAAATCCAACGGGAGATCGAAGAGAACAGCAATTCTACAAATAGAAAATCAACCACTTTCTGAAAGGTAGGACTGGCGGAGAAGTGAATCCAAAGCGACGGGAAGATAGACCGCGGGGGGAGGGGCCGGCTCCCGGCAAGCAGCGGAGCAACGGAGCACAAAATCGGGACTTTTAAAAGACTGTTCCGGGATGCCTGGGTGGCTCAGTTGGTTAAGCAGCTGCCTTCGGCTCAGGTCATGATCCCGGCGTCCTGGGATCGAGTCCCGCATCGGGCTCCTTGCTCGGCGGGGAGCCTGCTTCTCCCTCTGCCTGCCATTCTGTCTGCCTGTGCTCGCTCTCTCTCCCTCTCTCTCAGACAAATAAATAAAATCTTTAAAAAAAAAAAAAGTCTTTTCCTCTGAGGGACATCGCTCCAGAGGCTTAACCGGGGTGAAGCCCACGCGGGGTCAGTGTGGCCTCAGGTCCCGCAGGGTCACAGAAGGATCGGGGGTGTCTGAGTGTCACAGAGCTTGCAGGTATTAGAACGGGGAAGCCGGCTACAGAGACGGAGCCGAGGAGTGAGCTCTCAGCTCGGGGTTACCTTGAACCGGTCTCAGGCTCGGTCAGCTCGGAGTGCGGGCGGAGGCCAGGGTGATGGGAGTAATTGGGTGCTGTTCTCTGAGGGCGCACTGAGGAGTGGGGCCCCGGGCTCTCGGCTCCTCCGGGCCGGAGACTGGGAGGCCGCCATCTTCATTCCCGTCCTCCGGACTCTACGGAAAGCGCTCAGGGAACAAAAGCTCCCGAAAGCGAACCCGAGAGGATTACTCAGCCCGGCCCCTGGTAAGGGCGGTGCGACTCCGCCTGGGGCAAAGACACTTGAAAATCACTACAACAGGCCCCTCCCCCAGAAGATCACCAAGAAACCCAGCCAGGACCAAGTTCACCTACCAAGGAGTGCAGTTTCAATACCAAGGAGAGCAGCGGAATTCCAGAGGAGGAGAAAGCAAAGCACGGAACTCATGGCTTTCTCCCCATGATTCTTTAGCCTTGCAATTAATTTTTTTTCTTTTTCAATTTTTTTCTCTTCTTCTGCTAAATTTTTTTAACTTTTACCCTTTTCTTTTTTAACGTTTTTTAACTAGTTTATCTAATATATATATATATATTTTTCCTTTTTATATTTTTTCTTTATTGGTTTTTTAATTCTTTTTTTAATTCTTTTTTTTTTTTCCCTGAACCTCTTTTTATCCCCTTTCTCCCCCCTCACGATTTGGGATCTCTTCTGATTTGGCTAAAGCATATTTTCCTGGGGTTGTTGCCACCCTTTTAATATTTTACTTGCTCCTTCATATACTCTTATCTGGACAAAATGACAAGGCAGAAAAATTCACCGAAAGAAAAAGAACAAGAGGCAGTACCAAAGGCTAGGGACCTAATCAATACAGACATTGGTAATATGTCAGATCTAGAGTTCAGAATGACGATTCTCAAGGTTTTAGCCGGGCTCGGAAAAGACATGGAAGATATTAGAGAAACCCTCTCAGGAGATATAAAAGCCCTTTCTGGAGAAATAAAAGAACTAAAATCTAACCAAGTTGAAATCAAAAAAGCTATTAATGAGGTGCAATAAAAAATGGAGGCTCTCACTGCTAGGATAAATGAGGCAGAAGAAAGAATTAGTGATATAGAAGACCAAATGACAGAGAATAAAGAAGCTGAGCAAAAGAGGGACAAACAGCTACTGGACCATGAGGGGAGAACTCGAGAGATAAGTGACACCATAAGATGAAACAACATTAGAATAATTGGGATTCCAGAAGAAGAAGAAAGAGAGAGGGGAGCAGAAGGTATATTGGAGAGAATTATTGGAGAGAATTTCCCCAATATGGCAAAGGGAACAAGCATCAAAATCCAGGAGGTTCAGAGAACCCCCCTCAAAATCAATAAGAATAGGTCCACACCCCGTCACCTAATAGTCAAATTTACAAGTCTTAGTGACAAAGAGAAAATCCTGAAAGCAGCCCGGGAAAAGAAGTCTGTAACATACAATGGTAAAAACATTAGATTGGCAGCAGACTTATCCACAGAGACCTGGCAGGCCAGAAAGAGCTGGCATGATATATTCAGAGCACTAAACGAGAAAAATATGCAGCCAAGAATACTATATCCAGCTAAGCTATCATTGAAAATAGAAGGAGAGATTAAAAGCTTCCAGGACAAACAAAAACTGAAAGAATTTGCAAAAACCAAACCAGCTCTACAGGAAATATTGAAAGGGGTCCTCTAAGCAAAGAGAGACCCTAAACGTAGTAGATCAGAAAGGAACAGAGACAATATACAATAACAGTCACCTTACAGGCAATACAATGGCACTAAATTCATATCTCTCAATAGTTACCCTGAATGTTAATGGGCTAAATGCCCCAATCAAAAGACACAGGGTATCAGAATGGATAAAAAAACAAAACCTATCTATATGTTGCCTACAAGAAACTCATTTTAAACCCGAAGACACCTCCAGATTTTAAGTGAGGGGGTGGAAAACAATTTACCATGCTAATGGACATCAGAAGAAAGCAGGAGTGGCAATCCTTATATCAGATCAATTAGATTTTAAGCCAAAGACTATAATAAGAGATGAGGAAGGACACTATATCATACTCAAAGGATCTGTCCAACAAGAAGATCTAACAATTTTAAATATCTATGCCCCTAACGTGGGAGCAGCCAACTATATAAACCAATTAATAACAAAATCAAAGAAACACATCAACAATAATACAATAATAGTAGGGAACTTTAACACTCCCCTCACGGAAATGGACAGATCATCCAAGCAAAAGATCAACAAGGAAATAAAGGCCTTAAATGACACACTGGACCAGACGGACATCACAGATATATTCAGAACATTTCATCCCAAAGCAACAGAATACACATTCTTCTCTAGTGCACATGGAACGTTCTCCAGAATAGATCACATCCTCGGTCCTAAATCAGGTCTCAACCGGTATCAAAAGATTGGGATCATTCCCTGCATATTTTCAGACCACAATGCTCTGAAGCTAGAACTCAATCACAAGAGGAAATTTGGAAAGAACCCAAATACATGGAGACTAAACAGCATCCTTCTAAAGAATGAATGGGTCAACCAGGAAATTAAAGAAGAATTGAAAAAATTCATGGAAACAAATGATAATGAAAACACAATGGTTCAAAATCTGTGGGACACAACAAAGGCAGTCCTGAGAGGAAAATATATAGCGGTACAAGCCTTTCTCAAGAAACAAGAGAGGTCTCAGGTACACAACCTAACCCTACACCTAGAGGAGCTGGAGAAAGAACAAGAAAGAAACCCTAAACCCAGCAGGAGAAGAGAAATCATAAAGATCAGAGCAGAAATCAATGAAATAGAAACAAAAAAACCCAGAATAGAACAAATCAACGAAACTAGGAGCTGGTTCTTTGAAAGAATTAATAAGATTGATAAACCCCTGGCCAGACTTATCAAAAAGAAAAGAGAAAGGACCCAAATAAATAAAATCATGAATGAAAGAAGAGAGATTACAACTAACACCAAAGAAATACAGACAATTATAAGAACATACTATGAGCAACTCTATGCCAACAAATTTGACAATCTGGAAGAAATGGATGCATTCCTAGAGACATATAAACTACCACAACTGAACCAGGAAGAAATAGAAAGCCTGAACAGACCCATAACCAGTAAGGAGATTGAAACAGTCATCAAAAATCTCCAAACAAACAAAAGCCCAGGGCCAGACGGCTTCCCGGGGGAATTCTACCAAACATTTAAAGAAGAACTAATTCCTATTCTCCTCAAACTGTTCCAAAAAATAGAAATGGAAGGAAAACCTCCAAACTCATTTTATGAGGCCAGCATCACCTTGATCCCAAAACCAGACAAGGATCCCATCAAAAAAGAGAACTACAGGGCGCCTGGGTGGCTCAGTGGGTTAAAGCCTCTGTCTTCAGCTCAGGTCATGGTCCCAGGGTCCTGGGATCGAGGCCCACATCGGGCTCTCTGCTCAGCAGGGAGCCTGCTTCCTCCTCTCTCTCTGACTTCCTCTCTGCCTACTTGTGATCTCTCTCTCTGTCAAATAAATAAATAAAATCTTAAAAAAAAAAAGAGAACTACAGACCAATATCCTTGATGAACACAGATGCAAAAATTCTCACCAAAATACTAGCCAATAGGATTCAACAGTACATTAAAAGGATTATTCACCACGACCAAGTGGGATTTATTCCAGGGCTGCAAGGTTGGTTCAACATCTGCAAATCAATCAATGTGATACAACACATTAATAAAAGAAAGAACAAGAACCATATGATACTCTCAATAGATGCTGAAAAAGCATTTGACAAAGTACAGCATCCCTTCCTGATCAAAACTCTTCAAAGTGTAGGGATAGAGGGCACATACCTCAATATTATCAAAGCCATCTATGAAAAACCCACTGCAAATATCATTCTCAATGGAGAAAAACTGAAAGCTTTTCCGCTAAGGTCAGGAACACGGCAGGGATGTCTGTTATCACCACTGCTATTCAACATAGTACTAGAAGTCCTAGCCTCAGCAATCAGACAACAAAAGGAAATTAAAGGCATCCAAATCGGCAAAGAAGAAGTCAAACTATCACTCTTCGCAGATGATATGATACTATATGTGGAAAACCCAAAAGACTCCACTCCAAAACTGCTAGAACTTGTATAGGAATTCAGTAAAGTGTCAGGATATAAAATCAATGCACAGAAATCAGTTGCATTTCTCTACACCAACAACAAGACAGAAGAAAGAGAAATTAAGGAGTCAATCCCATTTACAACTGCACCCAAAACTATAAGATACCTAGGAATAAACCTAACCAAAGAGACTAAGAATCTATACACAGAAAACTATAAAGTACTCATGAAAGAAATTGAGGAAGACACAAAGAAATGGAAAAATGTTCCATGCTCCTGGATTGGAAGAATAAATATTGTGAAAATGTCTATGCTACCTAAAGCAATCTACACATTTAATGCAATTCCTATCAAAGTACCATCCATTTATTTTTCAAAGAAATGGAAAAAATAATCCTAAAATTTATATGGAACCAGAAAAGACCTCGAATAGCCAAAGGAATATTGAAAAAGAAAGCCAAAGTTGGTGGCATCACAATTCCGGACTTCAAGCTCTATTACAAAGCTATCGTCATCAAGACAGCATGGTACTGGCACAAAAACAGACACATAGATCAATGGAACAGAATAGAGAGCCCAGAAATAGACCTTCAACTCTATGCTCAACTAATCTTCGACAAAGCAGGAAAGAATGTCCAATGGAAAAAAGACAGCCTCTTCAATAAATGGTGTTGGGAAAATTGGACGGCCATATGCAGAAAAATGAAATTGGATCATTTCCTTAAACCACACATGAAAATAGACTCAAAATGGATGAAGGACCTCAATGTGAGAAAGGAATCCATCAAAATCCTTGAGGAGAACACAGGCAGCAACCTCTTTGACCTCAGCCGCAGCAACATCTTCCTAGGAACATCGCCAAAGGCAAGGGAAGCAAGGGCAAAAATGAACTATTGGGATTTTATCAAGATCAAAAGCTTTTGCACAGCAAAGGAAACAGTTCACAAAACCAAAAGACAACTGACAGAATGGGAGAAGATATTTGCAAACGACATATCAGATAAAGGGCTAGTGTCTAAAACCTATAAAGAACTTAGCAAACTCAACACCCAAAGAACAAATAATCCAATCAAGAAATGGGCAGAAGACATGAACAGACATTTCTGCAAAGAAGACATTCAGATGGCCAACAGACACATGAAAAAGTGCTCCATATCACTCGGCATCAGGGAAATACAAATCAAAATCACAATGAGATACCACCTCACACCAGTCAGAATGGCTAAAATTAACAAGTCAGGAAATGACAGATGCTGGCGAGGATGTAGAGAAAGGGGAACCCTCCTACACTATTGGTGGGAATGCAAGCTGGTGCAACCACTCTGGAAAACAGCATGGAGGTTCCTCAAAATGTTGAAAATAGAACTACCCTATGACCCAGCAATTGCACTGCTGGGTATTTACCCTAAAGATAGAAACGTAGTGATCCGAAGGGGCACGTGCACCCGAATGTTTATAGCAGCAATGTCTACAATAGCCAAACTATGGAAAGAACCTAGATGTCCATCAACAGACGAATGGATCAAGAAGATGTGGTGCATATACACAATGGAATACTATGCAGCCATCAAAAGAAATGAAATCTTGCCATTTGCGATGACGTGGATGGAACTAGAGGGTATCATGCTTAGCGAAATAAGTCAATTGGAGAAAGACAACTATCATATGATCTCCCTGATATGAGGGAGAGGAGATGCAACATGGGGGGTTAAGGGGGTAGGAGAAGAGTAAATGAAACAAGATGGGATTGGGAGGGACTCTTAAGTCACTCTTAAGTGACTCTTAATCTCACAAAACAAACTGAGGGTTATGGGGGAGGGGGTTTGGGGGTGGGGTGGGGTTATGGACATTGGGGAGGGTAGGTGCTATGGTGAGTGCTGTGAAGTGTGTAAACCTGGCGATTCACAGACCTGTACCCCTGGGGATAAAAATATATGTTTATAAAAAATAAAATTAAAAAAAAAAAAAACTCCCTGGAATCATTGTCTGGCCAGGGGTGAGAACACTGATCCTTGTACTCCAGCCTCCCAGGGAATGAACTTCCAGAATTAAATTCCCAGTCCCTAGGGGCCACATCTCCATGACACTTACTGCTTGGTGTAACCCACCAGGCAGACACATACAGGATCCCTCTGTTTCTTCCCCGTTAGGTCTTCATCAAATGCTTTGAGGGTGTACCAGGGCTTGAGGAACAACCTAGGACACTCCAGGTCCATGATCATGGTGGTCAGGAGAGAGGATGGACTCCCGGTGGAGTTGTCAAAGGAAGTGCCTAGCTTCCCAGGGATGGGAAGCTGGCCTTCCCTGACATCAGTGATCCTTGGGGATCAGCCCCAGATTCTGCCTGACCAGGCTTGTTTAAGGGGCCTCCTCACCCACCTAATGCCTTTTCTCTTCATCCTGTTTCCCACAATGACCATTTCCCAGCCCTAACCCAGCGAGTACTCACCCTCTGTGACCCCTACATCTCCTGCAGCCGTCCTGAGCTCTACCTTAGACAAAAAGACTCAGATTCAGGTCGGCTTTCTGGACTCAGGGTTCCTCGCTTCTAGACCTGAGTTTGCCTCCTGTGGGGAGTCCCCTGACCCTGGGGAGCTGCCTGTCTTCTAGTTCCGATTGTCTACAACCCTCTCATTCCCCCTGCTGCCCAAACCTTGCTCGTGACAATTATTTTTCTCATTTGACTCATGTAAGGTTTCTGTGGGGAACCAAATCTGGTCCCCATAAATGTGTGGTGAGCTTTAAACAAATATTCGGAGTAGCATTACAATAACGTCCACCAGAGACAGCTCCAAGGGAATGGGTGGGAACTCAGAGTAGATGAGAATGTGGTTTCCAGCATCAGTCTTTTAAGTGCATAAGTATCTTGGTGAGTGGTAAAAAGAAACCGTTATTTATTTTACTTCTCCCTCAGCTCAAGTCGAAGACTTTTTGCCTATAAACCATGAAGATGTAAATTAATGTGGCCATTTTGTGGGCTTTCCTATTATAAAAACCACTTGTTTTCATGATGGTTCAACATGATGTTATTTTGAAATTTTAGGTGAGAAACTCGATAAACTCCCAGGATTCTGTTTGATGCAAGTAAAATTTTGCCAAGCTTGGGAACATCAGTCAATCCCTACACTTGAACAAACTGTACAGAACTTCTCTTGAGTGCCTCTTGCTGTCCACTGCTGCACCTTTTTTTTTTTTTTTTGCTAGCAGCTATAGAGGCTGCCGGAGGTCTAGACACTGTATGGGGAAGGATTTTCAGGGGTCCTGATCCTGGGAACATACCTCCAATTGTTTCTACTCAAAATGTGTGCTGAAGACCAGTCATATCAGCTTCACCTGGGAGACTGTTAGAAATGCAGAATCTCAGGTTCCACCCAGATGCACGGAGCCTGAATCAGCAGGTTAACAAAATCCCCAGGAGGCTTGCATGCACATTTATAACCTGAGAAGTGGTGTTCTCAGGCTTATCCTAGCCCCTTCTCTCTCTCCCTCTGAATTTTACTCCCCTCTGCCAAAGGAGCATTTGGCCCCAAAAAACCCCTTTCATCTACAAGCTAAGAAGACAGTAGTGATGTGATGTCACCTGGATCTCAGGTTGTGGACTTGACTGCCAGGAGAGCTACTCTGTCCAGTGGGTGGGTACATGTAGGGCAGACCTTCAGTTGGTATGCCCAGGAGGTATGTCCTTTAGCAGAGGTCAATGTCATCAGGGGTGAATAGGGAAGATGTAGCACCCCTCTTCTAGCGCCCCACATCTGGGAGAATTCTGGCATGAATGCTCTGTCCCTGCTTGCCCCCGTCCCTTGCACCTGCTGTGCAGAGGACTCTGGGCCAAGGTTTCTTAACAAGTCTCAGTTCCCTCTGCTTAGTTCCTTCTTCTCCTGTTGGTGTAGTGGGCATTACCAAAACCTACATTACCCCAGAATTGTTTGCAACAAAACTGACTATTCACAAAACTTGCTTCTCCACTCCTTTAAATGGCTGACATTTGGTTATTTCACTCCTCGGTAGTTAGTTCCTCTTGTAGGGGAGAGAGAGAGGGTGAGGAAGGGACAAAGAAGGGTAAGACTTAGATTTGGCTTATTTGGCTGATTTAGATAAGTCAACAAAACAGTCACCCCACAGCCTAACTGGCCCTTGTTCTTATTTAGTTTGCATAATCAAGAATACTGTACACAATGTGGATAAAGCTTTAATAGTTCATCAGATTTTTTCCATTCCTCTATATCTGTGATCAAACAAGGCACAGTGGTTCTCACCTGAATGAGGGAGGAGATTGTTAAAATACCAATGTCCAGGCTCCTTATAGACCTGTTAGGTGAGAGGGCGTGGTGTGGCCAGACAATGGCATTTTTTACAAGCTCCCTACATGCTTCTAATAGACAGTAGCTTTGAAAACCTCTGGTCTAGTACTATAGTCAGGAGTGATGGTTCTCAAACTTCGGCATGCATCTGAATTATTTGGAAGACTGTGGGCTCAGGAAAGTGCATTTTTATTTTTATTTTTTTTAAGATTTTATTTATTTATTTGACAGAGATTACAAGTAGACAGAGAGGCAGACAGAGAGAGAGGAAGGGAAGCAGGCTCCCTGTTGAGCAGAGAGCCTGATGCGGGGCTCGATCCCAGGACCCTGGGATCATGACCTGAGCCGAAGGCAGAGGCTTTAACCAACTGAGCCATCCAGGCACCCCAAGGTGCATTTTTAATAAGTTCTCAGGTGATACTGAGGCTGCTGGTCCTTGTAGTGGGACCAAGTTTGAGAACTACTGGTCAAGAGAGCTGTGCAAAAATCCTAGCTATACTGCCAATTCACGATAAATATGAATAATCACTAACAGTCTTCTCTTTGATGTTCTACAACAGGAGTAGGCAAGCATCTTCAGGTGAGGGCCATGCAATATAATAAATATTTCTAGCTCCTTCAGCCATATGGTTTCTGTTTACCTGCTCAACTAAACATTGGGGCACATATGGCCTTTCTTTTCACTACATCTGTATCTTTGGAGTAAATACCCAGTGTGCAATTGCAAGGTCATAGGGCAGCTCTATTTTTAATTTCTTAAGGAATCTCCACACTGTTTTCCAAAGTGGCTGCACCAACCTGCATTCTCACCAACAGTGTAAGAGGGTTCCCCTTTCTCCACATCCTCTCCAACACTTGTTGTTTACTGTCTTGTTGATTTTGGTCATTCTAACTGTCCTAAAGTGGAACCAGGAAGAAATTGACAACCTGAATAGACCAATATCTAGTAACGAGATTGAAGCAGTGATCAAAAACCTCCCAAAAAACAAGAGCCCAGGACCTGATGGATTCCCTGGGGAATTCTACCAAACTTTCAAAGAAGAAATAACACCTATTCTCCTGAAGCTGTTTCAAAAAATTGAAGCAGAAGGAAAACTTCCAGACTATTTCTATGAAGCCAGCATTACCCTGATCCCCAAACCAGGCAAAGACCCTACCAAAAAGGAGAATTTCAGACCAATATCACTGATGAATATGGATGCTAAGATTCTCAACAAGATCCTAGCAAACAGGATCCAACAGCACATTAAAAAGATTATCCACCATGACCAGGTGGGATTCATTCCTGGGCTACAAGGATGGTTCAACATTCGCAAATCAATCAATGTGATAGAACAAATTAATATGAGAAGAGAGAAGAACCACATGGTCCTCTCAATTGATGCAGAAAAAGCATTTGACAAAATCCAGCATCCGTTCCTGATTAAAACT
Organism: Lontra canadensis; assembly: GCF_010015895.1. Lineage (NCBI taxonomy): Eukaryota > Metazoa > Chordata > Mammalia > Carnivora > Mustelidae > Lontra > Lontra canadensis. The sequence goes on along the minus strand of NW_022631023.1, from coordinate 10,471,732 downwards.
CTTCAAAGTATAGGGATAGAGGGAACATTCCTAAACTTCATAAAATCTATGAAAGACCCACAGCAAATATCATTCTCAGTGCGAAAAAGCTTGTAGCCTTCCCGTTGAGATCAGGAACACGACAAGGATGCCCACTCTCACCACTCTTGTTCAACATAGTATTAGAAGTCCTAGCAACAGCAATCAGACAACGAAGAGAAATAAAAGGTATCCAAATTGGCAATGAAGAAGTCAAACTCTCTCTCTTTGCAGATGACATGATTCTTTATATGGAAAACCCAAAAGACTCCACCCCAAACTACTAGAACTCATACAGCAATTCAGTAACGTGGCAGGATACAAAGTCAATGTACAGAAATCAGTGGCTTTCTTATACACTAACAACGAAAATACAGAAAGGGAAATTAGAGAATCTATTCCATTTACTATAGCACCAAGAACCATAGGATACCTGGGAATAAACCTAACCAAAGAGGTAAAGGATCTGTACTCGAGGAACTACAGAACACTCATGAAAGAAATTGAAGAAGACACAAAAAGATGGAAGACCATTCCATGCTCTTGGATCGGAAGAATAAACATTGTTAAAATGTGTATACTGCCTAGAGCAATATATACTTTTAATGCCATTCCAATCAAAATTCCACCAGTATTTTTCAAAGAGCTGGAGCAAATAATCCAGAAATTTGTATGGAACCAGAAGAGACCCCGAATTGCTAAGAAAATGTTGAAAAACAAAAATAAAACTGGGGGCATCACGTTACCTGATTTCAAGCTTTACTACAAAGCTGTGATCACCAAGACAGCATGGTACTGGCATAAAAACAGACAATAGGCCAGTGGAACAGAGTAGAGAGTCCAGATATGGACCCTCAACTCTATGGTCAAATAATCTTCGACAAAACAGGAAAAAATATACAGTGGAAAAAACACAGTCTCTTCAATAAATGGTGCTGAGAAAACTGGACAGCTATATGTAGAAGAATGAAACTCGACCATTCTCTTACACCATACACAAAGATAAACTCAAAATGGATAAAAGACCTCAATGTGAGACAGGAATCCATCAGAATCCTAGAGGAGAACATAGGCAGTAACCTCTTCGATATCAGCCACAGCAACTTCTTTCAAGATATGTCTCCAAAGGCAAAGGAAACAAAAGCGAAAATAAACTTTTGGGACTTCATCAAAATCAAAAGCTTCTGCACAGCAAAGGAAACAGTCAAGAAAAAAAAGAGGCAACCCACGGAATTGGAGAAGATATTTGCAAATGACAGTACAGACAAAAGGTTGATATCTCAATGTGGTTTTGATTTGAATTTCCCTGATGGCTAACCAATGATGATAAGCAGTTTTTCATGTGTCTGTGGGCTGTTTGTATGTCTTCTTTGAAGAAATGTCTGTTCATGTCTTCTGCCCATTTTTTGACATGTTTATCTGTTTTCTGGTGTTGAGTTTGAGTTCTCTATAGATCTTGGATATCAGCCCTTTGTCTGTAATGTTGTTTGCGAATATCTTCTCCCATTCCGTTTTTGAAGAGACCATTTATTGAAGAGACTGTGTTTTTTCCACTATATATTTTTTCCTGCTTTGTTGAAGATTACTTGACCACAGAGTTGAGGATCCATATCTGGACTCTCTACTCTGATCCACTGGTCTATATGTCTGTTTTTGTGCCAGTATCATGCTGTCTTGGTGATCACGGCTTTCTGGTAAAGCTTGAAATCAGGCAATGTGATGCCCCCAGCTTTGTTTCTCTTTTTCTACATTTCCTTAGCAATTTGGGGTCTTTTCTGGTTCCATACAAATTTTAGGACTGTTTGTTCCAGCACTTTGAAAAATGCTGGTGGAATTTTGACGGGGATGGCATTGAAAGTATAGATTGCTCTGGGCAGTATAGACATTTTAACAAGGTATATTCTTCCGATCCATGAGCATGGAATGCTTTGCATCTTCTTGTGTCTTCTTCAATTTCTTTCATGAGTGTTCTGTACCTCCCAAAAAATGACAGTCCAGGATCTGACAGATACCCTGGGGAATTCTACCTAACATTCAAAGAAGAAATAATACCTATTCTCCTGAAGCTATTTCAAAAAATAGAAACAGAAGAAAAACTTCCAGACTCTTTCTATGAAGCGAGCATTACCTTGATCCCCAAACCAGGCAAAAACCCCATCAAAAAGGAGAATTTCAGACCAATATCCCTGATGAATATGGATGCCAAGATTCTCAACAAGATCCTGGCTAATAAGATCCAGCAGTACATTAAAAAGATTATCCACCATGACCAGGTGGGATTTATCCATGGGATGCTAGGATGGTTCAACATTCATAAATCAATCAACGTGATAGAACAAATCAGTAAGAGAAGAGAGAAGAACCACATGGTCCTCTCAATTGATGCAAAAAAAAAAAGCATTTGACAAAATATAGCATCCGTTCCTGATTAAAACTCTTTAAAGTATAGGGATAGAGGGAACATTCCTCAACTTCATAAAATCTATCCATGAAAAACTCACAGTGAATATCATTCTCAGTGGGGTAAAACTTACAGCCTTCCCTTTGAGATCAGGAACATGACAAAGATGCCCACTCTTGCCACTGTTGTTCAACATAGTACTAGAAGTCCTAACAACAGCAATCAGACAACAAAAAGAAATAAAAGGTATTCAAATTGGCAAAGAAGAAGTCAAACTGTCTGTCTTTGCAGATGACATGATACTTTATATGGAAAACCCAAAAGATTCCACCCCCAAACTACTAGACCTTATATAGCAATTCAATAATGTGCAGGATACAAAATCAATGCACAGAAATCAGTTGCTTTCTTATATACTAACAATGAAAATATGGAAAGGGAAATTAGAGAATTGGTTCCATTTATGACAGCACGAAGAACCATAAGATACCTGGGAATAAACCTAACCAAAGAGGTAAAGGACCTGTACTCAAGGAACTACAGACCACTAACTGAGATTTAAAAAAAAAAAAAAAGGTCTAATTTGGTGTTCCTCAAGCTCTCTGGATCTAGAGACTGACATCTCTCATTGGTTCTATAAAATTCATGGACATTACCTTTTTAAACACTGCCTCTTCCACAATTGTTTCTCTTATCTCTTCATGCCACTCTCATCTGTTAATATGTCAGACCTTCTCTCTTCATCCTCCATGCCTCTCAACCCCATTTACATTGTTTACCTCTGTTTCTCTCCACAGCATTCACATCTGCTTTTCATTTCTGACCATACTTTTTGGCGCCTTATCAAATATGCCTGATGTGTTTTGATGCCTATTATATCCTCATCATACATTCAATTCCCTCGTCCATTTCTCTAAGTATTTTTACATAAACTGAATTCATATTGTCTGTTGGTATTTCCATCATCTGCTGTCTCTGCAGGTCTGATTTTGTAATTTATGATATCTCTTGAATTTCACTAATGGTGGCTTATTTCTTCATGAGTTTGGTGAATTTTGATCCTAAGATCATAGTCCTTAAAACCTTATTTTTGGTCATTCTTTGAGGCTTTGCCGTTTGTTTCTACCAGGTGTGTGGGTTCTCACATGAAATAAATAGCTGGCTTTAAGAACTAGTCAGTTAGTATGAATTTTGTCTCCCCATGAAAAATTCTCAGGAAAACTTTCTCTTTCCTGCTGCACCCAAAGGGCACCTCAGTGGGACAGGATCTTTTTCTCTGGTTCCATTGTTTAGGGTATCGCTCTTTGGTGCTCCTGGCTTTAATGTGAGGTGTCTCCCAGTCACCTCCTTACCCTTCCTGTATCTGGCGCCTGCATGACCCATTAAAGTCCAGGCTAGTCCACCAAGAAATGACCATGCCTCCCACAGATAAATGCTGCCTCTGGCATTAGTTCTCCTTTCTGGATTCAGAGTCTCTCAAACTTTCTCAACTCTTAAGAATGCCTTCTTCTCATGCTGGTTAAGTAGTGCTTTAAAATAATTACTTTAGTTAATATCCTCTCCAGCATTTTAAGTGGCCTGGTTAGGGATGGTGTTATCATATTACCAGGGACATCAGTAGGTAACTTCCTGATCTCTCCGTGGAGAGATCAATAGGACCAGGACTCAATGCATTTTTTAAAATGAATGAATCAGTGATTTTTATATTCTCTGAATTCTCAGGGTTATGTGGCCATCATGCTACTGAGCAATCTGTGGGCAGACTAATGAAATGTTTCTCAGATCAGACCAGGTTAATAATATGAATCTATTTCGTAGATTTTTTTTTAGGAGGCACTGTATGGAATTTGTGCACTTAACCATTTGTAGGTTTGAGTTTCCCTGTGTGATTCAGAAGGCCCACATCAGGCTGCAATTTGTCCTTTTGCTGAGCCATCAATATGAACCAACAACACCATAAGGCTTGCACTGGGGACAAAACTTTTGGCTTCATGGGGGTGCCTAGCTCACCCCTCATCCCAGGGCAGTGTGCTGACCACCTCTCCTTGACTTACACTACAAAATCAGTCTGTTGAAATTCTAAGCAACAACAAATCACTTTTGTGTATGTGAAAAGTAGTCACCAAGTAAAAGCTAGAAGTTTTGTGAAAGTTGACAGGCAGTTAGATTGTGGTGTGCCTGGATGTGCAGGAAACCCTTAACTCCTGATGGAAATGTGATTCAGGAAGACGCCAGGAGCCTGTACAAATTTTCCACATTCTTGAGTTGGGGAATTCTGGAAGAAGCAAGAGTGCCATCCCATGAGGATTTCAAGTGCCTATTGCATATTAATAAATAGCTTTGTGGAAAATAAAGTTAAGCAGAAATTCTAAGTTTGAAAAGAATCTGTACACTTCGGCAGTTTATTCCAAAACTAAACATACTTTTAACATACAGCTCCAGCAACCAAGCTTCTTGGTGTTGACCTGAATGAGGTGAAAACTTCTGTCAGGACACACATCTGCGTGTGAAGGTTTATAGCAACTTTATGCATAATTGCCCAAACTAAGATGTCCTTCAGTAGGTGAATGGATAAACTATGGCACATCCAGACAATGGAATCTTATTCAGCAATAAAAAGAAATGATCCATATTAAGCCATGAAAAGGCATGGAGGAAACTTAGATGCATACTATTACATGAAAGAAGCCAGTCTCAAAAGGCTATGTACTGTATGATTCCAACTATATGATGTTCTGGAGAAGGAAAATTATGGAGACTGGAAAAAGATCAGGGGATGCCAGGGCTTAAATCAGGGAGAGGGATGAATAGGGGAGCACAGAGGATTTTTAGGGCAGTGAAACTACTATAATGGGGAATATATGTATATATTTCTCAAAACTCATAGAGTGTGTAACACCAAGAGTGAGCCCTAATGTAAACCATGGGCTTCGGGTGATGACGATGTGTCCATGTAGGTTCATTGATTGTAACAAGTGTCCTATCTGGTGCCAGATATGGCAGTGGGGGCAGGGGGCTGTGCCTATGCAGGGATGGGGGGACATAAGAAAATTCACTGAACTTTCTGCTCAGTTTTGCTGTGAACTTAAAACCGCTCTAAAAAATAGTTAAAAACATAAAAATGAGACTGCAGAATGGAATGCATTTGTACCTCGGCTGTTTCTTCAATGTAGCTGTTATCCTCTGAGAAAAACAACCCACCTGAAGCCACACACAGAGCCTTGGCCGGAGTGCCTTCTCCTCTCTGTGTCTCTGTCAGGCTGGGGACATGATCTCTGGTGTTGGGAGGGAGGAATGAGCAATGACACCTTGAGGCTTGGAGAGTGTGAAATGAAATGAGGATCTTCTCCTACAAGCCTGGGACGTGGTCTAGAGAGGGAACAAGAAAGGAACTCGGGCCATAGGGCATTTCCTTACTTCCCAAGAATGGCCACGGTGCTTTCTGGGAAGGCTGGTGTGTTGGGCAGAAATCCGTACCTCGGGGAGCATCAGAGTGAGTGAGGTGAAGCTGGATGGGCAGCTGGAAGATCCCACCTCTGGCCTCTCTTGCTTCTTAGTGAAAAGCAGGACTTAGACACAGGCACACGCTAACAGGTACAAGAGTGAATGCACAAATGAAGACAGATGGACAGGCATACATACATTGATGCACACAAGCCCAGCATCCACTTGCAGAAATACGTGTGCGCACACGTTGGGTGTTCATGTCTATTACGGATACACACAGCCAGATGATCAAGGCAGCTTGCCATTCTGGAATACAAGCAGTAGCTGCTGATAAACATGTTCTCTTGATAGCCTGGGGAGTTAATTGTTCTAAAGCATGTCCCATGAGAAGGCAACAGCCTTCCAGAAAAATCAGCCCTCCCTTCTCCATCGGTCAGCTGCAAGTGGTGGGTCTCTATCTGTATTTGAAACTCCCAGGATGGTTTCTGGCAATTGCACACGTGTGTTCATCTCCGTCTGCCTGCAGGCGGCTTTCCCACCCACACATCTTCAATGTCCCAGGCAGGTTGTAATTTAGCGCGGTGGGCTGATTACACTCACTTCCGTCATGTCACACTGCTAGGCTGTGGGGGCAAGAACGTGCTGCCAGCAGCTGCCCAAGAGGGTCAGTGACAGGAGTGGTGAAACAATGGAGTCATGTTGGGCCGGAGGAGCATTGGTCCCCTTCTGGACCCGAAAGCTTGGCCCCTCTAACTTGGAGACTGACTCCCAGGGTTGCATAAGCTGGAGAGATCAGCGGGAGTTTGGGACACTTCTGCCTCGAGGCTGCACATGGAAGATGTCCTAAGTAGAAACAGCCCCATTTGCACATTGGTAAATGGAATCCAACTGAGTGTTGAAAAAAGCTCAACAGAGGGTTCAAACCAAACAAAAATTCACCAAAACAACACCTTTCAAGTTTAGCAAGGACCGAAAAATGAGTTTGGAAAACTGGGACTCATAGATAATTTTAACAAAAAATTTAACTTAAAGACTCTTCTGTCAAGTTAAGAAGCAGGGAGCCTTTCAATGTTTCCATTCTTTAAAAATTCTCGACTTTTGAACATAATAGAATTATTTCCTTATAAAATTACTTTACAGAGTGGTTTTGCATCTGTGGCAGCCAGAATAATGCCTCCAAGGATGTTCATATCCCTTGAACCTGTGAATAAGGTACCGACCGTGGCAAAAATCAGCTGCGTTTAAGATTTTAAAATGAGGAGATTATCCTACTTTATTCAGGTGGGTCCAATGAATTACAAAGGTCCTCCTAAGAGGGAGGCAAGAAGGTCAGAATCTAAAAAAGGAGATGTGAGGGCAGTGTCAAAGGTTGGGGAGCTGTTTATAAAGATGGAGAAAGGGGCAACAAGCCAAGGAATGCTGGTGGCCTCTAGACACTTGGAAAAGGGAAGGAAATGAGTTTCCTTCTGTAGCCTCTAGAAATGTGGAACACAGCCTGGCCAACACTTCTATTTTAGGATTTTTGCCCCCTCCCCACCACTATAGATAATAAATTTGTTTTAAGCTACTAAGTTTACATGAATTGGTTTCTGTAGCCATAAGAAACCAATACAACCAGGCACCTGGGTGGCTCAGTGGGTTAAAGCCTCTGCCTTCAGCTCAGGTCATGATCTCAGGGTCCTGGGATCAAACCCCGCATCGGGTTCCCTGCTCAGGGGGAGCCTGCCTCCCCCCGTCTCTCTGCCTGCCTCTCTGCCTACTTGTAATCTCTGTCAAATAAATAAATAAAATCTTTAAAAAAAAGAAACTAATCCAACCTATTTTGAATGGTCAGATCATGCCTGCTAGCTTAAAAAAGGAATGATTTTTTGGGGGTCCATGTGGATCTTCATACAGTTTCCTTGACTGCCTTCTTTTGTTTAGGTGAGCTTAGAGTAGAACTGCTCACATATTTTTCACATATATATGCTATGTGAAAAATGCCTGTTGAGAGCCTTAACTCTTACTGTCTAATTACAATCATCTTCATCCATCTCTGTTGGGGATTTTCCTATTGCATGAATTTGCTAGTACTGCCTGTACAAAGTGCCACAGACTGCAGGCTTAAACAACAGCAATTTATTTTCTCACAGTTCCGGAGGCTGGATATCCAAGAGCAAGGTATCTGCAGGGTTGGTTTCTTCTGAGGCCTCTTGGCTTGTCTGGCATGTGGCTGCCTTCCTGTTGTGTCCTCACACGATCCTTCCTCTGTACCTGCCATGTCTGTGTCCAAATTCCCTCTTCTTCTATGGACACCAGTCATATGGGATTAGGGCCCACCCTAAAATTACCAAAGGACAATTCGAACTTAATGATCTTTTTAAGGGCCTGGTGTCTGGTCACTTTGCTAGGTCCTAGGGGTTAGGGCTTCAACATATGAATTGGGGGTGGGGGAGAACACATTTCAACCCATAATGTCTACACTAGGGACAGGTAGAGACAGGTAGGAGAGAGTCTATGCCAAGTGAGGCATAGCACTGAAGTGACATGTCAGGATTATTCACAATAATTCCATATTCTTTCTACTTTGGTATAAGCAAGTGGACCATGGTATGAGTCAATTGGAACTGTATCACTTTGTCATCTTCTGGCATACAAGGAAATGTGTTGCAGAGACCATTCAATTAAGACGATAACAGGCCAGCTCTGAGGTGGTGGAAAAATCCCCCAAAAATATCAATTGGTTGGGAAGTTGGGGTTGGAGGAGGGTGGGCTCTATAAATGCAGTTAGATCCCTACTTCACACCATATACTTTATACATACACCAGATGAATTATAGATCTACACATGAAAATACATTTCAAAAACTGGTAAAAAAAAAACTAAAGGACAATACCTACAAGATCTTAGAGTAGAGGAAACCTTAAAAAAAAAAAAAAGAATTTGCAAAGCCCCAACAATAAAGAAAAAGGTAGATATATTTAACTATTTCAAATTCTAAAATTCTGTAGAGAAAAACATACATACATCTATCAGCAAAATATTAAAAACAGAACAGACTGGGAGACATATTTAATAGACTAGGAATTAGTACACAAAACACATAATAAAGTAGAAAAAATGAATTAATGGCTTGAAAAGGAAATGTGAATGTTCAACAAATAAGGAAACAAACAAACAAAAAGATGCTCAGACTCCAAGAAGGCAAAGAGAAACAATAAAGACAAACTATTTCTCACTCATTGTATTTGTACAATTTAATAGTCAAGCTATCTCAACTGTTGGCAATGTTGTAGAAGAAATGATAATCATTGCTGGAAATGTGAATTGGTAGAGGCATCTTGGAGAAAAAAATGGTGGTATGTAGGACAATGTGTTTATCCCGTGTGCTAGAAATTCTACTTTGGAATACATACTAGATAGCCTTCCGCGTGGTGTCATGAGCATTTTGTACACTACAAAATGTCTGGTGCAGCATTTTTTGTATTTGTGGGAGAAAAGGGATTGACTGAAACATCCCTCAATATAAGAATTTTAAAAATGTGGTATTCTCTATGATGAACTACCATACCACAATTAAAAATAATAATTAAAATTGATATATAGTAGCATTAGTAGATGCTAAAACAAGGTAGAATGTAATGTAAGATGCAGACTGATAGATATATATAGATAATGTACTTGTTTTTAAAAACCAAACCATACAGTGTGTGCGTGTGTTGTGTGTTTGTGTTTTAACGGATGCACAACTATCTAGAAAAAATTTTCAAAGAAATGGAATAATACGTGAACATTTGTGTCTACAGGGGGATGTGAAGAGGGATGGGTGGGGGTTGGTGTTTTAAGGAACATTATCTCTCCTTGGCTTACCTTCCTCTCTCCTCCCTCCTTCCCTACTTTCCTTCCTTTCTTCCTTCTTTCTTTCTTCCAAAAAATTGACAAGAAGCAAAGAAGAAAAAAAAGTTAAGATTTATTAATTCTCAATTGTGGAAATATGGATTTTTAAGTGATTCTTTTATTTTACTATAACTTTTATATCTCAGAAAGCAGAAATCAACAAAACCAAAGAACCTAATATTTATATAAATAAAATCATAAACTGTAAAACTCTATTAAAAGAAATAAAGGAAGACTTGAACAAAAGAAGAAAAGTATTACAATAAGTTTGCTGTGTTTTAGAGAGTGGGCCTGCTTCCCAATAGCATAAACCAACTCCTCAAAGTTGGGAGTGCCCACTGGTTTTTGAGTTGGAAGGAACCATAATGATCATTTGCTGCTGAACCCCCCTTTTTTTTACTTATGAATGACCTCCAGTCTCTTGAAAATATTGTGGTAAGGGTGCCTTTATCCAGTACCAGTAACTAGCCCTCCTGTTCTGAAGCCAGTGGTTCCGTTCATTTTTCAACAGCTCAAACTATTAAGGAAAATGCTTCCTAATTTTGAGAAGATATCTGTTCCTGTGGACTCCACCCCTTGGTTCCATTTCTTCTTTCTGGAGCAACAGAGATGAAATCCAATGCCCCTTTAAAAGGAATGTCCTTCAAAACATGAAGACAGCTATAATGCATTTATAATTTTTTATACCTAAAAATATAAAAGGCTTTTTATGCAAACGCAAACATGTGAACATCACATGGGGACATCACCAAAAAACTAACAGGCTGTGAAATTGAGCTTTTAAAATTCTCTTTGATAATATGGAAGAAACTAATCTGACAACACAGACAGCTCAGCCTCTCTCAGATAGTGAGTTTTTCTCTAGGCTTGGAAGCAAGGGAGCCTCCTCCCCCACCCTTGTCCCCACCCCAGGAGGGAGAAGTACATAATTGATGAGCAATCCTTATCAGACTTGAAAGGACAAAGATACAAAGGGGAACCGGATGCCTGGTTACGAACTGATACCTCAAGAGACATAAGAGGAAGCTACATTATCTCCTTATTAATGGCATTGTATATTTTATAAGAGAGGAGCTATGCCTTGCTAATTTCAGTGCCAAAGTGGGCTAACAAAGGGATCCAAATACTGACTTAGGAAAGTTTATCTTAAAGGTAAAGGCCTCTGGAGACATGGACCCTACTGTATCGGTTTATTGGTTAGTTTCTTTTTCACCAGCTTGAAAAGTGACCAATGGACAGGACAGGCTGTTGGCACTCCAGTCTGAGAGGCTATTGGCTGATGCTGTTCGAGTTTCCTGAGATGTTCTGTATCCTTGTGGGTAGAAGGAAGGGGGAAGGAAGGAAAGTGAAGCTCAAGTTCCTGCTGCTAGTAAAGCAACAGGGGTTTCAACTCAGCTTCCGGGAACTCAAATGTCCTTCTCTTTGTTTTGTTTTAAACGTCGCCACTCAGACAGCTACGGAAGGCATCCCTAGCAATAAGAAGAATATTTAATGGCTGGTATCAACCAATCAAAATAGACTGTTGTTGCTACGCATTTTGGGTACTTCCTGGCCGGATATCCGCCCGCCTGTGGCTCTGACCAATCAGGCTCGGAGAAGCCCTTTCTAAGGCGAAACACAGGAAGCATTGCTCTCATAAAGCTAACTGGGTTGCCTTAGTCTTATAAAATGGTTTAGTTCACATTTGATTTCTCAAAAGTTGTATTTGATGCATTAAACCACTTCTTTTTAAAACTTCCCTTTAGAAATCAATTTATTTTTGAACGCAGACAAAAATAAAGGAGGACGGAATGGGGAAGGGATGGCTTAATTTTTCTCCTTTGTGAGATGACTGACAAAGGTCTATCCTTCTCAAAGGTGTTTGGGCGGCCTGAATTAAGAGAGAGGTGTAGGAATCCTTGAACAGCTCCCCACCCTCATAGGTCCCTCTTTGGAGGATGGTGTCTTCTTAAAACCCCAGTCCCCACCTCCACCTGTTGCCATCTTACCTCAGAGCTATTTCCAATATAGCTTCTTCCATGCAGTCTTCCTTTTCTCCTTACCAGATTCTATCAGCCCCTACTTTGAGTTTCAAGTCTGTTTTCTAATCCTGACAGGGTCCAAGCGGGTAAATAAATCTTCAGATGGTGGTTCCCAGGCAGTGTCCCCAACTTTGGGGGTGTTACGACCACCTACAATGGAAAATAATTATTTCACAATCTTTCCCTTACTGTCTCCTCCACCCCCACACCCCACATATTGCTGTATGTTTATTTGTTTTTGACTAGAGTGAATTAAAATCAGTTTTGTTTGGAAGATTTCACAACACTCTTTGACATTTTTGGAGATACAGTGGGGAAAGATTGAAGACAATGAAAACCTAACCACCGTGAGCATCTCACGAGTTTGTGGGGCTTTTCCCCTTAGTTGTGCAAACTCAGTCCAGTGGGATATAGAAATAAGTGCTGCAGGAAAGCATTTTTCTTTTTGCCAAAAGGCAGTGGTGTTGAATGGCTTGAGAGACCACAAAATCACATTTCTCCACTCAGCACTGGGAACAATTGTAATGGGAAAATATATTACCAGTTCACATCACCTGCGTCCATTACAGCCAGAGAAAAAGAGATTCCAATCCAATCACTAATATGCAGTGGATTTACTTGCTTTGAGTGTTTTTCTATTGTCTTTTGATTCAATCACATAACTGCCTACATTAAGCAGTGGAGAGTGCCTGGCTCCTTAGCTCTCGGGCTGCTACTCCCCTGAACTTGTATCGTTTAGATTAAGGAAGAAATGAAAGCAAGCAGGAAGGTTCGGTGTTGGGATGGCTGTGGACAGAAACTTCAGCGTCAGTCCCAACTCTGCCCCTAGCATTTCAGGGGCATGAGGTCTGGCTAGTTTCTCAAGAACTTCCCTGGTCTGATGCCCACTTGAGAAGTTTGTTCTCCAAAACTCAAACCTCAATAATTATAAAAACTTATTGGAGATGTTTTTAATATTTTCAAGCTGAAAATATGCCTATATATTTTAAACAACCCCAAAGGGATTAAGAATAGGAGAATGTCAGGGCTGGGTAAGAGGCAGCCTTGTGCTGAAGGCCCAGGTGGGATTGTGCCAATGTCAAATTATTGGATGAGATTTCTGAGCAAGAATCAAATATTTTAGTCCTCAAGCATTTGTGAAAATTATTTTAACAGGGAGCAGCAGTGGCACCAAGACAATGATCTGTTTTCTTAAAGTCCAAGTTGAGAAACTGTATGGCTCCATGTTTACCTTCTCATTAAAAACTTAATCATTAAGATATTCTACCTGAACTATGAAAAGCCAAGAGGTAGAGTTTCATATTTTAAAATGGCGGGAGGGTCTTGAAGACCCCCAAGATGGCTTAGTAATAGATCAGTATTCTCCAGCCTCAAATGACTTCCACATATATAAATTGCAAGCCAGAAGGAGACACTAAGGAGAAGAACAGAAGGGTTTGTTTGGAATGTACCACAAATAATTATAAGTTATGGGAACAGAGAAGAAAATAAGACATGCTGATTAGAAACACCAGGATGAATTGGCATTGATTTTGCTGTACAATAGAAAATTTGTTTCAAATTTTCTTCCAGCAGATGCATAGCATGGTGGTTGAGGAATTAAATTTTATTCCAGGTTCAAATTTAAGTTTGGAAATGAAATTTGGGAAGGTATGCCTCATTTCACAGAAACTAAGCAACTTCCTGAATACTCTTACATAAGGTATCCAGTTGAGAGCTGATTGGATTATCTCGTATCTGTAGGCTCCGAAAAATTATTCTCCAGCTTTTTAGCATACGGTTAGCCTGTTTTGTTCACTTCCTGATGCATCCTAATAGTCTTCCCTGTGAATCTTGGCATGTCCTGTCATAGCCTGGTTCTCACAGCAGGCTCTTAAAAAAATAGGAGTTTCCATAAAGCCCTTGCCTGTTATATGGCGACAGAACATCAAATCATGTGTTCTGCTCAGTTAAGCTGTGGCTGTTAATTTTCCTTCAGGCCCTTAATAACTGAAATAAATACAAAAGTCACATATTGTATTTCTCTCTTTAAATGAAGAGCTAGTTAGCATCATCAATACTGAACCACTTCCTTAAAGTGGGATTTGACTGCTTGTGGTGCTGACTTTTTCCCAGAGGGACAGGCCCATGTGTTCTTTTGACCAGGGCGTCTCATCACCCAGCCAACCAAGGGTGTAGGCACAATGCTGGCCCGCCAGAGGACTGGCAGGTGGGCATGGCCTCTGGGCTCAGTCATAGCTGTTTCCACATGCCGTTGAGAGGAGCCTGTGTCCTGAGCATGTACTCACCCTGGGCTCCACTGGCTATCTCCTGGGGCCACTGTTTAAAAGCCACTCATAAAAATAATAATAAAAAAAATAAAATAAACATGAAAACAAAATAAGATAAAAATAATAAAAACCACTTATACCTCACCCCATTGGCCTTCTTCTGCTCTAATCTTCAACCCAGAATCATGGTAAGTGTTGCTGTGTCCCTACTCCCAAGCTTCAGAAAGGTCCCTGTTCAAGACCTGTTCGCAAGGTCTTGCTCAAGATAGGGCCAATGAGCGATAACAGAGAGCCCCCCAGTCCACTGCCCACAGTGACTCCTCTTACCATTGGGGTTTCTCTGGGCCCTCAGCATCCTCACCCCCTCATGCCACATTCTCAGCACATCCCTGGGCCCCACAGGGAAGACAGAGCCACCTGCTAAAAGGTAAGTGCTACAGAGGACCATGACTGGGCTCACTGATGTTCCCGGTCCTGGGAAGAGTGACCAAGCAATGCCTCGGACTTCATCTGCACTCCACAAAGTGTTGTGACACCTTGGAAGACTCCTTCCCCTCTTTTCCTCCTCCCTTCCCTCCAAAAAAGAAGACATGGCCTCTCTCTTCATCAAGAAAGACCTCAACCTGCCTTGTCCATCTCTCCTCCAGAAGCCTGGTCCTCCCTGGTTTCCTGTCCAGGATCTACATCTGGATCTTTCTCTTACCCTCAGCACCATCCCCTTTCTAAGCAGCATTCTCTTTCTGTTCCTTTTCCCCCAAAAAGTTGAAAACTTCTTTTTTTTTTTTTAATCAGGGTAAAGAGAAGTGCTACCACTTCAAGAAGGGCAGGTGCTCTCACGAGGAGATAAGGGGAAAATAAAAAGTAAATATTTCAGATTAAAAAATCGAGATGTTTGCAGTCTACTCCTGAAAAATTAGAAGGCCTGGCAATGCCAGACCAATAGAGGCTTATAGCCATAGGCATCAGCTATCCCTTTCCAGAGGCCTTGCACCAGACAGATGCCACAGATGTCACCTCCTGCATACTCTTCTGTCATGTGGCCATGTTGCTCTGTCACCAAGAGATGGGGTCTAATTCCCCCTCTTTGAATTTTGACTGGTGATTTGCTTGCAACCGATATAAGGCAGCGGGAGAGATGCTTCAGGATTTCTGAAGCTAGGAAACCTGGCGGTCTGCCAGAGAGGGCAACTGCTTCCATGGTTGGCATGTAGAAATAAGGCGTTTTAATTTTGTTTACAAAAATATCACTGGCTACATAATCTTGATGGACAGACACCCACTTTGGTCCCTGTTTATAGAGCTGAAGGTTCTTATGCTGAACTTGGCAGCGAGCTGTTCACACGACTGGTGGAGAGTAGACAGGAGCTACTACTGAACTCTTTCAACTCTGTCCTTCAATCAACTAGGACCACCTCCAACTCCTCTCACCTTTCTCTACAAAAACATCCCAACCATCTGACCAAAACCCCCCTGAATTTCCCCGCCATCCAGAGAAACCACACTCTAAAAGATTCAGAGCCAACAGAGACAAAGACACTTTGTTGAGGAAGGATTGCCTGACATATTTCTGAGATTAATTGGCATCGGAACATGAAGAGGAGCTGGGTGAAAAATGTCCTCTATAAAAGATGTCTTTAAAAACCTGATTACAAACCTAGCTCACATTCGTTGCAGAAAACTCGAGAAACCCAGAAGAGCACAAAGAAGAAAATCAAAACCACCTCGACCCTCACACCTAGAGAATACACCCTTCTTTATTTTTTATTCTTATAAATGGAATAGATAATGTTCCAAAGATCAGATCTTATGGTAACCCCTGTCCTGTATCATATTATACACATTTCCTCCTGTTACCAAATATTCACCTACAGTATAATTTTTATGGATAATTTTATACTTTGTGCTTTGTTGGGTGAATGTATCACGATTTAGGTAATCATCTTCTATTGTTTGACATTTGTTTCCATTTTTTTTTTTCTTAACTACGAACATCCGTCTTTGCCTGTATATCTTTTTCCATGTCCATGATTATTTGCTGGATAAATGTCTAGAAATGGGATCGCTGAGTCACAGATACAATTGTTTTTTTTTTCCAAGGCTTTTTATATTATTGTCAAATTCTCCTCTCGAATTGTATTCTCACCATCAGAGTATAGGAGTGCTCATTTCACCAAATCCACACTAACTGGAAAACATGCCCTTATAGTTTGGCCAAGTGACAATTGTAGTATTCTGCATTTAACAATCATATGCCAGTAGACAAGGACCAGCCACTGAAAATGGTGGGGAGAACAGAGGAAAACTCTGTGAATACAGAATGGCTCTTTCACGAGGAAGAAAATGAGACCCAGAGAAGTAAGTGATTTGCCCAAAGTTACACAGATAAGCAGCTGGAGTCTCATCGACACTGGGCTTGAGCGTAGTCACTGGCCTGCAACACAGTGACCAATCCCAGTCACAATGTGGGATCATTAACAGTTGTCCCAAGCTTACCTGACTCCCCTTGCCTCCTGTCACTGAAGCCTTATATTTGGGCAGCCACTCCTCCTGGTCATGAAACATCATGATGTCTAGAAAGTTCTCTATGACATTAAAACCAGACCCAATCCTCTTCATGGTGGCTTTCCAATATGTAGTCTGAGTCTGGTCAAACCCGCGCACAGTGAGATTTGTATCAGGCTCAGATAGGGGCTAACTCGTCTGAGCAGGAGTGTGCGAGCCTCCCCGCGGGAGACCATGTGCGCAGGCGACATTGTCTCAAGGTCAAGATGTGTGACTTGCTGCACATGGAGACAGCTGGTAGAGTCGGGAGAAGCATGCTATGTGTGGCCTCTGTGCCCTGGAAGCTCACTCCCCATTTCTCACAACAGACTTAGGGAAATTGGGGCTCCTCCCTGGCTCTTCAGGCATTCCCTCCTGAGGTGCTCCACACTGCCCCCAGAGTCGGTGGCTCTCTTCCCTCTCCTGACTTCTGTGACATCGACTGTCTCTTTTGGTTTTTGTCCTACTTTCTGGTGTCTATTTCAGTGTCTCTACTTTTCCTTTTGGTCTTAAATGTGTGGCATAGATCTCAGATCACAAACTCAGAGATGTTCATTATTTTGATTTTCAAAATAACCCCTTTTGCACTCTATTCAGGCTCTCATTTTGCCAGGGAGTGGAAACTGAACTTCGGTGAACTCCCGGTCATCTCAGATCCTTCCACTGTGCTGGTCTCCCCTTCCCCTGGGATTCTATGCTGAGGGGAGAGGTGGAGGGGGCATGAATCCGGTTAGCACTCAGTCTCCTCTGGCCCTCACACACTGGCACACCCTGGGGCTTCTGTCATTCCTGTCAGGTCCCTGTCCTTAGCAATGTATGTCACCACAGTGGCCTCCTGGGTCCCCCTGAGCTCTTGTCAGAGTTGCCTCGCTCTCTCTTCTCTGTTACTTCTGTGCTACTCTGGGACACGTGGGAAACATCCAGCTACTCTCGGCATGGACACAGATGCAGGGAAACTGTGACATGTGACTGGGCCATTTGTCTGGTGACATGCCACCCAGCTTTTGCTTCTCCAGGACTCATGCTTGGCGTGGAGGTACCCCACCCCCATTTTGCCCCCTTTCAGGAATGTTCACGGGAAATAATTCTTCCTAAAGAAAAGGAGCTTCACTCACCAATTCCCCATGCCTTGGGCATTTCTGTCATTCCCATCCCACCCCACACCCCACCTCCACCTTGGCTGGGTCAGGTTTTGAAATCCTCACTTTGGGATGATCCAATTTATGGAATAGAAGAAGAAGCTGGTGAGCATAAAGGAGTGTCTGATACTAAAAACACTACTTTTAACACATCACCCTGTCCTTGTGTTCCCCGTAGATCTACTCCCAACCCTTGACAGGGACTTGACCCCCTGACATCCTTTCCAAGATGGCTCTCAGTCAGTTCTGGTGTGCTCCTATCACTTCTGAGGAGTTTCACTCTCAGCAGTTTCCCTGAGGCAAAGGTGCCTCCCATGTAGCATGGCCAGAATGAAAATCCACTTCTACCTCACTTATTACCTTGTTCACCCCTGTAGAGTAAGAGAACATCTCCCGCCTCCATACCCCCTCAATCTGGGAAGCTCTACCCTACCACATTGCCACCTCTTTTGTGGAACTTTCCCAACTACTTTGTCAGTCCGCCATGGCTTCATTCTCAAGTCCTAGAGCACTTATCATCACCCACATGTCACCGAACATGGGCTGCTTGGTATTATTTTGTGAGATATTGATAGATCATGACCTTCTAAGGGGACAAGGACTCTGCCTCTTTCACAGCCGTATTCCCAGGACCTAACACAGTGCCGGACACACAGTAGTATTCATCAGACATTTTCTTAATAGATAAATTCTGTTAACAATGTTCGAGCCTCCTCAAAAAAAAGATGTTGTGCCTTACACCTTTAGGGAACCCCAGAATCTAAAAAATCCATGGTGCTGAGTGGGTGTTTGTGCATGATGGTGATGATGATGTGGGGAAAGGATACAGAGAAAGTATTTTTATGGAAGCTGACAAAGTATTTTTATGGAAGTTATGGAAATACCAATAAAACATTCTCATGATTAAATGCTCAAGCCAGGGGCACCTGGGTGGCTCAGTGGGTTAAGCCTCTGCCTTTGGCTCAGGTCATGATCTCAGGGTCCTGGGATTGAGCCCTGCATCGGGCTCTCTGCTCAGCAGGGAACCTGCTTCCCTCTCTCTCTCTGCCTGCCTCTCTGCCTACTTGTGGTCTCTGTCGGTCAAATAAATAAATAAAGTCTTCAAAAAAATGCTCAAGCCAACCACATCTTGGTCCTCTATATTAACTCCTTCCTTGACAAAAACTTTGATTTTGTTAACTGGGGTATCTGTAGCATAATAACATCATTCCACACATGTCTTAAAAACAACTAACCAAATAACACACATGTAGTGAGTACCTAATATGTGTCTAGCTGGGCTTGGAGAAATGGAAAAAGGAAAAGAAATGATGAAGATTGCTTCTGGAGAAGGACTTGTTTCCCAGAGGTTACAGTCTAGTTGGGGAGACAAGTAGTACATACCCCAGACAATAATAGGGCAAGAATTAAGTTACACAACAGAGACCAAAAAGAGGGCTCGAGAATCAGGAGATGAGAAATCTCTGGAAGAATCAATGAACATGTCACAGACATGAAAGGACCTTATATGACAAGGTCCATAGTCACATGAGGACAGCCTTGTGAACGTCCAATGCCTTTAAGCATAAAGAGAAACACTCAACACTATGTGTGCTTAATCTAATGCACAATTTATTAATCTCATAAACCTATTAAATATTGTTCTCCTAAAGATCCAAACACTACTTACCCAACCAATAACCTAAAACTTAGGAATATCCAAATGAAAAAATTCCCTGATATTTAAACATTGATTACAAACTTCTTTAATCAAATTTGCCTAATCATCCAATTAAAAATCATAATTCGACTATACTGACTTCTTTTACACACTTTAAAAAATTTGTATATTATCACAATGATAATGATACTTTGTTACACTTAAAACAAGGATAAAAGTACTAGTATCACGGAACTCTTTGTTTCTTTATTATTTTTCTACTTATTTTTATTTTGATCCATTACTGAGATTTCAGTGACTATACAAGATAGTAATTTCTCTGTATCAAAGTCAAAGTATCCTCTCAGCCTAGCCTAGGGTTCTAGGTTCTATACCAACTCACTCTTGTTGGGAGGAAGGGTGTGGTTACAACACCCAAGGGAATTCAATTCCAAATTTTCTGAGCTGGGTTCCTTTTTTATGATGGAATTTTGATTTCTATGTTTGCAAAATCTCTCTCTACACTTTGCTGCATCCACCCTACACCCTCCTGCACCCCGGCTGTCTGCCCTGAGGGCCTGACCTATATGGGCTCATAGAAGGATGGAGGAGACTCTGCCTTCCAGCTAGGTTCAGCTAGCAGGGTGCTCAACCTCAGGTCAGAGGAGGTCAGAGGCCGGCAGTGGGCTTGCACCTGGTCTGACTTCCCTGGCCCTTCACTGAAGTGGTCTTGGCAGGATGTGTCCCCCATAGTTCTTCTCCAGCTGGCCTGCTCCTCTGACCCTCATGTTCCAGGTTCTAGGGACTGCTCCTTCCCTCATTCAGGCAGGTGGATGAGGAGCCAAGACAGCACCAGTGCTGCCTTCCTGCACTACCTCTCGAGGTGCCACTCAGCCAGACCACACCTTTGTAATTATCCCCTCCTTGAATGATCCTGTCTTGCCAGGTGACTTGTTTCCCTATTGGGGTCCTGGCTGTGGCCTTGGTGGGGGTGGTCATGTACTTGGATAGTTTGGATGCCCCAAGGCTGGGTAACTGCCCAGCTAGCCAAAGGCAGGGATGGGGAGGGCATGTCAGAGGAAGTACACAGACTTTGTATGATGACTGCCAGTTTGGTCCATACAGTGCCGGTGGCTGACCTCAGGAACCACCTGCCGTGTTCCCCCCAGCAGCAGGGGAGCAGGGTTTCTCCCAGCAGAGAAAGATATCCCAGATGATAAGCTCATTCAGGGACCAAGATGATCCTCCAGGTGGGAACTACACCTTCCAGGATTATTGTGGACAACCAGCGATAAAAACCTCCATCAAACCTCGGCCAGAGGAAGTCCTTAAACCTAAGTCCTTACACACCAGACTGTTGCTACAGAGGGATGCTCGGCAGAGCCTAGTTCTTCCTTTATTAAAATGGCATCATTAGGATCCTTTCCTGACTTCGGATGCTCCCTTAGAGGAGCTGGAGATTTGCGAGGTCACATCTGCATGGACGCACTGGAGAACAAGGGCAATTATGCGGATAATTCAAGCAAGAGCCTGGCCTTGCTTAAGTTCCATAATCACCTGAAAAGCCTGTTTTTCAGAATATCTCCAACGGCACATTCAGACAAAAACAATTTTGTTTTCTGGATGACTGCCTCAGTCTTTTGGCCCTGTGGCTTTAGCCCCAGTGGAAAAGTGATATTCGTCATGCTCTGGTCCTGAGCCCGTGGAATCAATAAACAAGGCGTCGTGATCAGGACCAGTAACAGGTCCAACTGCACAGCAGAAAAAAGGAGGGGAGAGCTCCAGAGCTGTTCACTCTCCCTCTGCACAGTCCCCTCTGGCCAGCTCCCCACTCTGTGGACAGAATTCATGCAAGGCTGAGCAAGCTAGCGGGGGGAATGGGGGATGGGCTCTGCGCCCCCAATTGCCTTTCTGGAGTAATGGTCACTCCCGCAGAGGCCTCCACAGAGCTCTTTTAAACAGCACGGACACCTCCCCTGCATGGGTCAAACAAATGCAAACTTTGAGTCAGTGCTGGTAAGAGGCAATTGGCCCCTTTGGGCAAACTGGCTTGGTGGTTATTACCTGCACTGTGGGCATTGTCAGGGCATGGGGTGATATGATTTGGGGAGGCGCAAGGAAGGACACTTGGCCTTCCAGGGTGCCAGCAATTCTACAGTGAGAGCTGTATTTCTTCAGCTCTTTGAGTGTTTTCCCTCTTTAAGAGACTCGCACCAAAATATTATCTCTAAGAGAAGGGATATTTCTTAAGACCATTAGTGCAAACAATGAGAGCAAATGCTTGTTCAGTGTTCGTACCCCGCTGCTTCATCTTCACAATCTCCTTGAGTGGGATGTGCTATCAACATTCCCATTTTACAGACATGGAGTACCAGGGACAGAGAGGTTCAATAACTTGTCCCAAGCCACACAGCAAATAAGTAGAGAGGCCAGAGTTGAAACTGGGCAGTCCACTTGAAGTCTGTGACATAACTGTCCTCTTTCCTGCATTTTGGGGACAAAATTGGGTTACTCTCCCATGGTGGCAACCCAACAGGAAAAGTGGGTGTAGCAGAGCTGGTTTGGAGTGGGGGGCAGGGGGGAAGTAGGGATGGAGCAGAATCCAGGAGGAAGAGTAAGGGGTCAGCTGCCAACAGCAAGATCTTCTCCAGACTGCTCAGAGCTCCCTGGAGGAGGACAGCCCCGCTGGTCCAGGGTTGCCTTGGGTTGGGGAGTTTTCTTTGCCCAAGGGCCATGCAGCTGAGAGGACACAGAGTAAGAGGGAAACAGAGTCAGATATGAGTCAGGACAGGCTCCATGGAGCCAGACTCCTCGTGGCTGAGTTCTAGCTCTGCTACTTTTCAAAGTTTCTCTGGAACCCAGTTTTCTCACCTGTAAAATGAGAAGGAGGGTGGCAACAGTTGTGACCTGGAGGTTTGCTGTGAGGACAGAAAAATACGCAATGGCTTGGCGGGTGTTAAGTATTCATCCAGCGGCTCTCAGGGTAGAGTGGGTTCTGGGGTCTCCAATGGGTGTGGAAAGGGGTTGGGGAGGGGTGAGGCAGCCTGGGAGCAGGTGGGAGATGAATGGGGGCAGGCTGGCACATAGGGATGGGCTGATAGAGGGTGGCGAAGCTGTCAGTCAGAGAGAGGGAGAGTTTCCTTTGGTAAATGGTAGGATGGGGCCATCAGGTTTCAGACATTCAGGAACAAATGCGTGGGTCTGAGGAGTGGTGGTGGGTAACGAGCCTGTAATTAGGAATCTTGGCCACAAAGACGTGACAGACACATACAGTGGGACATGACCCAGCTGGGAGAACAGAGGATATCTTGCCATTTGAGTTATGGCTGGACCTTGATGGCATTCGGCGAAGTGAAATTTGGCAGAGAAAGACATAAACTGCAGGATCTCACTTACACACGGAATCGAAAAACAGCAGAACTCGCAAAAACGAAGAGTAGAATGGTGGTTACCAGGGGCTGGAGTGAGAGTAGGTGTGGGAGGGGGAGGGAACTGGGAAATGTTATATCAGGGTATGACCTTGCAAATGGCAGATAAAAAAACTCCTGGAAATCTAATGCACAGCATAGAGATTATAGTTAGCAATACTGTGTAGTCAAGTTCAAAGTTGCCGAGAGAGGAGGTATTTAACTGTTCTCACCACAAATAGAAATGGTAATTATATGGCACGAGAGAAGCCCTACCTAATGCTCTGGTGGTAATCCTATTGCAATATACAAATGTATCACTCAAGCATGCTGTACACCTCAGATTTGCACGAGGAGACACGTCAATTCTATCTCAATACAAATCGAAAAATTAAGTTTTTAAAAAAGAATGTCGGCTGTGAGAAATGGCCTGCTGGGGAAGACCAGGGGCTCTGGAGAAGATGGTTTTGTGATGTCAGTAAGAAGTTGGCGTGTGGGGAGGGAGAGGCCAAGCAAGGGGTGATGGGAAGGTTGTCCGAGGTGAGGACAGACACTAGACAGGAGTTTAGGAGGAGAAGTGGCCCTGGGCAGAGGGGCACGCGCTGCTTTCCTAGGGCCCCAATGGAAAGGAAGAGACATCAGATCTGGAGGGAGGTAGTTCTCAAAGACGCAGAGCTAAGGCTGCTGTAAATGAAGACCACTCTCTTTTTATGGTCACCTCCTTCTCTATACTCCTGAGGGTGAAGTTATCAGCCAGGAGCGAGAGCAACTTGTAACCGTTGAAAAACATTAATTAAACAAAATACCGTACATTTATCTCTGCAGGCACCGTTGACCAATTTTTGTTGTTATTGTTGTGCCCATCGCACTTAGAGGGGAAGCTGAAATAGCTCCTGTGGTGAGTTAACTTTGCAGGGCTGGAGTGTTTATAGAAAGATTAGTCCCAAAGACTCCGTGGCCATCAGACACTGAGGGCTAAGAGGTCTTTTCATTTAGAGATCTTAAGGGAGAGAAGTGGTGTGCGGCCAGGATCCACGCCAGTTTTGGGTGGGAGAGCTCTGAGGGAGATGCTAATGTATCAGACCAAAGGTTTATATTCGAAGGTGGTCAAAGTCCAGTGTTTCCAAAGACAAGCAAGCTAAATGTAGATCAGTGGCCTGGACTGTTGGTCAAGGATGTAATCCATCATTACCTGTGGTCACAGTGTCCCCAGAAGCCCCCTCCTACATCACAGAAGGCTCAGTGTGCCAGCCTTGCCTCCCCAGTGTGTCATAAAGCATAGGTAGGAGAGAAGACAGAATCACCAGTACTTAAAAAAAAAAAAAGGTATTTCTTTGGGAAAGATTATATCAGGACAAAATCACACCTGACTAATTTCTTAGAGTTTGACTTGAAGGTGAATAGATTTGTGGATATAAATTGTATGGACCTTCAACAAACCTTTGTCTTGTCAATGGTTACTGTGAAATATTGACTTTCTGTGAAATTGGTGAGAAGGTAAAGTCATGAAGAGGGGATTGGTGTAGGGGTGACAGACACCGCCATTGGGCCCCCTGGAAATGTGCAACGAGGAGGAGATCTCCAGGTTGCCAACTAAACTAAATTCTTTTGTAGTAAATCATCAAATCGATAGAGAGAGCTTCTAGGAAAGACATAGAAACTTTGATTGGTCTCTAGAAGTAGTAACAATATTAACATTCGCAATTATGTAGCAAATGTCCCCAGATGCCTTGCCCTCTACAAACCTAACTCTTACAAGTGTCCTTCAAGAGAAGGAACAAAAGCTGAAGAAGGCTCCAGGGGCTTTGTCCTTTTGACAGTGTTTTAAATCACTAAGGCTCCATAAAAACTACCACAGACCAGATGGCTTAGACATCAGAATGTATTTAACCAAGTTCTGGAAGCTACATGTCCAAGATCAAGGTGCTGGTGGGGTTGGTTTCTTCTGAGACCTCTTTCCTTGGCTTGTAGGTGGCCATCCTCTCACTGCGTCCCCACGCGGACCTTCCTTCGTGCACGTGCAGCCTGGTGTCTCTGTCCAAATTTCCTCATCTTACGAGGACACCCATCAGTTAGGGTCACAGCAGCACTTTGACTTCATCGCCTCTTTCAAAGCCCATGGCCGAATACCTTCTGAGATCCTGGGGGTTAGGGCTTCTATGCATGAATTTGGGGAGGGGGAGGACACAATGTTGCCCAAAGCAGATAGCAAGTAGGGTGAAGTACCGGAAACCAAGGGATTGGCCTGGTTGTAGTCTATTGGACCCTCCCACCCCGGAAGGTGGGCAGGGTGTGTGGGGAGGTCAGAGGGTGAGGAATATCTCCCCAAAAGAATGTGTGAGGGGAGAGCTTACCTCTCCCTCCCTCCTTCCTGCATGCCCTCCCTTCCCTCTCCTGTGAAGCCTTGAGGCTTCTCTACAGGTCAAAAACACCGAGTTGCTGAATTCATTTTCTTCACCCTAGGGTCTAAATACAGAGTTGTAATAAGAGACCCGGCCACCCCCCACCCGACTCCGGGGCCAAATCCGATCGATGGCAAGCTGCTCCAAACACAACATCATTCCGTAGCACATAGTTGAGGTGGAGTGTGTGGAATGGGGCTAAAGTTACTTGAATTCTTTTCGAGGCTGACATGTATGCAACCCTAGGCACAAAAAGCCCTCTCTCTCTGCATTCAATTTGTAGCAAAGTAAACAATTTGTAGCAAGTAAACAGGGCATCCATTGCTCCCTGCTCTGCAGACCCGGCTTCAAAGAGGTCTTTTGTTTTAAAGGATATTTAAAAATTCTTCATGAGCTGTAAAAAGTTATTTAAAAATCCCTTGTCCCGACACCCAAATACCTCTCATTTAAAAAAAAAAAAAAGATAAAAATAATATAAAAAAAAAGCCCACAACCTTTATGAATAATGAGGAATGGTTATCCGGGGCCCGGACTTCTAGTCCAATCATGTTGGCAGGGTTTCTGCCGTGCTTTGGGGTGCCCTCCTGGGTGATATGCAGAAAGGGAAGAAGAGGAGGGAGATGAGTTCTGGCTGTGAGGGAGGAGAGGGAAACATGACGAAGGTGGCAGGGTCTCGGGGACAGTAGAAATTTTACCATGGCAGAGCTGAGCCTTTTGTTGAAGCCTCAGTGTGAGTGGAAACCCTGCAGGGGAGTAAAATCCAGGTACACCTGGGTGAGGGGCCCAGGAGGACTCGGAGGAGTCCAGAGGACTCAGGAGCAGCCCCAGCTCAAGTCCTATCACACCATCAGTAGGACCCCCAAATGTTCCCATGGGCCCCGAGAGCGTCCCCTCTTGTGCTCTGTTCCGCAGGCCCAGCGGACCCCATGGGCCGTCTTTCTGGAATATTCCACAGGGATGCTGTAGAACCTCCTCTTGGCTCTCCCCTTCTCCATAAACATGCCTCACTACTTCTCAGGGCTCACAAACTCCTGCTGCCTGGCGGTCCCTGAACTGGTCAAGCTCGAAGGAAGCTTCAAGTGCCTGAAGTCCTGTCCCTCCTTGCGCAGGGAACCATGTTAGTCTTCTCTGCATTGCTCCAATTTTAGTGTATGTGCTGGTGGAAGTGACCACAGCCACACCCCTCCTTTCAGACAGAAGAAGAATGAGACCAAGAGAGAGAGGCCAGGGTCTAAGGCCCCACAAGAAGTTAGTGTCACTCCTCCCTCCTCCGAAGCCTCTTTGGCTTTGTCCCTGTGAGCCCTGCCTCCTGTTGCTGTCAGTTAACTCCCCAGTTTGCACAGTGAGAATTGTGACCCTTTATCTGAAGGCATTTACTCCCATTACAATGTAAATACATTAATACTTGTCTTGTGATCAGAGCAAGAGTAGTTGTATCAGATCCTTTGTTAGAAGCAGATTTTGGAAGGTGAGAAGGGGAGACTCTAAGCTGCTCTTGGTGGTGGTGGTGGTGGAGGAGGGGGTGTGCCCCCCCGCACCCCAAGGAAGATGGGCAAGAAGCAGGGGGAGGGCAGAGAGGCGCCCAAGACAAGTTTGCACACTATGCAATATTGCCTCCATCTGGCCTCGCTTGGATGGTCGGAATGATTTTGATATTATCCAGAAGACTTAGGATGCTGACCAAAGACTTCTCCAGATGCTCAGAAGTTGTACTTCCAAGCATAATTCTTGGCTCTCCGAGAACCACAAGTAATTGATGACACCCCCCTGCCTTTTCCACATCCTATCCTTTCCAGCTCCCGGACAGATAGATTTTCTTGTTTGTAGGCTCATTCATTCCAGGCTTTGTGGTCATGTCAGATTTGACAAACGCAAATGCAGTGTGGTCGCATTCATCGGTGGTCACCTGGTCCTCATTAGGGCCATCGGAGGAGGCCAGGGTCTGCTTTTGTGATTAGTGATTCCTCCTCCACGAGGGCCGGAACGCTCTCAGCAGCCTTTTGTTGTTTGCATGAAGGCCTTGGAGGACTCTGCCAGGCCCGGCTCAACATTTTCCACATGACTGATGGCATTCAAAGCTCTGCACTCCCAATAGGCAAATTTCTGGACTGGCTTTGTTTCTCGTTGGTTCAGGTGGAATAATAAAGCTCTTTCTGCCAGGAATGTCAGTGTGTGGTTGGGAAGTTGGCATTTTTCTCTAAGGAGGCAGGGAGGCCAACTGGTAAGGGCCTGGGTGCCTGGGGGCTGAGAGGCCAACCGTCAGAGAGGTTATTTCAGTATTTCTCATTCTTATGGAGACAGAGATGGTGTGTCCTGGGGATTGGGTGGGCCACCAGAGGAAGTCTTCCTGGGGGGCTTGTGCTGTGGTGAGCCAAGCTATGGCGAGGCTCTCTGCCTCATGCGCTCCCCTTAGGCCA
Organism: Lontra canadensis; assembly: GCF_010015895.1. Taxonomy (NCBI): domain Eukaryota; kingdom Metazoa; phylum Chordata; class Mammalia; order Carnivora; family Mustelidae; genus Lontra; species Lontra canadensis. Next base: position 10,444,153 of record NW_022631023.1, on the reverse strand, counting down.
TATGGGGGCTGGGCCTGGGGCGGGGTGGAGGGTGTTCTGGGATCCGTCTTCCATTTCTGCAGCTGTGAGAATGGCTTGGTCCCTGCCAAAGCCTTTTGTTCCATTTTTCTCTTGCTTCATTGGGACATTTCCGGAACCAAATATATTCAACTGGTCCTCAGCTTCAGAAGGTAATTGAATATCCAAATGCTGGTCCTTCCATTGTCCGATGACCAGAACCAGCTGAAACACCCAATTTTGCAAAAACATTATGCTCCTGTCTTTCCCCCTAATTATCTCTTCCAATTGTAATATCTTCATATCCTTTTCTTGTTGAGGTGTATGAGGCCCGCACGAATTCTGAGAATTCTTATGTTAAATTCCATTCTTTGGGCACCCAAATCACGTTTTCTTAGGCTGTTTTGTCCCACTGTACTTTGACATGGATTCCAAGGTCTGCATCTTACTGAAGACAGACCATTGTAATTATTATTTTGAAACGGACACATTTCTGAGCTCTTGGATCCAAGCCTGAAGATAAACATGGGTACTCAGGGGCCTTGAAACCCACACTCACAGCTTGCTGATCCTTGCAGGCCTGTGAGATCAGTGCCAGACTAAACATAAAGCTGGCACTCCCTCCCTGGGCCAACACTTTGGGGCTTTTGTCAACTGGGCAGGAGTGCAAATCCTTGAAGATACTCTCCATGGAAAGCCTATTTCTTTATGTCCTTTGGCTCGGACCGTGGCCAGGGTTGGCAACGTGGCCTTGAGCTGCCCTGGGATGCCTTGACATTTCCTCATTTGGGCCTCTGGGGTCTTTGTTCCAGCTAAGCTGCATATCTCAGGGAGAAGAAAGGAGGGGTGACCATGGTCTTCTTTCTTAGCCTTTGGGATTGAGAAGAAGCTTTGGGATGAAGAGGAGTCCTAAACCCCGCGCCTTGACCGGTTTCTGACCAGAAGGTATAGGGGGAATCAGAGAGGCGGGCTTTGGAATGGTGAGGAGGGGAGGGGTTATGGCAAACAAGCAAGGAATGTGAGTTTATTACCTACCTGTGCTGAAGATGCATCTGGTGTTACTTGGAGTCACTAAACACCTGGGAAGTCATACCTGTTTTCCTAGCCAGGAACCCCCGGGGTATGTAAATGCATTGGCTCTGCAGCCACATGCAGTGACTGGGAAGCCTAATTTGTCCTATATGGCGATGTTCCTGTCTCACTGGGTATCATTTACAACCCTCTTGAGCTGCTCTTAGCAGATCCTGGCTCTGGAGGTCATTCTCCTGGGTGGTGGCCCTCCATGGTTCTTCCTATAGAGGCCACCTCTACTCCCTGCTGTTTCTCCTGCTAGCTTCCCTTAAGCTTTCTATATCTTCATCTTGCTCCCCTGACCAGAGAAGAAGGAAGAAGCACTCCCATTCAGAGGGCCCCCTCTTTTAATTCTCTTTGGTTCTTAACTTCAACCAGTCCCTTGTGCCCCCTGGGAACACTGCTTCAGGAGGCCTGCCTTGGGGACTGTTTTCCATTGCCTCTGGGAAGCAAACACAGGGGGTGAGTCGACTTTCAAAAATAGAATGTGTTCCTGAAATAAGGGAATCCCAACATACATTGCTACTGGGATGATATGGAGAGTAGGTGCAGAGTGAAGGAAAAGGAGCTGGGATGGGTGGGGAAAGACCAAGTCACCCACTTAGTCTCAGAAGAACCACAACTGTGTCACAGCTAATGCCATCCTGAGATTGTCATGGAAACCACAGGACTATAGTATTCGCCCCCTTCCTTTGTCAGGGGGAGGTCCTAGGCAGGCTGATGGAAGAAATGGACATGACCATTTATATGTCACCACTTACCCTGATAATCAGCCAAGAGCAAAGGACAAGATGCCTCTCCCAATGAACAAATTCGGCTCACTCTCAACATAGGCTCCTTGAGTGTAGGAACTATGCTTCTCCATCTTTGTATATCAATGTCAAGCACAGTTCCAGTCTCAAAATAAAGGTACCAGAAGAGCTTGTTGGTCTGAAAGAGCTCAGGCTGGCTAGGACCCAGATGTGAGAGGCAGAATCAGAAAAACAGGACAATTGGACATTGGGTCCAAAGCCATGCATGTCTTGAGACATTGGGTCAAGAGGGTCCATAGAAAAATGAGAATCACTAGAAACCCATTAAAATATTCTTCTTGGGCGGTGCCTGGGTGGCTCAGTGGGTTAAAGCCTCTGCCTTCGGCTCGGGTCGTGATTCCAGGGTCCTGGGATCAAGCCCCGCATTGGGCTCTCTGCTCAGCAGCAAGTCTGCTTCCTCCTCTCTCTCTGTCTGCCTCTCTGCCTACTTGTGATCTCAGTCTGTCAAATAAATAAATAAAATCTTTTAAAAATTAAATAAAATATTTTTCTTTGTCAATTTTAACATAGCAAGTACTCATTTTTACTAGTGATACAATGCAAAGATGTAGGAAGAAAAAGTTGTATCTCCCTTCATGTCTCTTCATTCTCTCTCATCTCGGTAAGCAATTTTTTTAGTTTTTTGGTCCTTGGAATTCCAAGATTTCACCAAGTTATATTTAGGTGTGTGTCTTTAAAAAAATAACCCTGTCTAAGACTTGGGCCTTTCAACCCACAGTGTTAAATCTCATATCAGACCACGGAAATTTTCTTCTGTTTTTTGTTTAAATATTACTTCTCCTCCATCTGTTCTTCGCTTTCTCTCTCCTTCTGGAACTTCTATTATTTGAACGCCATATCTCCTGTTTTGTCCTCCAAATCTCTTACTGTTTCCTTCTGTTTTCCAAATTTTTGTTTTCATATTATGAGCTTTTCTTCTACTTGATCCCCTAGATCTTTAATTCACTGATAAGCAGGGATCGTCTTTCTTTCAGTTTATTTCCCAAGTTTTTAAGATAAAAAATAATTTTCTTTTAGTTCCTAGAAGTCCTGTTCTTAGACAGTGTCCTCTTGAGCATTCTCATTATTTGTTTTTTCAATCCCTTTTTGTCAGTCCTGCTCCAACAGGGGCCTTTTGAGCTGGAGGCTTGATCTTTCTTCCTCTCATCACAGACCCTTAAGTGTTCCTGATTTTGTAGTCCACTGGCAGGCAGATCAGGATAAACACATTTATCTAACAGGGGCAGAAGAAGCAGGTTATGGGAGGTTCAACAGTTTCTGCTTTCAGGAGTCGGCAGTAAACCAACTGGTCAACCACTGATCTGTAGATCTGAGAAGGGCATCCTCTCTTTGAGCTCCTGGGTTAAGGTTAGATCTTAAAGAAGATGGAGGGTTGGGAATTACAAACACAGGTAAAAGAATTATCTTCCAAGAGGAGGGGAATATTCTTTCTTCTAACCTGCAAGACTGGCAGGGGAGATAAATAAATATAGACCTTGTACCTTTGTCATTTTATGGGCAGTAAGTTAGGGGAGTCTGTGGTCAATGATGGATATGGGCTTGGGTGGCCATTTCAACGTCTCCTCTAATTCAAAAATAATTAGCCACTAAGTCATTCCTTCAATCTCCCAAGGCTTTCATCTGTCACGGTCAGCTCAATAAGTTGGTGGCTTGAGCACCTCCTCTTTTTCTAACACTGTCAGGTGCTCTGATGAGTGAAAGAGACTCAGAGGGCAGAGTTCCCACCCCAAGATACCTCCTTGTCTTTCAAAAATCTCTTTGATTGTCACATCCTGAATTCTCCCTCCTGTCAGCCATCAGGATGCTGTCACTCCACCTATTCCCTCTTGGTCCCTGGGAGGATTCTGTGCTTCCCTGGAGGAGCAGTTCATCTATACAAACACAGTGTTGCTGGGTAGTTTGGCAGGAAGGCCCGAGGATATAGCTGTCCTTGGTTTACCTGTCTGTGTTGAAGGTGAGACTCAGGAAGAGCCAAAGTTCTGGAGGGGACAAGGTGGGATTGCTGAGAAGAAGACCCCTGGGGAATTCACAGCCAGACCTCAAAGGGGAAACCAATCACCAGGAGCAGGTGGCCTCTGATGGAGCCAAGGAGACTGACCACATGACCACAGCCTTTGGCCATCATTTCCAGGATGTGAGCTCAGCCAGCAGACGAGGGATATGGCCTAGGAGTCTAGAGAAGGCAGAAGTCACCACACTAAGAATGATGAGATGTCCCCTTTGCCTTGAGGTTATGATACCACCACCACCCTATACTGTCAGAGGCCACAACCACCTTGGGGCCAGGGAAGAGAAATCTCAGAGATTTAGAATTTGGGTTTATTTTGTTTTCTTTTTCTTCTAGAAAGACTGAGCATAATTGAGAGGGTCTTTTAAATTTAGGATCTAGGTAATAAAGCCTATCAGAGTAAAGACCAGAAGAAAGACAAATAAGTTCTAGACAACAGAAAGGAACTAGCTTTTATTCCCTGCTCATCCAGGTTATACAAGGAGTTTGGAAACCCGTGCACACGTGTGTGCACCCACCCATCCACCCACTCACACACACACACTTTTATGTCTTTTGATTTTTTCTGACCCCATTGGTTAGAAGATGACCTTAAATTTATAGGGGAAACCACAAGAAGGCAAGCAATCCAATTAAAAAATGAGCAAAGGACTTGAATAGACATTTTTCCAAAGAAGATACACAAATGGCCAACAAACACATGAAAAGATGTCCAGTGTCATTAGTCACCAGAGAAATGCAAATCAAACTCACAAAGAGATACCACTTCAAACCCACCAGGATGGCCGGATTTAAAAAAATTGTTTTAATTTAAATTAAATTAATTAACATACAGTGTATTATTAGTTTAAGAGGCAGAATTCAGTGATTTATCAGTCTTGTATAATACCCAGTGATCATTCCATCACATGCCCTCCTTAATGTCCATTACCCAGCTACTCCATCCTCCCACTCCTCTCCTCCCTCAATTTGTTTCCTATGATTAAGGGTCTCTTATGGTTTGTCTCCCTTTATGATTTCATCTTGTTTCATTTTTTTCCTCTCTTCCCCTATGATCCTCTGTTTTGTTTCTTAAATTCCACATATGTATGAGATCATGTGATACTTATCTTTCTCTGATTGACTTATTTCACTTGGCCTAATATCCTCTAGTTCCATCCACATCATTCCAAATGGCAAGATTTCATTTTTTAATGGCTGCATAATATTCTGTTGTGTGTGTGTGTGTGTGTATTTGCCATATATATATATATGGCAGATGTCCATCGACAGATGAATGGATAAGGAAGATGTGGTATATATACACATATATATATATGGTATATATACATATATATGTATATATACCACATATATATATATATGTCGATGGACATCTGGGCTCTTTCCACAGTTTGGCTATTGTGGACACTGCTGCTATAAACATTGAGGTGCAGGTGCCCCTTTGTATCACTACATTTGTATTCTTGGGTTAAATACCCAGTAGTGCAGTTGCTGGCTCATAGGGTAGCTCTATGTTCAACTTTCTGAGGAACCTCCATACTGTTTTCCAGAGTGGCCGCACCAGCTTGCATTCCCACCAACAGTGTAAAAGGGTTAGGATGGCCAGATTTAAAAAAAAAAAAAATGGAAAACATTAAGTGTTGTTGAGGCTGTGGAAAAATTTGAACCCCTGTACATCGCTGATGGGAATATAAAATGGCAGATCTACTGTGGGAAAGTGTTTGTGATTTCTCAATAACTTAAACATAGAGTGTCTATCTGACCCAATAGTTCTACTCCTAGGTATATACACCTCAAAACCGAGAACAGGTGTTCAAACACATAGTTGCTCACAAGTATTCATAGCACATTTTTGACAATAGCCAAAAGTTGAAAGAACCCAACTGTTCAACAGATGAATACATCAAAGAAATACAGTCTTCCCATATTGTGGAGTGTTATTTAGCCATAAAAAGGAATGAAGTACTGATATATGTTCGAACATGGAAGAACCTTAAAACATGACACTAAGTGGAAGAAACCAGACACAAAAGACCACATATTGCATGATTCTATTTATTTGAAATGTCCAGACTAGGCAAATCCTAGACACAGAAAGCAGATTAGTGGTTGTCAGGGGCTTGTAGGGAGGGAGAAAAGCAGAGGGACTGCTTAGTGAGTGTAGGGTTTCCATTTGGGGTTCTAGAAAGTTCTGGTATGAGATCATGGTGATGGTTGTACATTGTAAAGATATTTAATGCCACAGAATTATATGCTTTAAAATAGTAAACTTTATATTATGTGTATCTTTATATCGACCCCATATTAAATATCAACCCCATATTAAACATTGACCCCATATGAAATGGAATATTGACCCCGTATTAAAACTTGTACCCACTGGGTGCTTACTGCATGCTTGTACTTGGTGTAGACTCTCTCAATTTGGTCCTCATAGCAATCCTAGGAGGCGATGTCATTATTCCTGTTTGCAGGAGAGGACACAGACCTACAGAACTAAGGGGACTGCCCAAAACCCAGGGTGTGTGACTCAGGAACCCAAGCAGCGAGGTAAGAAAGAGTGAAAGGCTGCTAAGTCCTCCCTCCTCCTTAGAACATCAGCTAAGAGCTCGGGACACAGCACCAACTTGTGGTAACAGAGGAAGATCCTCCCCACGTCATCAGGCTGAGCATCAGGAGGTCCTGTTCAGGCTTTGGTCTCTGATGAAAGGTAAAACAGTGATGGGAAAGGACATCTGGAAGGAGACACCTTCCCAAAGCCTGTTGGAAGGAAGCCAAAGGTCGCAAGGATAATCATCCTTGAAGGACTAGATGGCGATACTTGGATTGTGAACAGAGGTTCTCCCCAATGGAACATGTGGGCCCAACCCAAGGGATACAGCTTCTTTAGTGTTTCCCAGCCCTGGAGGCTGGAGTCCTCCTTCTCCAGCACTACACATTAGTTCCTACAAAAAAGGGCCCAAGCAGACTAGCTGAGAAAGAGTGGTGGGGTGACATGAGGCAGGGGGCCACCATGCATGGCCAGCTGTCCCCTGAAAGGACTTCAGGATGGCGGCCAGCTCTGCCCCTTCTATAACAGACTGGTAGCCAGCACTCCAGTTGAAGGACAAGCTTCAAGTGAAGGTATGATGAACAGAAAGGATGTACCCTTGGCATTGGCCGTCCCAGCCCTGGGCCACCATGCCTGGGTCCCCAGTGAAATCCCATACAGTGTTCCCCCTTCTGAAGAGGATCATCAGAGCCACCTCTTTGGAGGGCAGCAATAAGAAGTCTCTGGCCAGTAACTGGCATCAAAACCACAGTCCGTGGTAGGACGTCCCTTGACTCCTGTCCTTGCAAAAAACTCGCTGATGAGATTCTAACTTTGGCCTCTTCTGAGTCACTAAAAGAGAAGCGGCAAATACTCTCATGCCAACGCCTCTTCATTGTTGTACATTGAAGCGCAGGGTTGAGAAGGATTCCAAGCCCCTGTCTCAGACTCAGGAGGAAAGATAACTGCTCTTGATTGATTAGTGAGGTCTGCAGTGGGCACATAGCCTCGGAGGTGGCCGGCTCCTGTGGAATGGTGGCTCAGCTGCGGGTTTCGATAAACCTCCTTATCGTCCTGGTGTTCACAGAAAGAAGTCCAAGGACATTCGTGTCGCTAGAAAATTTCTGGAGGTGATGATCACCAGGGCAGTTGGAGGGGGGAAACAACTGCCAGAAAGACTCCTTTCTTCTCCATCATTTTGTGCTCCTGAGAAGGGTGGCAGGTCAAGGGCTATTTCCTCCTCTCTCCCCAAGGAGCGAACTGGATTGCTGGCCAAAGGGGCCTCTTTCTCCAAGGCCATTCTGGAACTCTCGTTAGCCCAGGGCAGCTGCAGCCACACACTTCGTCTCTCGTCATGGAAAGCTGAAGCTTCTCAGAGCCCAAGCGAAACACTGGCTGCTGCGGAACATCCCGTTTTCATGAGCCCCCGGTGAATTGAAACCCAGAAGCCAGCAACACACCTGCCAATTATTACAGTTAATTCTGTGCAGGCCTGACTCAGGAACTGAGACAGGGAGTTCTGTTTGCTGCCGGGGGCTGCGCAGGGCGGGCGGGAGCGGCAGAGGCCCTGGGCTGTGAGTACCCCCGTGTGTGCCCGCGCCGGGCCTGGCAGCCGCTGTGCCCTCCCTTGCCCCGGGAGCCTGGCATCCAAGTGTGACTTCAGTGGGGCCTCCTTCCCCCTCACTCTGTCTGTGATCAGAGATGTGGACGGTCCAGAACTTTTCTTTTTCCTTCTGCCTTCCTCAGATACCCCCTTAAGGACTCCGAGAAGAACGCTTTATTGCTTTTTTCCAAAGAAAAAGAGTACAAGACACTCAGCTTAAAACGGTGGGGTCTTTCTGTTGCCTTTTCTCCTCGGACGTGTTGCCTTGGAAGATCCTGTTGATTGGGGCAGAGGACAGTCACACCTTTGTTCCCTGGAAGCTCCTTTTGTGGTGGGCCGCCACCAAGTTCTAGCTTGCTCTTGCCTGGCTCAAGGTGACCTTGAATTTGACTGCTCCGGGTTCTCTCTCCTGAGTTTTTCCAGGCCTCCTTTGGTTGATTAATTAATTCATCCATTCATTAGTTCATTTGCTTCTATGAAGCCAGGTAACTGGGCTGGGCATGGGAAGATAGGGAAGACGGGTTTCCTGTCCTCCAGATTCAAGATGGAAAATAGACAGTAAGCAAATGATTACACAATGATCGAGTAGCATCATAACAATGCTAGGAGGGGAGGTACAGGGAGCCACGGCAGGAGTCCCAGGGATTAAAACCATCTTTGCCCCCCAGGAAGGCAGTGAGTACACATCAGACATTATAGTAGCCCCTGGTGTGTGGGGCAAACATATAAGGAGGGCACTTAGTCTAGACTGAGCAGAGGTGCTGTCAAGGACGTTGTCCTCAACTCCCTTGGCATTTGCGGTGATTAGGATGAATTGGACAGTGGATATGGGTCAGTGGGACGGCAATTCTCGGGAGAAGAAAGACTTTGCAAAGGGCCTCAAGCTACATGGCTCTTTCCAAAGCTGAGAAGACCAAGGAGGCTGGAGAAGGAAGAGCCATGAAGAGCCCAGCATGGGCGGTCACACCCAGCCAGGAAGCCATGTGAACGGGGGCCTCCTTCTCTGGGACTCAGGGAGTCCATGCAGTGATCAGCACCCCTGTGGCCCTTCTGCTCCTGCTCTCTCATCCCCTGTCCCCTGGATGGCGTCTTCCCATGACTCAATAACACAAGCCATTGGCCAGCTTGATTGCCCATACTGGCCACTATGCTGGGGCCAAGGCTGGTATAAGGATGTTAAGATGCAGACCCTGACCCCAAGGAGCTCTCCCAGGAGTGCAGTGGATGGACCCAGGGCTGGGGGACCTCAGTGCCCAGAGGAGGGCACCGTGACCACTTCTAGCCGGGGAGGGTTTGGGGAATGTCCAGAAGGGAAGCTTGCACTGCTTCGGGAAGAACAGGCCTCCCAGTCACAAAGCGGAGGGTGCAGAGGTGTGAAGGCCATGGGGAGCGGAAGGAATGTTTCACTGAGCTGTACATCTACCGCCCCTAGAACACTTGAGCCTCTTTATTGACCCAGGCAGTGCAACCGCATGTTGGAAAAAATCCTCTCCTGGTGGGGCAGGAGCGGGGGCTCATTCCAAACCCCATGCAGGGAGAAGAGGCAGCCGGGAGGGGACAGTGCAGGGCTGGTCTCTCTTGGATGAAAACTCCATCCTCTGTGACCGAAGCAACAAAAGACGCCAGGTTGTGACTCCTCTGCTCTCCCATGCGCCTGCCATGTGCCTACCCCGGGAGACTGCTCGGCCAGAAAACCAATCTAATCAACCTCATACCTGCCAGGGTCCCAGGGCTCCCATATTCTGTGCTCCCCTCTGGCCTTGGGCTGCAGCGAAGGTCGCCTCACAGTGGCCCAGCTCCCTGAGCCACCTTAATCACACGGTATAAGCATCTATTTTAGTTACATAAACAGAGTTGTCTACATTTGGATCCCGGGGCTGGCTGCTGGAATTTGTAAACAGCGTGGTGTACGAGGCTTGAAGCTAGTTGCCAGGACGCGCTCCTTTCCCACTGCCTGTTGTCCAGTTTTCCCTTTTATAGAGAGTCTGGCTGGGAAAGAGAGACAGAACTTATTTGGGAATAGAGGACAATCTCTCCGGCAAATTCCTTTCTCCCACTCCTGCAACCACTACCTCCTCTTCTGAAATTTTGAGGTCTGGTGCAAAATGAAGAGGGCTCTTGAGTTATGGGTTCCTCCTAAATGCTAGCTTCTCATAAATGTAAATCTAAACCCTACGGAAAACAAAGTCGGGGAGATTTTATTCCCAGAAGGGTAACCAGGAATTTGGAATTGGAGGCAGGTTCTGAACACTACTGGACACTGCTGTCCCTCTCATAGCCGAGACCCTGCATGACATCGTGATGTCCCTCTTTGGCTCCAAGCAAGGGCTTGTAAGTTTCCAAAGTAATGACATTCTGGGAACCACAGAGAAGCAGTAACCTCGAGGGGGAGAGGGGCATTCATTTTTTTTTCTTTTCATTTAATAACCATTAGTGAGGTATCTGTTCAGATTAGATGCTGCGCCTGGCACTGCAAGTCTTAGAAGGGATATGGCATGGATCATTGGCATCAAAATCCAGCAGAGGTGGCACGTCAGGACCCATTGTGAGAGATCCGGGATGCCAGAGTGTTGAGGTTTACTGAGCACCCATTTGCTGAGCAAATGAATGAGTAACAACTAACGCCGCGGAGAAGGAAGCCGGTCACCACGACTGAAGTCAAATCTTAACCTAAAATTCGCGCAGGTTCACTTCTGTTCAAACCGACAGCCAGGATCGCAAACCGTCCCACTTTGCCTGGGATCGAGGGGCTTCTCGTGGGTGCAGACTGGGAAAGAATTCCCAGACAAACCTGTACAAGTGGGGCAGCTGGTTGAAACCACAAAGACAAGAGAATTAGGGAGAAGAATTCCTGAATAGGAAGCGTCTGAATGAGGGACATAAGGGGGCGCTGGGGCCAGAGGCCGGCATGAAAGAAGCACTCGCCTTTCCCCGTTTGTGTTTTCGAACCAGAACGTAATTCATCCACACAGGAAGAAAAAGGGCAATTAGGAGATTATAAGGAGCTGGGCATTGCGGGCAAAACAAGAGGGCTTCAGTTCTTAAAATATCCCCAAACAAGCTCAGTAGTAAACAAAAGTGCAGATAGTTCTGAACTCTGTCTCCACAGAGAACTGCAGGGAAATTCATAGCTTTTAAGCATTCAAAATGCAGGAAGGGTCTGGAACAGTGATCTGTTTCTCAAGAAGATCCATATATGGAAAAGTTGAAGTTAGGAGAACCAGCAGTTTTAAACAGTTGATGTTTAGTGAAGGTTCTATGTGCCGCCTAGATGTTGCATTTCCTGGCTTTTTGCTGTAAAGTGTAACCCTTTCAGAAAGATGTGCAGATGTTACTATGTGCTGATTTGATTTTTAAGGATGTCTGCTATTTAAAAAAAAAAAGTTTAATGTGCTAGAAACGTTATAGTTGGGCTGGAAGCACGCTCGGGCGATGGAATCAGCAGCAGCGGCTTCAGGGAAAAAAGTCAGACTGGTTCCCGCGGAGGGAAAAGCTTAGCGTTGGCGCCACCTGGTGTCCGCTATGCGAGTTTCAGGCACGGAACCCAGGGAGAGGTGCACTGCGCATTTAAGCTCAGACAATGACGGGGAAGGCCACTTCGGGCACCCCAAAGAGTATTTTGTGCACGCTGTGTATAATAACGACCTATACCTTGGCCTCGTATTCTGAAACTTTTGAGTTTGGTCATGACTTCTCCAGCTATTTTTCCTCATCTGTCGAATAGGGTTCATTGCCCCAGCCTTGTAGACTTGGGGTGAAGGAAAACATAAAGTGCCTCGCACATTGCCTGACACACAGAAGGTGCTCCACAAATGGACGGAGCTGAGCTAGAGGCAATGGGTCTTGACATGACTGCTGGGCAGGAGGCCGGGTGAGCCTGAGAAAGTGGACTGTGGGCTGTAACTTCAGATTGTATTTGAACTTTGGTGCTGTTAGTAATTTCCTGAAAGAAGACAATGCATTGAGAGCTGTGTGAGCTTTGGAAAGTGCAGCCAGAGCCTGGTTTCTTCAATGGCAGCAAAGTACAAGGTCAAGTTTTCGGGGCAAGACATCCCCCTGGGGCTTGAACAAGGCTCTCAGGTCCTGCCCAACCTTTCACAAGTTTCCAGAGATGTCGTAAAGTGGAGGCAGTTTTGCCCGAGCCTGGGACTCAGCGAGGGCGGTACAAGTAACAGAAGAATTGGACGAAGGGACAAGGGATGGTCAGATCCCTCCCCCACGTCTGGATCCTCCCTGAGCAGAATCAATGGACTAGGCTGCACAAGAATATAGTTCTAATCTCCTATAGTTCTAATCTTCTAGAATCCCAAGAGATCATAACTCTGGGTACAAAACATAGAGCTTTGCTGGTGAGAATACAGAACAATGAGAATTTTCATTCATTGCTGGTCAGAATGTAAAATGGTGCAGGATCTCTGGAAACTAATTCGGCAGTTTCTTATCAAACCAAACATGCCTCTGTGATCTGATCCAGCAACCGCTCTCTTGAATGTTAACCCCAGAGCAATGAAAACTTACATTCACACCCAAATCTGTACATAAATGTTCACAGCAGCTCTATTCACAATAGCAAAAAACTGAAAACAACTCAAATACCTTTCGGCAGATGAGTGGTTGAACATCCGTTGACTGGAGTAAAAGTCAGTGGGCAGCATGGATGTACCCAACTCACTTGGATCTCACGGAAATCATGCTGAGTGGGCGAAAAGCTCATCTCAAAAGGCTTTATAGTGTGCAATACTACTTATAGAACATTCTAGAAGTGGCAGATTTATAGAGAGGGCAACCTGGGAATAGAGATATAAGAAAGGGGTGCAAGTGGAAAAGGGGGACATGGAAAGGTTAGTTTCTTAATGGTGTTGAGGGAAGTTTTTACCCTGGTGGTGGTGTTGGTTCCACAGATGATGTAACAGTTGAACACGCATCAAACTACACACACGGCACACACACGCACACACGCGCACACTCAGATGAGTGCAGGTTAAAAATGGTGAAATCTGGATTTGGTCTGTGGGCTAGTTAACAGCACTGTATCAATATCAGTTTTCCAGGGTTTTTTTTTTTTTAAGCTTTATTTATTTGTTACATGGAGGGTAGAGGCAGAGGAAGAGAGAGTCTTAAGCAGACTCTGCTTGATCTCACGATGCTGAGATCACGACCTGAGCAGAACCCAAGAGTAGGAGGCTTAACTGACTGAGCCACTCAGGGGCCCCCGGTTTCCTGGTTTTGATATTATATTCTAGTTGTGTATGATGTCACCACTGGGGAAGGCTGGCTGGAGGGGAAGTGGGACTCAGCATTTTTGCATCTTCCTCCGAATCTATCATGATTTCAAAATAAAAATAATAAACAGGAAATACATAGCAAAGTTGTATTCATCACGCTCTAAAATAAAAATTTAAAAAGAGGTCAACCCAAAGTCTTCCCAAGGGGTGTTGGCAGTGAGGGCAGGCAGGGAGGAGGGCTCTCCCACCCAGAGCAGCATGAGCCCATTTTTATCAGCTTTGTACAACTGAGCACCTCTGGACTCAGTAGCTTTATGAGTCACACACGCTTGACAGCACTGTGGGGACACAGTGTGGTTGTTCTGAACACGGCAGCCTCTGGTGTAGACTCTGTTTCTCTAGCCCTAGAGGAGGGGAACCTATCAAGCTTGAAGGACCATGCAATAGAAAGTGATCATCAGGAATTCTCCAGAACTGGACAGCAGGTGCCCCTGAGCCATCCCTTTTCAGGATATTCGGTAAAGTTGTGCTTTCTCCTTAACGTTGCTAACCGGAAGCGAATACCTTCATTTTTTATTTTATTTTCCTGTGGTAAGAACATTTAGCATATGCTCTACCTTCTCAATGATCTTCACGTGCACGACACCGCATGGCTGACTCCAGGGACCATGTTGGACAGCAGATCTCTGGAACTTTCTCATCTTGCCTGACTGAAACTTTGTGCCTGTTGGGCAGTCACTCCCCATCTCCACGTCCTGCTAGCTCCCGGCAACCACCATTTTACTCTCTGATTCTCTGAACTATTTTAGACATTTCAGAGAAGTGCAAACAGACAGTGTTTGTTTTTCTGTGACCGGCTGATTTCACTCAGCATCATGTCCTCTGGGTGTCTCTGTGTTGTCACAGAGGAGTTTCCTCTTTAAAGGTTGACTAAAATTCCATCATACGTGTACGCCACACGTTCTTCACCCATTTATCTGTCGATAATCCACATTTTGGCTGCTGGGCACAATGTCGCAATGAACATGGGGATACAGATATCCCTTCGAGATCCTGATTTCAATTCTTTGGGATAAATTCCCAGACCGAGGCTTGCTGGATCATACAGTAGTTCTAGTTTTAATTTTTTGGATGACCCTCCACAGTGCCTTGTGTAGCAACTCTACCATTTTCAGTTCTCACCAATAGTGTGCAAATCTTCCAGTTTCTCCACATCCTTACCAATGTCTGTCTTTTTGCTTTTGTGATCGCGGCCATCCTGACAGGTCTGAGGCGAAGCAAGTTCTTATAGCTACCACAGTTTGGAACCCAGTGGAGGCTTGGAGATGGTTTTCTCCAAGACCAGGCAAGGAATCATGGGTTTGTCCTAAATTTTCAAGGAGACAGAATCCTTAGACAAGATTTCTTAATGGAGCAGGTGCTTGGGTTTAGCCAATGTTCTCCGCTGAGACCGATCCTGTGTGTGTCGGGAGGGTAGGAAGGCGGGAAGTCCATGGCAATGGAGTGGGTGGGGTGGGTGCTCCCACCAGGGATGTGCCTGGGCAGGGGGCTTCTTCTTGCCCTGGAGACTCTCCAGCCTGGTCTTCTGTCTTTGAATTAAACACTCCAGAGAAAACCCACTCAACACAGTGCCCAAATGATGGACTTGGGAATGAGGGGAGATATTCCCAATGATGTGTCTGGAAAGAGCCCTCTGGAAAAAGTTTCATTGGATGCACTAAGAGGACCTGTGTTTTAAGCAAAGGTAAGCTTGATTCTTAGCAAAATCCCTACGTGTTTGGGGAGTAGAGTTCTTGATGAAGCCATACTTGTTGGGAATGGTCAAGCTTGTTTTCAACTTAAAGAAGAGAGAACATTAGAGTGACTCCTCTGTCAAATGGTGTCACTGCTGCAGAGCCATTTGTCAGCTCTTGTAATATTTGGAAGGTGGGTACAGAGAAATTAGAGGCTCCATGTGCACGAAAGCACCATGGTTTCTCAACACATCCAGCTCTAGCTTTTCACAAAACTGTTTTGCTCATGCTAAAGCCATGAAAGTAAATATACTGTTTTAGGAGTCCCACTTGGAAACTTCGTATTGTTAAGACTCTCAAAATAATGCAAAGTTTCTATTCCAAGTATCTTTTTGATTGGGAGAATAATCTCGGTACCTTATAAATAGATGGGGTGGTTGGTTTCCTCAGTGCCCAAATCTAGAATTGCAGTCTTTTCTGAGAGTTTGGGAAGCATCAAGAGCTTTTGTTCAACCAGACTCGGGAAAACAATACAGACAAGTTCTTGCTGTCACAGAACTCAAGTTCTAGTTAGAGGCAGGAAAAGGAAATGGCAACCAATAAAGTAGGGTAAGGTCAGAATTCAAAGATGCCACACACACAGGGTGTGGGCTGTGCAGACTCCATTCCCAGTCTCAGTGAGGACATCTTCCCATTATGCACTGCCCCACCTACGCCACAGTACGTGGCATCCCTGCCCAACTCAGACTATAAAAAAGACAAGGAAAATAAAGTAGGGGGACTGGTGACAGATTGGGAGAGCAGGAAAACACCTGTCTGAGAAGATGTCATTTGAAGTGAAGAAGAAGTGAGCTGTGTGAAGATCTGGGGAAGAGCATTCCAGGGAAAGGGAACAGCCAATGCCAAGGTGCTGTGGTCAGCTGGATAATGGCCCCTCATAGATGTCTGCACCTTAATCCCTGGAACCTGTGAACATGTTTCCTTTGTGTGGTAAAAGGGACTTTGTGGTTGTGATTGAATAATAGTCTTGTGATGATGAGAAGATTACCCTGGATTGTCTGGGCAGGTCTAATACAATCACCAAGGTCCTCAGTAGAGGAAGGCAGGAGGGTCAGTTAGAGGCCAGAAGATGTGAAAGCAGAGGTTAGTGTGATATGAAGAAGGGCCACCACCCTTTCCAAGGAATTAGGGCAGCCTAATTCCAGAAGAAGCAGGCTCTCCCTCCAGAGCCTCCAGAAGGAGCCATCCTACCCACACTTTGGACTTCTGACCACCGGAACTTCAAGAGAATAAATTTGTGTTATTTAGGTGACTTAGTTTATGGTATTTTGTTACAGCAACAATAGGAAACTATTACAGATCCTATGGTGGAAATAGAAGATCAGGGAGACAGGATCAGACTACAAGACGAAGAAGAGGTCAAAGAAGGGGACCAGGGCTAGGTCCTCTATGGCACTAGGCATTCTGGACTTTATTCTGAAGAAGCTGGGAAACCAGTGGAGAGATTCATACAGGGACTAGCATGTTCTGGTTTATGAGGTCCCTCTTAGAAGTGGATGAATGGGGACAAAGAGTGGAAAGTCATAACATAGTTCTGCCATGAGCCGAGGGTGGTTTGAAGAAAGTAGACTGACTTGGGATGTGTTTTGAGGTGTCAAATTAAAACACAAGACTACCGGAGCAGTAACAAACAAAGGAATTTATTGCTTTCCAGGCAAAGGAGACAAGGTCAAAGAGTCTGTGCAGAAATGGAAAGAATTAGGTTTGGGACAACAGGGAGAAAGTATAACAACAACAACAACAACAACAACAACAACAACGGCAAGATTCTAAGAAAAGGTATCTGGCTGGTTCATGAAATGGGTTGTAGTTCTTCTTTGCATTTGGCTGTTCCACTAGTTAACAGAAAAGCTCCCAGCACATTTTCCAAAGAAGTCGGGGATGGGTTGCTAAAGTTCTGGTGGGTTTAATTTCACCCAGTAGGCAAATTCATACAGCCATGGTCAAGGCTGAGAGTTTTCTTTGATAGGAGGCAGTCAACAGTATTTGCTAATGGATTGGAGGTGGGAGCATTGGTTTGCAATCTTCTCAGCAGCGACCCTGTATAATCTGAAACTAGCCCCTGTACTTAGAGGGCAGTGAAAGCTCGAAGAGACCAGTGGCCACTGCAGGCTGGTAGGTGGCAGGTTTAAAGTTCCAAAGGGAGCTTACATATGAGCCTCACCTTGGGCAACATCAAGACGAATGGATCCCCACACCTGCTTGCCAAATCTTCAAAGTTTATAAAGAGGCACTAACTGGGTCTAGACCCATATACTGTGCAGGTGCTCTCAACACCATATCATTATCTCAAGGTCGTGTTCTTGGAGAAGACTCTGGGAGAAGGAAAGATGAGCAGAACCCACATTTGAAGGACAGGATGGTGTTTGAGGAGCCTCCAAGTGCCCTGTCCAGCTCACAGGTCAGTGGGTGGTCACATCTTTTCAATGATGTTTCCCAGTAGGGAGGTCAGGAAAAGAAAGGAATCAACACTAATTGTTAGGGTTTGGGCTTAAGGAACTGGGAGGATGGTGGGGACACTCTGTTGTGACAGGGAAAGGGAGAAGCAGATTTGGTGGGAGAATTAAAAGTTCTGTTTGCACCTTGAGGTTGAGATGCCCATTAGACCTCCATGTGGAAATGTTAAGCAAGCGTTTCGACATTTGAGTCTGAAGTTCAGAGGAGAAAACTGGGCTGGGGATATAAATTTAGAAGTCAACTACATAAACATAGATTTTTAAGAAATCAACTTTATTGTGGTAGAGCTTACATAAAATTACACATATGTATTTTAAAGATTTTATTTATTTATTTATTTATTTTTTTGTCAGAGAGAGAGAGCGTGAGAGTGAGCACAGGCAGATAGAGTGGCAGGCAGAGGCAGAGCGAGAAGCAGGCTCCCCGCTGAGCAAGGAGCCCGATGTGGGACTCGATCCCAGGACTCTGGGATCATGACCTGAGCCGAAGGCAGCCGCTTAACCAACTGAGCCACCCAGGCGTCCCTACACATATGTATTTTAAAGGCACAGTTCAAAGAATCTTGACAAATGTGTACATCCAGTAAGTACTACCACAATCCAGACCTAGAACAATTCAGTTACCCCATAAAACTCTCTCAATCTTTTGCAGCCAGTCTTCTCCTTACCTGGTCCCAGAAGACAACTGACC
Organism: Lontra canadensis; assembly: GCF_010015895.1. Lineage (NCBI taxonomy): Eukaryota > Metazoa > Chordata > Mammalia > Carnivora > Mustelidae > Lontra > Lontra canadensis. The sequence continues at coordinate 10,425,964 of NW_022631023.1, read as the reverse complement.
TGCTTTCTATCACTATGGATTACTTTTGCCTTTTCTGGAATTTCTAGAAATGGAATCATACAGTACAGCTTTTTCTGTGTATTTGACTTCTTTTGCTCAGATAATGTTTCCGAGATGTATCCATGTTGTTGCATGTATTAGTTCCTTTTTATTGTTGAGAAATATTCTACTGTGTAGATATACTACGATTTGTTTACTTATTTATCTGCTGAGGGGTATTTGGGTTAATCCCAGCTTTTAGCTATTATGAATAAAGCTACTAGGAATGTTCACGTGTGAGTATTTGTGTGGACATACTTTTCGCCCCCATTTATTTTGGGTAAATACTTAGAAGTGGGATTGTTAAGTCCACATAGTTACTTTCTAAGAAAGTGCCAAGCTGTTTTCAAGTGGTGGTACCATTTTATGTTCCCATCAGCAACGTAAGAACGTTCCAGTTACTCCATATTCTCGTCAACACTTGCTGTTGTTGGTTCCTTAAAAAGGACTTTAGCCATTCCAGTAGGTGTGTAGTGGTAGCTCATTGTGGTTGTAAGTTCATTTCCCTAATAAGAAAATGATGTTGAGCCATTGTGGGCTAGGGCTTAAAGGAAAAAAAAATCATAATTTACTCCTTGTAACCCAAAATTTGTATAGGAGAGAGGTGATCAGATCATCAAAGAACAATATTTCCATCACCATAGAAATGCAAAGTCTGAATTTGGATTTAACTGTAAATTGTGATATACTGGAAGGGTGTGGAGAAGTTAAGAGGCTGTGGACATAGAGTTACCTACCGTAATAGGAGGTCAGTAGGTAAAGCCTATGTGGGCTATCTCCCAGTAGGATTGGCTTGAACAGAGTGACATTGACTGACTTGAAATTCTCCAGAGACAATTACTCGACTTCCTACATTCCCCGTTACTCACCACTAGCAGTTGCTAGCCTTTTGATTTGTATCATAGTGGTGCCCTAAAAACAGTACTAGTAGCTTGAAAGGAAGGTTCAATTCTAGACAGTCTTCCACTGTTCTTATCTTTCGAAGGAATTTTGGGTTTATTAGTGCTGGATGTGGAACTGAGTCACATCCAATTTTAAACCCAAAGCAGACTCAACTCCCTGGGCTTTAAAAACATATGCCATATGTAGGCAGAGGAGCTCTGTAAAGGTGTGGGTTGTAATTTGATTTTCAAAGAGAACATTTGCTTTTGTGAAACTCACTTTCTGGCAGATACCACTTTGCTCTTCTGTTGGAGACAATGCAGAGTAGATCTACCAAGAGCCTTTTGCAGAGGCCAGGTGGGCTGAAGCCTGTCAGGGGGAGACATGAAACAGCTCTGTCCTCCTCCCATTTTCTTCTCCAGCCTGCAGCAGATGCTTGGGTCGTGTTTATACTCCGTTTCTGCAACCACTTTGTCAGTCCTCATCTCATTCCAGTTGTGTGAATTGAGTATCAGGGCATAAGTAGGAGCTATCTAAAAATAAACCACTAAGGAGCTACTCTTCAAACAGTGCTAGAATATTCTTTTCCTTGGTGAGGTCTGCTCAAGCTCTGCTTCTCACTGCCATGTCCTTCTGTATCCTTCTCTTAAAAATAACAGCAAAAGGTCCTACTTATAAAACACTTTCTATCTTACTATGTGTCAGGTTCTGTAGGAAGTGCTTTCCATTCATTATCTCATTTAACTTTGGTGACAACCCGGTGAGGTAGGGGGTTTTAATTTCCCCATTTTCCAGATGAGGAATCCAGAGATGGGGAACGTAAGTAATTTGCTCACCTGGTTTGTCAGCCTCCAAAGCCAAGCTCTCAGCCTCTGTGATGTACTGCCTTCCAGTTCGGCCTCAAATTACTGAAGTGTAGTCTTGCACACCGTTTTGATTCTCCTCACTTTTGCGCTAGGAGAATGCAAGACACCAAATTAAATGGTCAAGACTGGTTCAGGAGTGAGGGAGATTTTGGTCTCTGCTCCTCGCTTCTACCAGTAGGTGGCAGAGTTGCCCCAGTGGACTGTCCCTGGGAGCCCTTTGAAGGGCTTCCGTTTCTATGGAGACGCTTCCCCCACCCCTCCCGCTGGACCATCCAACCATTTTTGTGTGGTTGAGGTTGCCTAATTGTGTTCAGTGAAGACAATCTATAAGGACATATGACGTCATGAGAGGCTGACGTGGAGTTACAGAGAAACTTGTATTTCTTTAGCTCACACCCACTATGTTAACTACTATGAATTGTAGATAATTTGATATCCCAGCCACCGTCCTCTTGCCACCCAGTGCACCTCAAGCCACATGGCTCAGAGCACCATTTGATGACAAAATTCCATTGTAAAACACAGGTCCTCTTACTTTGCACAGCTATATGACAGAGGGATGGGCAGCCCTCTGCCTTGACGTGATTTTGCTTGTATGTCACTACTGTGGCCACCATTCAGGGTTAGGCTCAAATCCTGGCTCTACTTCTATGTCATCCCGACCTCTGGACCTCTTTGTGCCTGGATTCCTTAGCTGTAAAGTTCAGAGTCCCTTTACATTGTGTTGTCATGACTGCATGAGCCTAAGACAATGAAAGCATTTGAGAAAGACGGGCACGTGATAACACCCTGTCTAATTCCAAGGACTCCCACCATGATAGAAAAGGATCTTTTGGTAAGCAGAGAGCTTTTAGCTTTTTGGGGGTCTTTACATAATTCCCTGGACTTGTTTCCATGTTCTTTGTATAGTACCCTTATTGTGGCTGGTTTCTACAGTGCAAGATAACAATGTTGCTCTAAAGCCACATGAAAATGGTCTCAAAGAGCGGGTATTTAAAGAAAATTAGGTTTGGGGCACCTGGGTGGCTGAGTCGGTTAAGCATCTGCCTTTGGCTCAGGTCATGATCCCAGGGTGCTGGGATCGAGCCCCGCATGGGGCTCCCTGCTCAGTGGGAAACCTGTTTCTCCCTCTCCCACTCCCCCTGCTTGTGTTCCCTCTCTCGCTGTCTCTCTCTCTCTGTCAAATCAATAAAAATAAATTTAAGAACTTTAAAAACAAATAAAATTAGATTTATGAGCAGGGGGTTAGAATAGGGGTGTTGGCCTGGAGGCTTACTGGCCTTCCCCTCAACCCACATCCCCAGAGATGGCCGTGTTTATCTCATCTCTCTGGGATGCTTGCCCTTGGCACAAGTCCTGCAGGGAACGGTGCTGTCCACCACAAGCCTTTCCCTGAGGAGGGGGGCTCACTGTGGCCAGGCAGTGTCCTGGCTGGGGCTGGCATCACGGGGCCCAAGGAGGGAATTTTCCTCTACCCAATGCCAGCCTCCAAGTAGGTACACCCCATCAGGCACCAAGGTTAATTCCCAAAGGCTGGCCCGTATTTAACTTTCCACGTGAGATTAGATTAAATATTTGGGTTCATAAAAGCCTAGATTGCAGACCGCGGCTCACAAAGGCTTGGTTGGCTGCAAGCAGAGGGGGGCCTGGCAGGCTGAGATTTATGCAGAGTTCCTGAGAGCTTGCCAACACCAACCAGGAGGTTTAGAACAGCCTGGCTTTTTAGCAGGGGATTTCGTACTGCCCACGCACTGCCTAGGTAAGCTTCCATTGCAAATTAGTTTCTGAGAAATTAAGTAACAAAGCGATCGATTTCCCTTCCCAGAAATTATAAAAGGAGTGATTTTCCTGGTATAAGATGGCCTTTGCTTCTTTTCTTCTTTTTTCTCTCTCTCTGTTCTTTTCCTTCTACTCCTTCTTATTCTACTTCCTCTTCTTCTTCTTTTTTTTTTCTTTAAGATTTTATTTATTTATTTGACAGAGAGACACACAGTGAGAGAGAAAACACAAGCAGGGGGAGCAGGAAGGGGAAAAGCAGACTTTCTGCTGAGCAGGGAGCCCAATGCGGGGCTCAATCCCAGAACCGTGGGATCATGCTCTCAGCCAAAGGTGGACGCTTAACAACTGAGCCACGCAGGCGCTCCTACTTCCTCTTCTTTTTCTCCTTGTCCCCCTCATTCTTATTCTAATTCTTGGTATTGTTTTCCTTCCTCATTTCTTCATGCTCTGATAAAAATTTGGAAAGTGTTTTTGTGGAATGTTCATGGTAAATGCAGATAATCACATCCTTTTCTAATCTTGATATAAAAATGAAAGACTTTGGGGTATAGTCAGTTAAGTGTCTGACTCTTGATTTTGGGTCAGGTCATATCTTGGGGTCATGAGATTGAGCCCCGTGTCTGGTTCCGTGCTGAATGTGGAACCAACTTAAGGTCCTCTCTCTCCGTCTCCCTCCACCTCTCCCTGCTACTGTGCACTCCCACTCTCTCCAAAACTCTAAAAACAAAACAAAACAAAAAAGATAAACAACGAAAGCCTTCGCTCCTTGTTAGACTCAGGTGATGCTAATGGTCTACCATCTTACCTTCTTTCCTTTGGAAGATTTATTATTATTATTATTATTATTATTATTATTTTATTTGATGGGGGTACAGGCAGAGAGAGAGAGGGAGAGAGTCTTAAGCAGACTCCCTGCTGAACACGGAGCCTGAGATGCGGAACTCGACCTCATGACCCTGAGATCACGACCTGAGCTGAAACCAAGAACAGGTCGCTAAACTGATGGCACCACCCCAAGTCCCCACCACCATCTTTCAAGAACACAGAACTTTGGGGGTTGGGATTGAGTGGGTGTTACCTTCCTCACAGTGTCCAGATTGTCTCTGTTGTGAATGACACATACCTGTGACAAACACAGCTGGAAATAGGGGATCATTCTGTGTCCTGAAGATAGGGCACAACTACTTGGTGTGCAGGAGCTGAAACGGGGGTCTCAGTCTCACTTCTTTTACTCAGCTGAGCTGCCTGGTCACAGGCGATGGAAATGGGGCATTACTGGAATGTGTGACCTCTGCTAGGGCACTGTGGGTGCTGGGTACCTACCTGGGTGACTTGGGTTTCTAGTCCCAGAGCTGTGGCCACCATGTAAGTCCTGTGATGCTCGACAGGTGACTTAAGCTCTGTGGGCTATACTTACGGCACCTGCCAGATGAGCAGTCCAGCCTAAATAATCTCTAGAGGCCCATCCTGTTCTTTGACTAAGAATTATTTATTAAAAATGCTTAAAAACATAGGTTCCCCTATGTTAGGTTGAACCATATGAAATTGCCAACACTGCCCATACTTAACATGCAGAAATGGCAATTTCATATGGTTCAACAGAACATAAGTAACAGTCTTCACATTACTAAACACCTACCATGGTGTTCTACTTAGAGAGGGATACTATGTGTACCGAATATGATCAATATCTACCAGTTAAGTAGTTATTCTGAGTATCAAAAATTTAAGCCTATTGGAACTTTCCAGCATAATGTCCATCAGTAAAATTGCTTTCACACATCAATTTGCTTTCCCCTTTGTTATGAAACAAACAATGGACTATTCAACCATGTCTCATGCAACAGTGCTCAAAATACCAATCGCCCTTGGACTCAACTTTTTTTGAAAATTTTTTTTTCACCTCCCTTCACTTCCCTGGTACCAGCAGCCAGGTACTTAATCTACCTGAGCCCTTTTCACTCTATAAGTAAGTCTTATCAAGAAGCACCTTCCAATCTGCTTTTTAAAAAATTTATTCGTTACTTTAGACAGAGAGAGGTAAGTGGGTAGGGGCAGAGGGAGAGGAAGAAAGAGAGAGAACCTCCAGCGCTAGATCCCATGATCCCGAGATCATGACCGGAGCTAAAATCAACTGACTGAGCCACCCAGAGGCCCCGAGAAGTTTTGCCATGAGCCTTTGTCCATGTTAGAAAAGCTGAACAAATAATCAGTAGTAGCTCCAGCAGCAAGTTGCCAAATACTGCTATGCTCGTACCTTAAACAAACCCAAAGAGCTCCAGTGGAATCCAGCACTGAGGTCCCTAAACTCAAAGATACTCTGTCACAGGGATACCCGGTTGGGCTCTAGGGGACCAGGAGTCCCCTGAAACTGAATGTGGAGCTTTGTGTGTGCATATGTATACTTTTGGGGAGAAGAATAGAATCAGTTCGTTGAATTTCATTTTTCAAGGAATTTGTGAATCCCCTCCTCTCCTGCAAGTAAGCTGAGAATCACCGTTCTAGTAGTTTCCAGTCGAAGCCCATAGTATGTGAGAGAGGACCATTCATTGATTCACCAAACATTTGGTGAAAATCTGGGATGTACCAACCACGATGCAGGGCCCTGGGATACAAAGATGAGTAAAACCGTAGATCCCTGCCCCCCAGCAGCTCAAGTTCCCATATAATTGTGATCCAAAAGGCTTTAGCTCTCTGAACTCCAGTTTCCTTGTCTGTAAAAGGGAGGTGAAAATCCCAGGGTCGTAGAGTGGTTTTGAGTATCACATGAATAATTCACAATACATGGGTAATTGAAAACGAGCAAATAGACAAGCGTGGCAGTTTGCAGAAGCAGCACAGAAAAGGATCTCCAGCTCACACAGAGGCCTGGGGAAAAGCTCATGGGTGACGTGACCACAGACAGGGTAGGAGGGTTTGAACGTACTGCCATTTTTATGTGTGAGCCTGGAGAGACTCAGCTCCTTTGTCCTGTAGAAATTGTATTTCTTTCTTCCTCTGCAGGGTGACTCAGGGACATCAGAAGACGGAGGTTACTCCAATGCCCTCTCCTCTCTCCTCTGGGCTCCATCTCCCCTCCCCCTCAGTACTTACTGGAAGTGCCCCATTCCCATTTTAGCTGTGGAATCTCGAGGCTTCCCTTGAGGCACCCTGTCCTGGATGGCCTTGCCGAGCCTCAAAACACAGCTCTCCTAGGTCCCCATTCTCTCAGAGCCCTGAAAAGACAGGGGCCTCACAATGGAGCACTCTTACAGTCAGGCACTGGCCTAGATTTTTCACAGGTGGTACCATTGCTTTGATGAAAACATTCACAGAAGGGTGTTGGCAGTGGGCCTGCCCTCTGCTACTGCCCTTCCTCTGTTCAGAGTCGTCACTGGTGGAATTCCAAGCACAGTGCACAGCCCACAGAGGAGATATGTGGGAGGCAGGGTGGGTAGATGAGCTTAGAGTACTTAGGAGTTTGCAATGCTGTCACCTTTTTGGGGAGAGACTCGGATCCAAGGCAGGACCTCGTGCAGCCCAGTGTTACTGGAGTAGTTTCCAAAAAGTGCTGTCTGATAAGCAAAAATAACTAGAATAATTGCAATCTTAAGAGAACCTTAGCAAAAGCATTGCAGGGGAGCTGATTCTCAGCCCAGAAGGGGGTATCCCCCTTCTGGCTAATTTTCTGCTGCCTGCTTCTGCTCAGCACCCTCCCCCAGACCAAATTTCCCTCATCAGTCACACCTGGGACTTCTCTATCCCGCCACCAGCCCTTCCTTCTGTACATTGAGCAGTTCTGTGTGTGTGTGTTTTTTAAACTTGTCTCTATGTTCTATCGAGTTTTCCATTTGGCTTCACAAAAGGAAACTGAATTTTCTCTAGATGGTGCTGAAACGGGGAGATAAACAAGCTGGTGAAATCACAAGTTTCTTTATTGGATGAAGAAGTGGAGAAGGGTTGGCAGAGAGGGTGAGAACACTCACAGGTGAAGGAATCATCCCTGTAAAACCAGCCCTGACATAGCACAGAGGGGTGGGTTGTCTTTTGATTGATGAAATAAGTGTGAACTCCTCCAAAATGAGCAGATCTCATCTCTGGGAGGGTTAAGGAGCCAGTGGTGATGTCTTGCGTAGGATTAAAGCTACCTTAGCTATACTCCTCACAGCGAACTGTTTTATTTTAAGCGGGGAAAAAGCATGTCTTTATTATGTTGTTTTGAACATGTGCTTGGCATGTACTTTGGGGAAATCTTATTCATTTGTCGAGCTTCCTTTCAACTCTCTAGGTTTTGGGTGGAGGGTAGAGTGAGAGAAAGACCTGGGAGCCTTTTGAATAATAGGATTTAATACAACGATTGAAAAAAATCTATTAACTTAGTTACCATAATTCTCAATGAATGAAATGTTGGGAAGGCGTCAGAGAAAGACCTGGGTATGTACTCGTGCCCTTTCCGCAGGTGGGGAGATCGGAAACCTCTCTTCTCATAAGAGGAAACAAAAGCCCTGTTAAAGAGAAGGGGCATTGTTTTCAGAAAGGCATTAGGCAAACACACTATTGGGTTGTTCAGGCTTTTATTGACTGGGCAAACCTGTAGGTTCTGGATAATCCTAGGTTCTCTTCCTGCCTACATTCCTTCCACTTCTGTTCACACCTGTTTGCTCCATCACTGCACCATGTTCAGCTCCATTCTCTGAGCTCCCTTATTGCTTTGTTCAGACCTCTTAAAACTCTTTACTTCTCCTTGCTATTTGTTTGCAGTTCTCCCACGACCCTGAGCTTCCACAGACAGAAATCTCATATTCATTAATCATCTCTGCATTTCCAGTGCCCCTCATGTGCCCGGCACATCCATTTATTCATTCAGCGTCCATTGTGTGTCTCTGATGTGTCGGGCTCTGTGCCCACATTAGCTGTCCCAAGGCAGGCAAAGAAGATATGCGTCCTGTCCTCATGGAAAGGACAGTGGAGTAGGAAAGATGACACCCTAAGCCAATAATTACACACACACACCAGCAATATACACACATAATTAACACATATACATATATATACAGTTTTATCCTCCATTAAATTTTCTTAAAGTAACTGATCATTGAATTTTTTAAAAGATTTTATTTATTTGACAGAGAGAGAGAGAGAGAGAAAGCGAGAGATCACAAGTAGACAGAGAGGCAGGCAGAGGGAGAGGGGGAAGCAGGCTCCCTGCTGAGCAGGGAGCCCAATGTGGATCTCCATCCCAGGACCCTGAGACCATGACCTGAGCCGAAGGCAGAGGCTTAGCACACTGAGCCACCCAGCCACCCCCCCCATCAAATTTTTATGGTAAGGTAACCCGCATCTAAAAAAATGCATCAATTTGCATGCGCAACGCTTAAGGAACAACAACAACAACAACAACAAAATGCACTCAATCTGTCAATCACCAGCTAGGTAAGAAGAAATATTACCTCTCCCTTTGTATTCCCCCTCACTTTATCCCCTAAAGTAGTCAAATGCAGAAAGAGTCAGTGTTCTCCACCTTGCTCATCTATTTTATCATTCAAATTGCAGCAGGAGGAAGCTATGCCTACTTTATCCAACCTGACACAAACCCTGGAAGATGTCTTCAAAAGGGTTTTTATTACTTATATGGACAACTGGCGCAGGAACACAACAGCTGAGCAAGAGGCCCTACAAGCCAAACTCGATGCTGAGAACTTCTACTATGTCATCCTGTACCTCATGGTGATGATCGGAATGTTCTCGTTCATCATCGTAGCGATCCTGGTGAGCACCGTGAAATCCAAGCGGCAGGAGCACTCCAACGACCCCTACCACCAGTACATCGTGGAAGACTGGCAAGAGAAGTACAAGAATCAAATCTTGAATCTAGAAGAATCAAAGACCACCTTCCACGAGAACGTGGGTGCAGCAGGGTTCAAAATGGGACCTTGAGAAACAGAATAGGCACAAAGCCAACATCTGATATCCGGGTCCGAAGAGATGCCCTGTCGTGGAGCAAACCCAAGTTGTCATTGGTTAGGAGACACTCAGTTCCTTGCTTGCTGTGGAGAACTTTCACGGAGATCATGTGGCCGCTCAACCAAGATAGATGACATTTTACTCTCGGTGATTTATACTTGCTCATCGGAGCCATATTTTATGTGGAAGACCTCTTTTAAGTTCTGGGCAATGTTAATGGCATTTTAACCGATGTCCACCGTGACAAATGTTGTCAAGTTAGTGAAAATAAAGTCAAATTTGAAGTGAAGGACGTGTGTGACGGCAGTGCTGATGGGGGGGGGGGGGTGACTAATAAATCACAAACCTTCTTTCTTACAAAACGCGGCTTTGCATGTGACAAATTCACTTTATAAATAACCCAGCTGTATTATCCAGAAGCTGTGGTTCAAAACCGCATCACTTGCTCGCTGGCTTGACATCAGAGTGTTTATTCATTAATTCAGGAATGCAGAGTCTGAAGTAATGAATGAACAGAATCACCAGGTTACTTTATGGGTATTGTTTTCCTGACATTTTGCTTATTTGGAAGTCTGAAGACAGAACAAATATTTCACAAGGGCAAATCGTCCCCAACAGAGACATAGCATCTTTAAGAACTACCCAATACAACAGAAACCTATTTTATTTTTTTTTCAAAGGATTTTATTTATTTATTTGACAGAGAGAGGGAACACAAGCAGGGTGAGTGGGAGAGGGAGAAGGAGGTTTCCCGCTTAGCGGGGAGCCTGATGCAGGGCTGGATTCCAGGACTCTGAGATCATGACCTGAGCCAAAAACAGATGCTTAATGGCTGAGCCACCCACACCCCAGAAACCTATTTTTAAATTAACACTTAAAGTTTTCCAGAAAACTAACTCTCCAAAGCTCTTGTTACTGTAGAAAAAATAAGGAAAAGTTGTAATATTGCCTTATAAATAACATATTTTTTCAACTCTGTTTATCTTCTTCCATTTATAATTACTTATTTTCACTTATGTTTCAAGGGGTTGATGGTACAGAAAGTGAACTACCCGTGTCCGCTGAAAAGCTAGACAGTTCATTACATCCAGAGACCGCATTACAGATGCAGTCCACAGATTAGGTGACTTCATCTGCTAATTAAATCAACCAATATTTAGCACCTGTCTACTCTGCTTGGGCTACTGGCACAGACCCCAGGAGAGTGGAGATGAATGAGACTCCCTGAGCTGGAGTCAACCTACTCATTAGAGAAGGTCAGGTACAGAGATCAGCACAGAGTGGGCAGAACTGGAGCAGTCTACACTGTCAGAGTCGCTGAGAGTAGGAAGTCGGAGCCAAGATAGATGTATGAAGTTGTGGCTTTGTGCCCTCCGCACCCCCCGCCGCTTGGCTTTCTCCTCCGCCATCTACTCAGCCAAAACACAGAAATTGTGAGTAGGACCTCAAGTGTCAGGATGCTAAGACAAAATTCAAAAAAGAAGCGCTTTTTCAAGGCATGGTTGTAGGATGTCTCCCATTGACCCTAAGGATTCTATCTCCAGACTGAGATATCTACTAGGTATCTGATTCCTAGTAACAAACCTGCAATTACGCCAACATAAACCTTACATAGAATGTTACTGAAAGCCATTTATATTCCCAGAGCAGATGTGGCAAGAGTGGCCTCCTTTCTCAGATCAGAAACCCAGAAATGCAACTGCACACAGAACATTGGTCCCAGTGTGCCCAGACTGGGCACCCCTGCTACAAAATCCTGGCTTTGGGTCTGGATCCAGGCAGAGATCCAAGCTTTCCACCACATGACCAAGACTATCTTCATCACTAACCTCTGGTCAGGCTCTTCTGGGCCCTCAAGGAGGCCTCAACCTTGGCTTACAAACAGTGCAGGCACTTGGCATAAATGATTTTGTCCCCCTCTCCACGCTAAGAGACTTGAACAAACTCTAGCATAGCTTCTAACAGCTCAAAGTCTCATCCCTAAGATGACCCCAAACCCCTTTGGAGTGTCTGCCTGAGAAAACTCAACAAGCTTCCAGGAGAATTAACTCTTGGTTCCAGCCAAAGCCTAGAGAGAAGCAGATCAGCTCCCTGAATCCCCTCTAAAATCAGGCACTTTAGAAAACTTGGAATTATAAATCTTTTCTCTCCCTCTTTGGGATAGAAACCTTTTACCACCCAGAACTCTCTCGTCTCTGAAATGCCAGCATTCAAGGAGGTAACTCTCCCGACCAAGTCGGGGGACCTTGCTCTAACCTGCATCATTGCTTCTGGTCGTAAAAACAGTCTCTATTTCAGATAAGTGCCTATTAACAAGATTAGAATGAGTAATCCCCTGGTTTTTGTACATATCCACATCCCTGATTCTGCTCCACTGACTCTACCCCTCATTTTTTCTTTAAAATGCCCTGTTACCACTGCATAAATCAAAACAGACTGGGCCCTCTTCTCTACTGCAGTAGTTACTGAATAAAGTGAAGTCTATGCTTAAGGCTTTCACTGGTGCCCGGCTTGATCTTTGACACAGGAAACCAAATGGAGGGAAAGAAATTTAGACTTTTCTAAGAAAGTACATTTTATTATCACCGCTGAAAGTAGTGTCAAGGTAGATGGTTATCAGCCAACTTTACTTTTGGGGGATGGGAGGAGTGGCCGATGTTTAGAAGCATGTTGGGTATACAGTTGTTGAAACCACTTTCCCCCATCTGCCACTTCAGCACTGATTCCCCAAATTCCAGGCTGGCCACTTTCAACTGGGCAACTAAAGACCGCAGTTCAAACAGCTCGCTGTGCTCCCCACCCCACCTCCCACCGGCTTTGCTTTTAGAGCTCCATCTGCTTGGATGACTGACTCCCTAAGATCTGAACCCCACTTCCTTCTTACAAGCAGAGTTCACACGTGGTTGGAAAAAGAGCCCATGGTCCTTGCTGCCCTGATGGGAGTTTACATCCGCTACAGAGAGCCAGGTCCCAGCTGTGGCACTTGCCGGCTTTAAAACCCTGGGAAATCGCTTTAAAGTCTCAGCTCTCCGCTTCTTCATCTGCGCCTTGGGTCTTTTACGTCCTTCTACAGGCTGGGGTGAGACTTCCACGAGACCAGAGCCTCACAGCGCTCAGGACAACGCTCTTTGTTCCTTTCTATGGGAAAACGTCGCTGGTCGACGCAACGAACCCCTCCCCCCTCGGTTTGACCCTTCGTCTGCGTTCCTAACATCGTGTACTTCATCACCGCAGAACGTCACAGTGGGATCTGGAGTCAGTCCGCCTGGGTTCGAATCTAGATTCTGTCCCTGCCAAGTCGCGCGTTTTCTTGCGCCAGCCACTTCTTCTCCCCTTGCCGGTTTCCTCGGTCCACAGAAAGAACTCCGTGGACATTCCCTGTCGTCATCCGGTCTTTGGGGTCCGGCTTGCGCCCTCCCGTGGGGCAGGGACTGAGCGTGCCCAGACCCTACGCGCGTGCCGCGCCTTTGTTGAGGGAGTCTGGGAACCCAGGATGGGGGCAAGCGCTTTCCCAAAGGCAAATGCACGCATGTTGTCAGAGGACATGAACGCCACATCTGGAAACTTCTGGGGAGCCAAGGATCCTCAGTCGCAGACAGCAGGGACGCGAGAGCCCCAGCTCTCCGGCCGCCTCCTCCCCCAGCCCAGGTAAATTCAGAACCGTGGCCTGGACAGCCTCACCCGCCCGGGCCCATCGTGACCCTTGACCCCTGCGCAGTCTCCCAACGCCCGGCCCACAGCGGCTCACTGCGCCGGCGCGCTCCGCTCACCACCGCTGAAAAGCAGCCCGGACCCACTGCGCCGGCGCGCGGTGCGGTGCATTTCGGGACCTGTAGTTTCCCCGTAGCATTGTGGGAGTTGAGGTTCTTGTGCAGTCCCGGCGCTGGAACCTACGCGGCCTGGAGCTGTAAGTGGGTGACGTCCGGTCAGCGGGATCCTGACCCGAAGCCCGACAGCTCTTTGAGGCGCTGGGGAGTCGGGTGGACGGCCCGCCGTTGGCCCGTTTTGTCCAGGATGTCCGCCAGCCGGCCCCCTGCCGCGCGGCGCCAGCTCTCCGGGTGGGGACCGGGAGGGGGAGGGACGTCGCGGTCCCCACCCGCGGAGCGCCCCTGCCTGGCTCCGGCGTCCAGTCGCCGCGGAATCCGCCCGACCCGGCGCCGGGGGCGCAATGTTTAAGCTGGCAAGAGATCTGCGCTAGGCCGAGTTGTTCTGGCCAGAGAGTTTGGGCGGATGAGCGAGTGCTCTGGACAGTCTGTTCTGTGAATGGGTGGGGGAAGCAACGGCCGCCCGTGGCCCCCATCTCCGGGTCTGAGCGGGATAGGTGTTGTTCCCCAGGTGTCGGGGCGGAGGGGACCCTGGCCTGGTCCCCCGGTTACGGAGGAGCCGAGCTCCAGTGTCTCTGGCCCTGGGAATCCCAGGTGACCGAGGACAGGGGCTCAGTGGTCCACGGAGTGATGCCCAAGGTTCACCCGAAACTAACTAACTCCTCCCTGCACCTTCCAGCTTCCAAGGATGGGGGGAATAGTTGGGGTGACAAGGGTGGAGACTGGGAACGCGAACATATTCGGAACGTTCGGGCTGACATACTCAGCGGCTTCAAGAGCGTAGACACGAAGGGACAGACGATCCTAGAGTTAGGTGTGCTTAGAAGAAAATGTAGATTGCGGACAATATGTTATCCATATTGCGTTCACTGACCTAACCCAAATAAGCGGAGAGCTTTTCTGGTTTTTAGGAGAAAACTGGCAAAGGAAAAATGAGACTATTTTTCCAGTAAAGGAGACAGAACCATTTCTGTCTGAGCCATTGTTATTTTTGAGATTTAAGCTAGGTTTGTGGATAGTTCTAGGGAAAGTCTAAAAACTTCCTGCACTTCACAGATTTTATATCTCAAAAGTGTCCCCATCTGACTGGCTTTTGCCATTCAGCCCTCAGATACCAGCTGTCTCCTGTGCGTGATTCTGCAGCAGGTGTGTGCTTATGGCTTGGAGCTAATAGCCTGCTGATATTTTTAGCTTTCTCAGTTGTTCTCCTTTGCTGAAGTCCTGCTGGGGTGCTACAGAAATGGCTGAGTTGGAGTATGTTAGTGCAGGGGGGTGGGGAAAGTTAGCATTTGGAGGCAGCAGGTAGGAACGAGCTGAATTGATCAACTGCCTTGTCTCCCATTCTCTCCCTGCCTCCCTTCCACTACCTTGTTTGCAGGTTGACTTTAAATATGTTTCTTTCTAAAGAGCTTGAATGTTCTCCCTCTCTGTATGAAGTTGTGGAGACTGCCAGTAAATTTTCATAGTCCGATTCTGTGGCATCCCATTTGACTTACGAATGCCAGAATTGCAGAGTTGTTCTTTGGATTCTGGTGTTTAAAACGAGAACGTTTTGGTTCAGGGAGGTGAATGGCTTACCCCAGGTCACGTGCCTGCCAGGGGTGCCACCAAAAATAGAGTCTGGCTCTCTTGGTCCCTGCTGTCTTCATCGACGGCGTTTTGCCCTTCTTGCCTCTTGTTTATGGTTCTTAAGCTTGGCATGTCCATTAACAGAAAGAGAGAGATTTGTCATGACAATAACGGTATTTATTTAATGTTTTCCATGTGTTGAGCATGGTGCTCTGCTTTGTGTTTACAATCGGGCCTCCGAAGAATTCACAAATGAGGGACCTGAGGCTCAGAGAGGCCAAGCGACTTGTCCAAGGTCACCCCAGTCATAATCATAGTCCTGTGTTGTTGTTGTTTATTAAGTCAACACTGTTTTTTGTTTTTTTTTTTAATTTCCTTGAATAATCTGCACACCCAATGCAGAGCTCAAACTCACCACCTCAAGATCAAGAGTGGTACGCTTTACTGACTGAGCCAGCCAGGCGCCCCACTGGGTGTTCTTTTTAATTTATTTCTTCCTATAAGCTTTTTGGACCAATTTTTCGTCCTTGACCTTGGGAATCAATATCTTACATTAATCCATTAATGTGTCTTACGTTAAGCCATTAATTCTTCGATTAATTCATGTAATTAATATATTAATTACATTAATAGGACCTCAGAAAATTAGGAACAGCTAAACTCACCTACGATATTTGTACCCAACTCAATTAGGGCAAGAGTTGTAAAAATAAAATTTACATAACCTTAAATGTTGTAAGCTACAGTATGGCTAATCCCCGAGATTATCCAAGATTCCTAAAAGTGAAAATTCTAGCAATAGGTTATAACCTATTAGGAACATATTTCTGTGGTGCAAGTCAGAATCTGCTGCTACTAGAAGATAAACAGGCCCTTAATCCATGAAGAGAATCACCGTTATCGCATTTAAACAGATTTATGGTGTACGTTCCTATCATTAACTTACCTGGCTTTGAAAGAAGTCATGGGGAAAACTGGGTTATCTTGTGCCAACCACCAGCCTGTTTTCCAGATACTATGACCTTGACTAGATGAGGTCTGAATTTTCTATATTTAGATGTTTTTGTAAGTAAAAGTTTTAGTAAAACATTTTTCCCTGAAGCCATTTTATTATCCCCATTCTAAAGGCCTGTGACATTGTCTTGTGCTTTTCTTAATTCTAAGTACATGTCAAGACAAGCATCTCCATGGTTTTTGAATGCAAAGCTTTCTGCCCACATCAGGATAAGACTCGAGAGTCACACCAGATGGGTTCAAATCCCAGTCCCCGTCGACCCTGGACGCGTTCCATTAACTTTGTCTCCTCATCTCTGAAATGGAACCATAACCTCTACCTCCTAGGGCTGCATGAGTTCATGCAGCTGATGTGCTCTCGTGCCGCCCCGCACTGTGAAGTGAAGCTATGATTCTGCTCTAAGCTGCCCAATTTCAGAAAAAATCAGGGCCCTACGGCCCATCTAGTTGACACCCCCTTTCTTCATTGACAGATGGGACCAAGGCCCTGAGAGGGAAGTCACTTACCAGAGTGTAGGTTCTTCATGCAGAGTTCAAGTCTTCTGACTCTGGGGGTATGTGCCATATTCTAAAAATAGTGACATACAGGCTTGGAGCACATACTGTGCCCCGGCCGTGTCCCTGCCCTCCACTCCCTGCTTCACCTTCCCCTAGGTCTCCCTCACAGCTGAGATGAAATTCTAGATAGGAATTGCTTTCGAAGGACATTTTTTCCCCCTATCATTTACTCCCCTCCAGATATTTTTTAAGAACCAAGATTTGCTTCATTAACACTCAGAGGACCTGAAAAACAGAAAGACACTCATGAACAACCCAGCTCTTGCTCAGGCCAGGAGGTGGGGGGAGAAGTAGCTTTGGACTTGCGCTGTTACATCCACAGATGAAAGGGATGGGAGCGTGTGTCCCCTTAGGAGCAGCACTGCCACCTCTGCTCCCGGGCTGTGCTCGGCAGAGAGCAGCCAGGGTGACGTTTCTGCTCACCAAGACCCAGGCCTGCGTCAGCCCTAAGCCAGGCCATCTGCTTTCCATCAGGCTCTGGGTTACATTGTTAGGGACACTGACCCCTCCTGTCTGCAGCCCTCACTCTTTTTGCTCAATGCACCCTTTCTCTCCATCAAAGAGGTCTTCCTATGGTGGTCTGCTCCAGAAAACCGTGAGTGACCCTTTTCTTCTCTTTCCCACCAGTACAGCAAGACCTGCCCTTCGAGCTCCTCTCCTCATGTGCTTGTCTGAGGGGGCCTGCATTGACCCAGAGTGAATCCACCCAACATGAACTGGAAGGTGAGAACAGTGTTCACCATTATGGCTTGGGTTTCTTCTTTCTCCTCCTTATATAAATTCAGAATAACAGTTCTGTAGATACAGGTTGATTAAAAAGAAAAAAGTGGATTAAAGCAGGAATCCTAATAATACTTAATAGTTTAAGTTCAAACATATAAAAGTACATTTATTCCCCAGACTTTTGGGGGAAGGCGAGGCTCTTTCTTTGAGTGGGTATACAGACTTCACATCTGCCTCACTCGTCTTGCAAAAATCATGCCTTTAAAGTTTTCCTACAGTTTCACATTTTGGTTTCTTTAAAGTGGGTTCATATTTTAGGAAACAGTCTACATACAAGATATTTCCAGATTTTTATGTTCTTCCTAATCTTTTACATTTGTGTTGCCAACAGCACTTTTTTTTTTTCCAACCCAAATTTGAAAATGCATTGAAAGCATTCAATTTAGTTTTCATGGAAACAATTTTTTCCTTGTGTGATATAGCCATATTTTGTAAGTGTTGTATTTAGATAAATTATCCATTATAACATCAAGTACAACTTCAACTAGTTGAGGAATAATCCCAGCTGTCCTCTGTAGCATAGACTCAGCCTCCAGGAGCACAGGTCCAAGGACAGTCACACAGTAGCCTGCAAGCTGTGGGCCTTTAGTGGGCCTTGGGCAGCCGTCAGCAGGGCTCACAGAGGGAAAGGAGAGTCATCACGTTAAATCCCTGAAGTGCATGGGGTGCGGTAAAGGTTAAGAGAACAGCCACCAAAATATATTTTATCGTCGATTCTTTGGAAGTTTAAAATCCAGTAAAAATTGTGTTATCTCACCCTCCAGAGATAGTTACTATTAACAATTTTGTTGTGTTTTCTTCCAGTCTTTTTTCCATACATGTAAGTGTAGTGTGTATATTTTCAAACTTAACAATCTCATTGTATGTATTTTTTTTTTTCAATTATGAACATTTCCTAGCTCAGAACATCCACCAGCTTTCCATTGCAAGGCTTACTGGAAAGATCTGGAAGCAGGACCCGGGAACTGGGAGATAGAGAACCCCTCTCCTTCCTCAGCAACTTTAGGGAGGGGTTTCGGGGCCACGCAGGGAGGCCATGGACTATTCTCCAGGACAAGCCTGGTTGAGGTTAACGGGCAGAGGGAGAGGAGCGCCTGGTTGGCTCCGTGGGTTAAGCCTCTGCCTTTAGCTCTGGTCATGATCTCAGGGTCCTGGGATCGAGCCCCACGTCGGGCTCTCTGCTCAGCGGGGATCCTATTTCCCTTCTCTCTCAGCCTGCTTGTGATCTCTCTCTCACTCTGTCAAATAAATAAAATTAAAAAAAAAAAAAGAAAAAAAGAGGCAGAGTGAGGGTTTCTTGAAGGGGTCGAAAATGTAGGAGTGTTTGTTGAACATACACTGGGGTTCCAGAGCTCACAGCAGAACAGCTGGGAAGGAAAGCCGAGGCGGTGAGGGGGTCTGAGGGGAAGAAGCGGGAAGCAGCGTGCGGTGGGATTTAGGGCAGGGCTTGTCCTGTCTGCGGTGACCACAGTCCAAGGCAGTCACTGGTGCAAAGGGCCACATCAGCAGGACTCAGAGCGTCATGCGTAATGCTCCAAGGCAGTGGCTCTCACACCTCAGTGCATCAGAACCAGCTGAGGACTTGTTAAAACACAAGCTGTGGACCCACCCCCAGTTCCTGACCACTTAGGTCTGGGGTTAACACAGGTTGAAGGCAGGGCACAGAGAAGGCTTTTATTTTATTGATTTTCTTTTTTAAGGTTTTTTTTTTTTGTTTTGTTTTGTTTTTTTTTTAGAGAGCATGAACATGGGGGTGGGGGCAGGCAGAGGGAGAGGGAGGGAGGGAGAGAATCCCAAGCAGGCTCCACACCCAGCACAGAGCCCAACTGGGGGCTCGATCCCACAGCCCGGAGATCACAACCTGAGTTGAAATCAGGACTCAGACGTTTAACTGACTGAGCCACCCAGGAGCCCCGGAAGGTCTGTGCTCTAAGCCGCTTATATTTGTCAGGAGAAAAAGTTTCACTGCTGCAAATTTTTTAATCTTTCATGCTGTTTACTAGAGTGATCTTTCTGAAGCATTTATGTTATATTTATTTTTTTCTCTTAAAATGACTTTGCGGTTGGAAACTATTATCCAGTTACTCCATGTTCTTGTAATCTTAACTGTTATAGTTAAATTCAGACGTTTTAAGTGTTCAGGTTCCTCCTTTTACTCTCTGGTACATTCCTGCTGTATCACATGGCAACCTTCCTCAAATATCCATAAGTAACTGGCTAAAAGATTTCAGAGGTAGTGATTCCGGTTGCCTTTGGGAAATTTCAGTAGCCAAGGCTTCATTTCTTTGCGTAATTTAGGTGTAAAACTGGGGAGGGCTGGGGAGAATGTGGGAGATGTTACAGCGTTGTGTAATAATGAAGAGAGTTCAGGCTTCGGAGCCGTCAGAGCACTTTTCCAGACTTTACACTTTCTCAGCCACACAATTAGGACAGTGTCCCTGTCTCCCGGGGATCCGATGAGAATCCTGGGGAAAATGTAGGGGAGTCGTTGAGCGCAGTAAGTTCCCAGTGGGCCTAACTGATGCTCGGTCTTCTGCGTGTGAAATCTGCGTGTAGGCCTCAGTCATCGAGAATTTTAATAAAACTGGATGAACACCTATGCACGTAATTTATGATTGTGTTAATTCCGTTTCCTTGGAAATCAGGATGCAGGGGGAAGAAGGCTGGCGTAGAGGTTAGACCGTTTCATTCTGAGTCTGGCCTCCTCATGAATTATTCACTATGTGACTCGGGTTGGCCTCTCCCCGCCACGAGGAGCTTCGCTCTCCTTGTTTGTGAAACCACGTGGGGGTCTAGGTCATCTGTGAAATCTCCCCTGGGCCTCGAGCTCTGTGAGCATGTCGTTCCCAGCTGAAGTTTCCTCTGACCGGTCGAGTTAAAGTGTTACAAGCAGAGACAAACGTTCTTCCCATGCCAGAAGTCATTGTATAGGAATTGCATAAGTGATGTTTGGAGATTTAATGATTGCATTGGACTAAATCCTGCCTAGTCCTCTAGAATGGTGATCACTCAGAAAAAGCATGCCTTTATTTGGGAAGGAATTTTTAATCACACTAAAAGCTCATCATTGTTATTCAGGTCCCATTACTCATGTTTCTGAAATGAGTATCGTGTTTGCCCAGAGATGCTATTGTGCTACCGAGATTATCGTAATAGTGTACCTTACTAGTACAGACAGTAATTCAAATCCATAGCTGTTCCCCGGGTATCATTTTAGCCCTTGGGCTAAAGCTTCCCTCCTACAGAAAATTACAGGAACAGTTAATAGGTAGCTAAGTTTTCATGTTCTGAATTTTTTTTTTTTTTGTAAGAAGGCTCCATGCCCTGTGTGGAGCCCAGCATGGGGCTTGAACTTGTGACCCTGAGATCAAGACCTGAGCTGAGATCAAGAGGCAGATGCCTAACCGACTGAGCCCCCCAGGTGCCCCTTGTATTTTGAATTTTGTTCTCTTTTTATGTTTACTTTACCTTCAAGTGCCAGAACTAATGAGTAGCCACAACCAAGAGGAAAGCGTAGCATGCCAAAGTTGGAGAATCCAGAAGGAAGGTCTGGTCCAGCCTCCCCTGAAGAGGCAGCAGCTCAGAAAGTCACGTGATTGGCACCAGTCACGTGGTCAGCGGGGGGCAGAGCAGAGCTGTCACCCAGGCCCCCAGCTCTGGCTCCTGGACCATGGCACTGCCTCAGGAGTAGAGGGCCTGGGGTACTGGCAAAGTGTGTTGTCTGGTTGTGAGAGACCAGAGTTATGTCCGCAGTCCACGGGCAGTTCTCTTGTGCAGCCAGCAGTGGGGGAGTGATGGGGGGCACAGTGGGGGCAGAGGTAGACCTCGGCTGGCCGGCGCAGGGCCGGGGACCTTGCCTGTCCTGGTCACTGGTGTGGCCCCAGCGCCTCACCTAGTGCCTGTTACATAAGAGGTGGACAGTAAAGGTTTGTTAGATGAAGGAACTCGAAAGAAAGCTTTCTTATCAATCATGGAACATTGAGAATGCTCGTTTTCTTCTCTAAGGTTCTGGAACACGTGCCCCTGCTACTGTATATCTTGGCAGCCAAAACCTTAATTCTCTGCCTGGCATTTGCTGGAGTCAAAATATACCAGAGGAAAAGGTTGGAAGCAAAACAGCAACAACTGGAAGCTGAGAAAAAGAAGCAGTTGGAGAAGAAGGAGAACTAAAGGGAAGTCAGAGGTACGAGGACTTGGCGCGTGTGGAGTGTCCGGTGGGCTGGACTGGTCCCCAGATGAGGCAGTCGGAGAACCCCTCAGCCCTCGGGCTCCTCTGGTGTCTGAAGCAGAACGTCTGTGGAAGGCGAGGCGTGCACACCCTGACCCTGTGCCCTGGTGCAGACCAGCCAGGCCACACGGCTCATTCTTCACACCTGCCTGAAGCCTGTGCTGCGGCAGCCTTAGTCAGGGACCCTGGTGCTTAACCGCTCCTGGGTCACAGGACTCCTGAGAAGTTCGCGAAAGTTGGGACCTTCTCCCAGCAGAAGGATGCGTGTTAGAATCACCCACCGTTGTACAGAAAATGGCAGACAGACGGGGGTGCGGAGGAGGTGTGGTGGCCACAGGTCTTTTGAAACCCATGCCCTCACCTAGGATTAAGAAATCCTGCTGTGTCTTCAGGATAAAGTCTGAGTTGTAGGAATGGCATCACAATCCCCACATGTGTCCTTCACCCGGGTCCCATCTGTCCCCTCTAGCGCCCCCTCCCCACACTCCGCAGGCCATTCTTCAGCCATGATAGACTTTCACGCCCCTCGGCCTTTGCCAGTTAGTCCCAGAGGGCCCTTCCTCGTAGCGTCTTCACCGGGCACGAAGTCTTACTCATCGTCGTGGACCCACAGGAGGTGCCCAGAACACGTTTGCTGAGCTTAAGTCCCCATTACAGGTTGAGCTTATGATGGTCATTCTCCCGCACTGATCCCATTTCTTCACGGATCAGGTTGAATTCTGTGCTTCTCTAAAAATTAGAAGATTCAAATACGGTGTCAGGGCTTTCTTGATCAGTGGTCCCCACACTTGGCTGATGATCAGAATTGGTAGAAGTGCAGATTTCCAGGCCCCAGCCCCTGGCTGGGTGCAAACGTCCTAGTGAGGGGACCCTGAGGCGGCCCCGTCTGCCGTCGCTCTGGGAGGCAGTGGGCCAGCGATCTCCAGAAGCCCTCTCTGCCCTGAGGTGCCACACTTCTGTCAGTGGGATTCCTGTGGAGGATTTCTACGTGTGTGGAGGGGAACAGCACACTAACAAGTACTCGTAGCAGCGCTTGTGCTGAACGACCGTTGTGGGGGCTAGCGTTTGCTCAGTGTTTCTTAGATGGTGGCAGTCCCCCTTCTGAGGGCTCCGTGAGGCCTGTTCAGACGGAGAAAGGGCTGACACACGACTTAGTGAAGAGCCGGGTCAGAACTGAGCCCAGGTCAGACCTGTGCCCCCTGGGCCTCACCCTGACCCGTCACCTTCCCAAACGTAGGGAATTCCACTGTGGCTGTTCGGTCCTTACCCGGGCTGGGAACCCCCTCCTCTGTTGGCACCATGTGGGTCCTTGGCAGGCTGGAAGCTTCTACCAGGCCAAAGAAGTTTCTGTCAGGGACCCTTCCTTTTTTTGGGAAAAGGTGTTTTACTGACTGAAACTGAAACCCTCAGGCACAAGGGAGAACAAAAGTAAAACAGGCAAGGGAGGCCGGTCCTCTGAAATGTTGCAGGTTGAAGTCCTGCCCTGGGCAGAGTCCTTCTTTTGTGTGTGAGACCGAGAAGAGGAAGGGAAAGGTGGGGCGTGGGGCGTAAATGCCTCTCCCCTCCCATAGGCATCCACGGAGGGCTCCAGGGAAAGCGGGGGTGGGGGGGGGGCAACAGGCCTGACCCTTCATTTTCCCTCCAGCCTCGAGCCTGGTTTTATTTTTTTAATTTATTTTATTTATTTTTTTTAAATTTTTATTCATTTATTCATGTATTAATACCCTCTAGTTCCATCCATGTCATCTTTTAAAAAATTTATTTTTATTTATTATTTTTTTAAATTTTTTATCTTTTTATTAATGTATTATCGAGCCCAGTTTTAAAGAAGGGGGATTTTTAGATGGGCAGAAAATCAGGAGTTTGTGAAAATACATTCTTTAATAGATAGACTTCAGTAGTTCCTGCTGGCTAAGTTGAAATGGCCGAGCATGAGGGGTAATGCCAAGCAAGTAAAACATTCAGACGTTTCTTACTTGTCCTTTTGATCTTCCTTTCTAGAATTTGCGTTTACATGTCAGCCTGAGTGGATTCTGGCTGAGAAGAAAGAGGAGACAATTACAGCATGATGTGTCGGAGGATAAACTCCCAACCTGTAGGGTTAACTTAAAATTATATGAACTTTTGGGGCACCTGGGTGGCTCAGTGGGTTAAGCCTCTGCCTTCAGCTCAGGTCATGGTCTCAGGGTCCTGGGATCGAGCCCCGCATCAGGCTCTCTGCTTAGTGGGGAGCTCTTCCTCCTCTCTCTCTCTGCCTGCCTCTCTGCCTACTTGCGATCTCTCTGTCAAATAAATAAATAAAATCTTAAAAAAAAATAATATGAACTTTTTTATGCTCTTAAAAGAACCTGTATTTTGTTTATTAAAATAAAATACCTTTGTAAAAAAGGGAGTGTCTGTCTCTGGAATTAGCCAGTCTTTTGGTCTCACACAGACACACACCCACCATGTTGTGAGGGGGGCAGTTTTGCAAGCCCGCACCCCTCCCAGCCCGTCCCAGCTCTGGGTGCCACGTCACAGGTGCTCTTGATGCAGAACTGGGCCGCAGGAGAAGTGGCACCTGCTCAAGGGTGGAAGCCTCAGCCACCTGTCCTCCCCAGTCCTTCCCAGCCCTCTTCTCTGCTGCCCTCCCGCAGTCTCTTCTCTTACCCACTTTATGCCATATTTTCATTGTTGGGGTGGAGGGAAGCTGCACGCTCACTTCCCCAGGGAGCATTGGCGTCTCTGCTGAGCCAGGAGGGTCCTCATGGGGCGGGCTACAGGGTGAGACCCACCGGCCACCCTGGGTGGGAGTCTCGGAAGAACTCCTGTCACTGAGCCCTGTCGTGAGAGAGTGAGACGAGTGGGTATACTGTCCTCTCCCCGCGTTTGCCTGTTGGGATTTGCTGAGGAGAGATGAGTGGGGAGTTGAGCTAAGGAGACTTCCAGATATGAGAGAAGTGATACTAAGATTTTTTTTGACTCAGCACCTAACAGCCTGAGATCTCTGTTAAAAGATTCATGTTGTCTCATTTCTGTTGATACCAGAGTGGGTGGGGGATGAGGAAGCAGGAACCAAAGCCGAACATACGGTGCAGTGTTTGCTCCGGTCCCTTTGCTGGTGGCCACGTGGGAAATTTGCATGAGTGTCCAATTGGCCCTTGACCCCCCTAGGTTTGAACTGCAGGGCTCTACTCATAAGCAGGCCTTTTTCCATAAAGACAGTACAGTACTGTACTGTGTTTTCCTTATGATTTTCTTAACATTTCTTCTCTAGCTTACTTTAAAAATATATCACATAATACATATACCAAATACCTGTTAATCAGCTTTATGTTAGTTGGTAAGACTTCCAGTCAACAATGGGCCGTTAAGTTTTGGGGAGCCAAAAGTTAAAACACGTGGATTTTTTTTTTTAAGGTTTTATTTATTAGAGAAATCAGAAGTAGACAGAGAGGCAGGCAGAGAGAAAAGGAGAAGCAGGCTCCCCGCCAAACAGAGAGCCCGATGCAGGGCTTGATCCTGGGACTCTGAGATCATGACCTGAGCCGAAGGCAGAGGCTTAACCCACTGAGCCACCCAGGTGCCCCCAAAACATGTGGATTTTTGACTGCACAAGGCTTTGGCACCCCTAACCTCTGCGTTGTTGAAGGACCAACTGTATATTATTAACATGTCTTCCCCACTCTGGCCCAGGTTGGTGGAACTTTGAATTTTAAACGAGATGAACAAGGAATTCTCTCTTTCTCAGATTTTACTGTGATTTCTGATGCTCTTAATCACAATTTAGAAGGCAGTGTTTACATCTGTAGCTTGACCCAACAAGCTGCTAATCCCCAGTCAGTGTGGCCTGGGTCTTGTGGCACGTGAGCAGACACCAGAACGGAAGCGGAACGCCCCAGGATTTCTGCCCTCCAACCCCAGTGCTTCCCTGACTTGCTCGGGTTGGTCTCAGAACTGACCCTGGGCCCAGGGCCAACCATCCTGCCTTTGTTAGGGGGCCCTGGTCAGCCTGACCCACCACAGGCCCGCCCTGATCTAGGATGGTTCTTTCCCTTTCTGTGGATCTAGGGTGTTCCTGGCTCCCAGCATGCCTGGCGGCCACCCGACACCATATCCAGTCCTCCAACCCCAGACCTTCCCTCCCTTCCCTGCTGGGCGCCTCAGAAACCCAAGGACGGGGGCTGTTGACTTTTCCTGGAGATTCTAAATACGCCCAAGCCCTAGATGGTCACGTTTATCTGAAACACAGGCGCTTTCCTAGGGGGACTTAAAACTCGGTTCTGGAATTTGTGGAACATGGGGTCATCTTGGAAAATTTGGTAGAGGGTGACTTAAGGATTGAACTTAAACCATTGACGGCACTCCGGGGTTTTTGGTGCAGTGTTGTTTTTGGCTCCCATCACCTTCTTACACACTCCCTTCCACCACTAGGGGGAGATGAGGAGCTCCTCCTGGAGTTACTGCTCACAGTTCCACTGCACAGGCTTAAAGTCCGTAGATTGATAGTTTGAGTTTAAAGAATTGGTTGGATGCCTGCACGCGTGGGCCAATGTAGGTGGATAGAGAGCTTGGGAAAGCCCACAACGGGGACTCCACGTGGACTGCAGCTAGACAGCCCCTCTCTGGACCACAGTCGTGAGCAAATCCTGAAGAAGGAGCCCGCCCCTGGGTACCTGAAAGATGTTTCAGGGAGCATCAGCTGCAATCTGGGTTCTCTGTCCGCAGAGGAGCCCCAGGATCCCCTTACACAGATCCCCTTTAATCTTTAACTAGCCACACCCTAACACCTCTTTATTGGTTTCAAGCTGATGATATATTGAAATACCTTAGAGTGAGAGAGGTGTTCCTTATGAAGCTGCTCCAGCCTGAGAACTCACTGCGTGGCGGTCACAGCCCCACACGGGGAATGCCGCACATTAGGACGTTATGTTCACAACGATGACCTTAGTCGCTAAGGAAAGGTTCAGCTGTGTTTACGTACTCTGCTTCACGAGGCAGAAACACAACGTATTTCAGGAACCGAATAGTACAAACAAAAATTCTTGGGTGCTTTAGGAAGGGTTACCTCTCCCCAGACAGTGTCCAGATGATGGTCTCCAGGGAAACACAGCTGTCTGAATGACTCGGTCCGACGATTTCCAGATCTCTGGCCTTGACACCGGAATCAATGACACAGGTGCTCCTTGCCATGCACTGTCCCATGTGGGTTGCCTGTGTGTCAGGGTGAAGCCGGGGGATGATGGAGAGATTCTGGAGGGAAAAGGGAACTGAGGACGGGTTCTCCAATGTAAGCACACATGAGTGGCCTTTTAAAATGCAGATTCCTGGGCTCGACCCCAGACCGACCTCAGGGATCTGTGCAGGGAACAGCCTCAGGGGATCACAAGGGGGTGGTGCTTGGACCTTCTCGTGAGCTTTAGACAGGGAGATGAGCCCCGGAAGCCAAGCCTGGGAGAGAGCATCCAGGGTAGGAAGATCCGGAGACAGCGAGGCAGCGTGACTGTCCCACCTGCTTTACCCCGTTACCTCCACCAGCTGTCATTATCCCCTTCTCAGATAAGGAAACAGAGGCACGGAGGGGTTAATAGCCCCATCTGAGGCCCCCAGCTGGCCAGAGGCAGAGACAGGGGTCAGCCCCCTTCATTCCTGCACAGGGGAAGGGGAGGTGGGAAGGAGCTCTGGGTCTGTGTGGCTGTAGGTTGGCCAGTGCGCCTGGCGACAGTGTGAGCAACAAGGCGGGGACAGAGGCCAGGCTGTGGTGAGCGGCAGAGCAGGGAGGGTGTGAGGGAGTAGAAACGGGGCTGTTGGCATTGTTATTTCAAGCATGTGTGTATGTGTGTGTGTGTGTGTGTGTCTGGGTGTGTGTGTGTGCGTGCGCGCACATGTGTGGTGTCTGCAAAGCCAGGAGAGAAAGGTTTCTGCACAATGTGTTCGTTATGAATAACTGGTTAGTTTTCAAATCACCAGCTCAGTATTTTCCGTGTGTTTCCAGATGTTTGGGACCCTCTCTAATGTATAGGTTGTGCTTTTTTTCAGATTTGCAGTTTGCCCCATCAGGTTAAATTTGGAGATACTTCCCCTGGAAACACAGAGCTGATAACTTGAAAACTGTGAAAGAAGTGTCATGTGATTCCCAACTTTGCAGCGAGCTGCAGGCCTGCCTGCAGGGAGGGGAGAGAGACCTTGGTAGCCATCGGGGAAGGCAGGATTGAAGGAAGGGCTTTTCTGGAAGGAGAAAGCTGGGGCATGATCAAGGCTGAAGGACACACAGAGGAAGGGCGACCTGCTGCCGGAGGAAGTGGGAGGGGGCATGGGGGACCA
This sequence comes from Lontra canadensis, assembly GCF_010015895.1. Classification (NCBI taxonomy): domain Eukaryota; kingdom Metazoa; phylum Chordata; class Mammalia; order Carnivora; family Mustelidae; genus Lontra; species Lontra canadensis. Next base: position 10,398,176 of record NW_022631023.1, on the reverse strand, counting down.
TCTAGGGACCAGGTCCTGAAGGCCTTGGAAGCCATGACTCTGAATGTCTTGAGGGCCCGAGCTTATTTTCTTTGGTACCTCTTTCCCAGAAGGTGTTGGAATGTTGATGAGTGGATGACGGTAACACCAAAAGGAAGGGGAGCAGGGAATGTGGCCAAGACTGCCAGTTGCCTACTTCAGTATTCCTCCTCCTCTTCTCCCTACTAATAGAATCATGATTTTAGCTGCCCACATTGCATCCACAAACAAAAGACTACATTTCCCAGCTTCCCTTGCAACTAAGTCTTGCCAATGAGATTCAAGTGGAAGTGTTATGTGGAACTTCCAGGAAGTCCCCTTAAAAAGGGGAGAAATGAACTCTTCTCCCTTCCTTTCTTCTTTGCTGCCTGGAGTGCTAATGCAATGGCTTGAACTCAGCAGCCATTTGGGACTATGAAGATGGGACCAGATTAGGACACTGGAGTAAAAAGAGGACTCTGAATTCCTGATGACCAGTGATCCATCCTATTAGCCTTGAACTGCCCCTTTGGTGCTTCTTGATTGTAGCAGTGGAAGTGGGCTACCTTAACTCGGTGGTTGGGTCTCCACTACTCACAGCTTGACCTAATCCTAACCAACCCATGAAGCCAGCTAGAGACAGGTGTGAGGACTCCTTGAGAAGAAGATGTGGCTTCTGGTTCTGGCCTTCCTATCACTATAGGTGTGCATTCCCCTAGGTGAGTCAGTGACTGCCTGGACTTGCCTTCATTTATAAATGACCTCCATGATCATTGCCCTGCCTGTGTACAGGCTGATGGTCTAAACTGAATGAGGTCAAGTATGTACCAACAGTTTGTATGTATAAAACAATCACAAATGGAAGGAGTGTGTACTGCCTGGGTAGGCAACTGAACCCCCCCAGCTGGCCAGGTGCAGCTCCTTCAACCCGGCAGAGCTTGGACCTTCCTTGGGTAGACAAGGTGGGATCCACTGGGCATCCAGCTCCATTTGCCCGTTTACTTTTAGGTTCATTTTGGGACAGATCATTCCGACACACCACCTACTTGGGAGACTCCATGTCCATGGAGAGGGAGTGAGGATACGGTTGTTGGTAGGTAAAGGGCCAGAGAGGGTGCAGTGTCTCATCAGCCAACCTCAGAAGGACAACAGCTCCACCAACATCATGAAAGCTCTTCCAGGGGACTTGTCCACACATGCAAGACTGCTGTGCCTCATTACTTACTCTTCGGTTCATATAAACGCAACACAAGTTTGCTCTTGAAGAGTCTTGGCTCTGCTCACCATCCTCCCTGTCACCCCACCAGACAAAATTTATTCTCATTAGCTGCCTGACCTGTCACAGATGGTCTTAAAAGAAATACCAGAGAACAAAGTTCCTTTGATCAAAGTATCTTAAAATGTGTCTGCTTGCATTAGGTCCTGGTGATAAAAAGCAGCAAGAATTTCCCCCAGAGAGTGAAAAGGAGATGAGGTCAGCGACATCAGTATGAGTGTGGGCACACTTGCTGGCCCTCAGCTTGGACTATAACAACAGAAGCTTGAGTGTATGGGGCACCCAGAAGGTGCCGAATGTGGTTTAGTGGCGTAGCTTATGAGAAGCGTCTTAAAGTCCTCAACCCGGGGCACCTGGGTGGCTCAGTTTGTTAAGCATCTGCCTTTGGCTCAGGTCATGATTTCAGGGTCCTGGGATCGAGCCCCACATCGGGACTTCCTGCTCAGTGGGGAGTCTGCTGCTCCCTCTCATTCTGCCCCTCTCCCTGCTTGTGTGCACTCTCTAATGAAAAATTTTAAAAATCTTTAAAAATAAAAAAAAATAAAGTCCTCAACCCTAGTTTACTAATGAGTCAACTGAACCTCAGGGCAGTGAAGTAACTTGGCCAAAGTCTCATAGTTAATAAGCTGGAAACTTGAGATTCCAGCGAGGTCTACTGGATTCCCAAAGCCCAGTGTACCTTGCATTACTTTCTGCTGGAAGTTCCCATGCTTATTTTTAAGCAGCATTTCTTAATTATGCATACAGTATTATGTAACAAAATCACACATTAAAGGAGGTCCTTTCAATCTCTCTGGTTGTCCTGACATCTCTTTCCCCTCCTTGCCTTCCTAAAGACGAAACAAGGTCCCAAGGGAAAAGAACCTTAAACTTCTTAGATTATTTTGGTTTTCAAACAAAAATAGCTCCTCTTAGTTTAGGTTTTTGTCTGAGAACCTTAAAACCTTCCATGTCTTTGCCCTCCCTGCAAAATAATGTCTTTGAAAGGTGCTCTGCCTCTTGCTCAATTCTGCATTGAAATCTCTTTGTTGCGGGGTCCTCTTGGAGATGGCCACTTCGTCGGCTGCCAGGGGCAACTCTTGTGGCACGTGAGCTGTGGGAAAGGAGAACAAAAAGCTGGGCTCCAGCCACGAAGCCAAGCATGGTGCTTAGGCACACGGGCTTTAGCGTCTGACTGGCTTGCGTGATCTCTCAACATCTCAGTTTCCTCACCTGTAACGTAGGGAAATGAGAGAACCTTCACCATGGGGTAGTTATGGGGTTAGATGAGCTGCCCAGTAGTAGAGAGGAAGCGTGAAAAATGGCCATGCGTGTGAAACTGGGTGTGAACTTTAGCTCCTTCACACTGGAGTGAGTTACGTGATTGCTCTGTGACTCAGTTTATACTGAGAGAACAGGGGTTCCTTCATCGCGGTCTGTTGGGAGGACTAAGTAAGTTAAGGATGTGTAGCTGTCAGTGCTTATGACTATGCAGAATTCTGGGCAGATGTATAATAAGTGTGAAGTAGGGACAAAGCACACTCATACCCCCAAACCCAGGCCAGCTACATGGGGGTAGCTGGCAAATGCCAGTGCATTGAAGTCACCAAGGAGGTTTGAGTCGTATTCCCTGCTCTCAAGGAACCTAAATTCTAAAACTTACATGAAACAGACAGTGGAGAAGACCCCAGAAACAGCACAGGATCAGAGCTGTTTCACCAGGTTAATTGCTGATGGGCAATGCCATATTCCAGTTCGCAGAAGACTTGCATCAGCATCTGTGGCCAACTAAATAATGGTCTCCAAAGGTATCAAACTCCTAATCCTTGGAAACTGTGAAACGTTACCTTATATGGAAAAAGCATCTCTGCCTATGGGGTTCCATTAATGATTTTGAGGTAGTAGTTTTCCCATCTCCATGTGGATGGGCCCCATGTGCCATCACGAGTGTCCTTACGAGAGGGAGGCAGAGGGGAAATTAGACTCAGAAGTGGAGAAAATAATGTGGCCACAGAAGCAAGGATTGGATCCTTGTGGCCACCAGCCAAGGAAGGCCAGCAGCCACCAGAAGCCAAGAAGAAGCCAAGAACACCAAGAAGAACAAGGAACTGGTTCTCAGAGCCTCTAGAGAGAGGATGGCCCTGCCCACACCTTGATTTTGATGGAGTGGAACTGATTTCAAACTTCTGGCTTCCAGAACTGGGAGACAGTGTCTGTTGTTTGGGACCACCAAATTTGTGGTATTTGTTACAGCAGCCACAGGAGACAAACACAGCTCACTGGCTGGGAAGTGGGCAATGTAACAACTGAGATTGCCTGGTTCTTCGGGGTTGGCGGTTGCAGGCGCAACAGGTTTTCATCCCCAGATAAAATGCATGACAACAAAATGGTGCAGAAGTCTGCTACTTGACTGCTGAAAGCACTGAACATTGAATCTCATCGGACCACCTATTTCTGAATAATTATTCAGGGAGGTCCTGGAAGGAAATAGGGAAGGAAGACAAGCAAATCATCTGATGTCTTCTGCAGTTGGCTATCTGGAACTGGCCTCACAATCTTACAGATGGGTAATTCTATTAGGAGTTAGGTAGAGATTTTCATGAGTTGTTTTTGACACACTCTGGAATAATTACGTCTGTTGTAAAATTACCGCCTGAACATATATAAGTGGGAGTGAAATTTCTGATATGTTTAATTGGAGGCAGGTCTTTTTCAATAAAGGTGAAACATGCTACCACAAATCCCTACAACCTGCATCAGCAATGGCCTTAAACTTGAGTCAGGTGTACCATACCAACCACAGGTGTCTCAGCTCTCGGGGTCCCAAGATGCAACTCCATGGCAAAGTCTAACAACTTCCTGGTGGTATTCGTCGAGTTGGGATGAAATATTAGATAAGTGGGCTCCACAGACCCCCAATCACTTCACCTGTTCACCTACCAAGTCCCAGTTGAATCAACCAATGGCTACAGCTTTCCAGGTGCCTTACTGGGACCACCAACTTGCCTTGAGCTCCTAGATGGAGTTTCTCCTCAGATGTATCTCACTCAGCCTCTGACAAGCAATGGGAAGCAATGAACCTGCTCAGCCACTGTCTGGACCACATCTCCTGCTCATGGCAAACTGTCTCCCTGTAGACTATTTTGGTTGGCTGAAACTGGTTGACACACTATTTTCAACTTTTGGTGACCACACACTTGGTTCTGACCTAAATTTTGACTACACAGCCCTTAGCTCTGCTCACCCCTGCTCACCACTGAGCTCCTTTGGGCTGGGTTAGTTGGAATCCTCCCATTAACATAGCTCTCATGGTGGCCTTAACAAGATGGGAGTCGAGATCCCTAATTTACCAACAAGCTTTAATGGAACCTCCGGTAAACCTAAAGCACTTTGCCAACAGCCTTAGAAACCTCAGTCCTCACAGCATCTCTGTGAGGTTGCTGTTGGAGCATCTTGGGCTGCCGTGGTCCAGAGTCGAGCCCAGCAGAGTTGGCAAAGACTATGCCCATAGCATGGTTCCAACCGCTTGTGAGAGGAATCACCCTTAAGAAAATTTACCAAGATAGTAGTTTTCCCATCTCCGTACTTTGTTGGTTATTATTTTCCATTTGCTTAGGTTTATCCTTTCAATCCCTTTGCTAATTAAATCGCTGAGAAGTATATACTGGTAAGAATAGACACTGTCAATGTAGTGAAAACAAAACTCCTTTCTGTTATTGATGATAAACCATTTCAGAGAAGACCAGGCTGAGTCTAAAGGGTTTAGGTAATTGTAAGGGGAAGGCAGAGAGAGTAGTTCATGGCCACAGGACTTGGCCACCTCAGGGCAACACACAATGCTCGTTAAGTTAATGACAGATGGAGCATGGACCTGGACCTCTGGCTCTTCATCTTCTTTTGGCCTCATCTTGTCCTGCTGCCTTCTCTCTTTGACCACAATGGCACACTTCCCATAGGTCTTCTTCACCACATCACAGAACTCAAAGAAGAGGCTATCTTCCTGTTTGATGCATAACTCATCTCTTAGGAACATCTGATACTTCCAAGGCACCCATCCGTGTCTACCACCAGCATGCACAATACACCATGTTGGAGTTTGCACGAAATACCCATCACTTAGGTCTTCCCCAGTTACAAGACTTTCAGCGATATCAGTTTCTCCAAAATATACTGTCTTAAATCCATCATACTGCAGTGTTCTCAGGGTTTTCAAGTATTGGAGACATTGCTTCCTCCTGACATTATCAAATGAATTTCTGGTAATGATGTTTCTTAAAAGAGTGTTTCCAAAGTGAGGCATGGTGTCTCCTCCAGTGTTTTTAAAAGCTTGCCTGTCTCTCTCTGTGCCCATCTGACCAAAGTGGTATGATGACCTCACAAAGGGCTTTCTTACAACTAGCCCAGTCACAGAGATACACTTTGACTTTCAAAGCACCATGAAACACATACTCAGTACAATTTTCTTCTGGCTTATATGGTATGGGAAACGCTAACTGTAAAAAATGTTTCTTTGACATCGCTTTTCCCATGGTTTGGGACTGGCAATTGTATTAGTTTGGTAGGGCTGCCATAACAAAATACCAGATTGGTGGCTTAAACAGCAAATTCATTTTCTCATGTTTCTGGAGGCTAGAAGTCTAAGACCAAAGTGTCAGCAGGTTTTTGGTTCCTTCTTCTGAGGTCTCCTTCCTGGGCTTGTAGGTGGCTGCCTTCTTGCTGTGTCCTCACGTGGCCTTCCTTCTGTGGGCACCTATGGCTCTAGCCTAATCTCATCCTATGGTCATTAGACCTGTTGGTTTAGGGCCCCCCTATAGGATCTCATTTTACTTCAATCACCTCTTTAAAGACCCTCTTTCCAAATAGAGTCACATTCTGAGGTACTGGGGCCAGGGTTAGGGCTTCGACATATGATGTGGGTGAGGGAGACACAATCCTACCTACCACAACAATCTTTTAATAGCGGCGAGCTACATTGATGACCCCTTTCCATTTGGTTCATGAGGATGAAGAAGAATATTCACATTCATGCATCCAGTCCAAATACATTTATTGAGCACATACTAAGCACTGGGCATTATTCCAGGCACCAGTGGTACAGCTATGACACGTCTAGTGAGACTTGCACAGGTGTGTGGTTTAAGTCTGCACATGTGTGGAGTTCACAGGTGGCAGAGGAAGGTGTGAAAAAAAGTACAAGGAAGTCAGCCTGCATGCCTTTTATTGGACTGCCAAATCTTGAGCTAATTCAGTAACCTATCTGGAAATCACTTTTAATTTTATATACTCCCGGCAAAAGATTTTTTTTTTTAAATCCCAGTAGGCTCTTCAGTTGCCTTTGTATTTTCTTGTTCTTAGAGATAAAGATGCTTCATAGGGGCACCTGGGTGGCTCAGGTGGTTAAGTGTCTGCCTTCGACTCAGGTCATGATCCCAAGGTCCTGGGACCAAGTTCTGTATGGTCTTGCTCAGCAGGGGGCCTGCTTCTCCTCCTGCTTGTGCTCTCTCTCTCTGACACGTAAATAAATTAAATCTTCAAAAAAAAAAAAAAGATGTTCCATAAGTGTGCAAAACCGATTCCCTCATATGACAATGGGTCGGAATGATTTGACTGTTTGATGGTCAGTGATTTGACAGGTCCTTCGCTTGACTGTTGAATGGATGAGCCTTTCTCTTCCCACCATGATTTTCTTGGGACTCAAGTTTAGGCAACCCTGGACAGTAAGATTTCCCCAGACTGGTTAACATGAAGAATGTGTTCTCTGAACAGCCTCTCAGAAGCCAGGATCAGTGTGTTTGGGTTGATCAGTAGCTTATGGCTATTTTCTCTTAGGATTTCTTTTATAGTGGGAACCATTTTTCAGACCAAATTTGATAGGAATGCCAAAGATGTAGAACAGAGGTGTGGCTACTGTGGTTGAAGTGGTAATGGTGGCCCCAGAGTCACCCTGTCCAGCCACTCCCTTTCCCACTGTCCCAAGGTCCCCTGGGCTCTGGAATGGCCGTGTGAAACACTATATAAAGCAATGAAGTCAATTCTAAGACAACAGTTTGCTTCTTTCATCCAGTGTTTGGGTATGGATATGAGAAACGTGATCAGAAGTATAGAAGAAAAAGTGTTATATTATCTTTTGTGTAAATATATACACATAACTAAATGATAAATAAATATGCATACTTTCTTATATTTTCATTTAGGAAAAACAGAAGAATGAACCAAATATGAGTTAAAATTGCTTACCTACAAGTGGCGGAGTAGAATAGGAAGGACGGAAAAAGCAAGAAATACAGACTTTTCTGAACGTATTTCGTTTTATTGCTTTAACCAGAGAATATAAATATTTGGCATTTTTAAAAAACACAAGTTAAAAAGGAAAGATAAAGCAAAAATATGCAAATAAATCCGAAACTAATGAACCTACTTATCATGTCAGTAACAAAACAAAACACCCAATCCAGCCACACCCAATCAACAAAAACACTCGATCCAGCCGGAATGTGTACTTCTGCCACTCAGACTGCAGTCCCTAATATTGTCTCCTATTAGGGGAACCAAAAGTCCTTCTGTTCTTAGGGAAGGAAATATACAAGATGGGCTTGGGACTTCTTGACCAGCCTGAAAGCAAGGAAGCCATCAAAGACTACCAGGTTCTGTTGGAAGGACCTAAGAGTCCATTTAAAAAGCCTCCCATGGCCAACAATGGAAGAATTTGAGCATCAGTCAATAAAGAAATAAATAACGACTCCAAGAAATTGAAGTAGAATAAATCTATAAAAACTTTTGAGTACATTATAGTACTGAAACAATCAAAACAACAAATCAAACACACAATTAAAAAAATATATTCAAAAAACCTGTTGGTTGCCTGGGGGTGACGTTGCAGAGCACTACTGCACTGTTCTGCTAATTAGTAAACAGAAGAATCAAATGCGTATCTTGCCTTTTCTTGTGTGGATTCCATTTCAGACTGGGAAATGACAGGATGGCCAGTCCAAACGGATGTCAGATCAAGGTGACGGGTGTGAATGTGGCCCTACTGGGCTGTATAGGGACACGGAATAAATCTGAGTACTGGGGTCGTGGGCAGCGGCTCTGGTACCAGATAAACGTACTGGTCAAATCTTAGCTCCACTCTCAGTAGCCTCAATTTCTCTCTCTATGTAATGGGAGACTACCTATGGCAGAGTATTGAGGCAAATATAATTCACTGGCATGGAGGAGGGACCAATGGCTATTTAGGAAGCACACTCTTTGTTTATACCTTGTCTGTACACTTCCTGCTTGCTAAGTGGTCTGTTGATTAAATCTTTACCCCCACCGGGAAGGTGAAAGTACTTCCTGGTATTTCAGGAAGTGGGGAGGCAGGGAAGCGAGTGGGCATTGGGGAAGGGGAGGGTCTGTTAACTGTCAAAATTGAAATTAAAAAAAAAATTGTTGGGACGCCTGGATGGTTCAGTCTGTTAAGCCTCTGACTCTTGATCTCAGCTCAGATCTTGATCTCAGGGTTGAGAGTTCAAGCCCCACACTGGGCTTCATGTTGGGCGTGGAGCATTCTTAAAAAAAAAAAATGTTCTATTACTTTTGACTTTTAAACACAATGCATAGGTACTGTAGATAATTTCCAGCCTCAGAGAAGTCACTCGTTCCTACTACATCCACACCTGCTTCACTCATCAGCCAGAAAGCTGTTGGAATTATTCTGCGTCGTTCAGACACAGGTGGATTTAGGAGTATAGATACAGATCCAGGCACAGATGTTTGATTTAAAAAAAAAAATGAATCATACTTTATATTCTGTAACTTGCTTTTGTAAACCTCACAATAAATCACGGACATTTTCCCATGTCATTAATATGGAAAACCTCATTGTTTTTAATGGTTATATTGTATTCCATTGTTTGGATGGGACACACTCTATTTGGCAAATGCCCTATTTTGTGGTTATTTAGATAGCTTCAAGGTCTTTGCTATCTCAAATAATGCTATGATGAATATCTCCTCATAGTTGCGAAGGTCTGATGTAGATATATGCATCTATAGATGGCAGGGAAAAGGAGAGTTCAAAGTCATTAATGGTTTAAATATTGGTAGATATTGCCAAATCATCCACTAAAAAGTTTCTACCAATTTGGACTCCTCAGATTGCTATCACCACTTGATATTAGTAATCTTTAATTTTCACCAATCTGATAGGCAAAAAGGGCACTTCACTGTTTTAACTTCATTACTTATAAGTAAATCTGGCCATAGAATTTTTTTAAAGATTTTATTTATTTATTTGGGCATCTGGGTGGCTCAGTGGGTTAAGCCTCTGCGTTCGGCTCAGGTCATGATCTCAGGTCCTGGGATAAATAAAATCTTTAAAAGAAAGAAAGAAAGATTTTATTTATTTATTTGGCAGACAGAGATCACAAGTAGGCAGAGAGAGAGAGGAGGAAGCAGGCTCCCTGCCAAGCAGAGAGCCCGATGCGGGGCTCGATCCCAGGACCCTGAGACCATGACCTGAGCCAAAGGCAGAGGCTTAACCCACTGAGCCACCCAGGCACCCCTGGCCATAGAATTTGAAAAAAAAAAAAAATGACAAGAAGAATTTGGAACAAAATGCACACATTTAGATGGCGTTGGGGGTTATTTTTAGAGAGGGGACAGGGGCCATGGGTGTGGAGGAACCAGTCAAAGGAGGAGTTATGGGGCTGGGCCCATAACTGGGCCCAGTGGGATGCCCACCAGGCCTTGAGGGTGACAGGAGAGGGGGTCCTGGAGTCAGAGTGATCAACAGAGGGAGGCAAAGCCAAGCCACAGCAGCCCTGGCAGAGAATCCTTCTGTGCCCCACCTTCACTGGCCTAGGTGGAGACCTTGCCAGCATCTGGGCAGGACCAGGAAGTAGCCTGACTGGGTGGTCAAGGGGCCTGGACTCAAGCAAACCATTGCACCACACACAATCACAGAAACCCCGAGAACCTTCCATTTTTCCTCTTCCCTTGATTCTGCACTTCCTCTGCTTCCCCTCCTTGGCTGTAGGTTCCACTGGGAGCTCCTGAGGGCCTGGGAGAGAGGACATGACCACCCTGGTCACCTCCCACTTTGGAGATGTTGGAGGGTGATGGAGGGACCACCAGGGGGCAGTATGGATCTGTGTCCATGATGACTTATAAGCAACACCATAATCACCTCCCAGGAGAGGAGTCCTTGCCAGCCCCAGAAGCACCCCATGCCCCTTCCCAATCACAGCCTTCTCCCTCAGTCCTAATAGTAACTACCCTTTGCTTTTCTAGAAAATTCTTCTTTCTTCCATATAGCCTGGATAACTGATATTCTAAGGTAGAACACTGAGGTGCATTTCTTTAAATTAATTTCGTATAATTGGAAAATCAAGTTTGTTTGATTTAAAGACAAAAAGTGACAGAAGTCTTAACTCGAATTCACAAGGGGAGGAGTTGTAGGGGCATCTTAAACTTGGTGAGGATTGCTATAGTTTTATTGATTTCTGCCAGACACAAATCATGCTTAGGATTAAAAAAAAAAAAAAAAGGGAAGAAGAAGAAAGAAAGAAAAAGAAAACATCTGGAAACTGGTTGCACCAAAAAAACAAACAAAACAAAACAAAACCCCCAAACCCCAAAACAAACAAATAAAACTAAAACAGTCGGCACACATATGAATAGATATGAGTATGTGTGCTAGTTTGACTCTTCCTTAGTTGCATAGGAAATATCATGTTTATTTATTTCGAACCATGACACTGGACTCAGGCATTGTTGGGGCTCCTCACCCCCCCCATTCCCAAGCTTAGAGCACTGGCAGGTCACTGAGGTCACCCGTCCACGCTGCTCACTATGAGCACCCTAGGAGACACTCAGATCGAATTCTTGTGTTCCAATCACCTGGGCCCTGGAGATTTGCTGGGGCTGAGAACCTCTAGGTGTGCCCTAGGCCACTGCTCAGGAGGCCCAGTCACATTCAGAGGGGGACTAAGAACGAGCAAGTCGAAGACCCCCAGAACCCCCACCTAAGACAGAGGCTCTGGGCTGGGCTGGGGGATAGCTCTGCCCCATTGTCTCTGCTCAGCAGCCCTGGCCGCCTGTCCCTCACAGGGCCAGTAACACGGTCTCCTATACATAGGGGGAGCAGCTGCCCTGAGACTCTGACCAGGCCCCCTGAGCCTCCTCCGAGGCCCAGAGCTTGGCATTCCCTACAGGAGGCAGAGCAGGAAGGGAAAAGGGCTGAAAACGAACCCAACTTTGCAACTCACAAGCGATCTGCCCCTGTACATGCGTGATTGGGTACATGTCAGACTTCCTGCCTCCTCCCCAAGCTTGCTCTTGGGAAGATACTCCCAGTGAAATGCATCTGGCATGGGAGGTCACAAAGCCCCTGCTTGGCCAGTGGCTGGGGGTGGTAACAATAATGTTTGTGGGCACTGAGTTCTGGGAACGGCCCTGGGCCCTCTCCCCGAAGCACCATAGGGAGCCCTCCATGCAGCCCATGGTGTTGGAAGGATTCTTGCTTTATTGTCAGGACAAAGTGTTTAGGAAGAGAGGGCAAAGGGGCTCCTTCTCCTTGCCTGCCGACCCAGAGAAGAATTCTCAGTTGCCTCTCTTCCTACAAAATGGATTCTTAATAGAGCTAAGGAGAGTTGACGGGGAGGGACCATGGGGGCTTCTTAAATTCCTTGATTCTTTCTGGGGCTTCTTTTCCTCACATGTAAATTGAGGGAATTGGACCAGACAAAGGCTGAGTTTCGTTTGCCCTAAAATTTGATGTTTTTCTTGTGAACAAGTAAGATACGTGTGAGTGTAGATGTAGGGGTGTGTGTGTGTGTGTGTGTGTGTGTCTAGAATGTGTATATGTGTGTGGAAATATGTATGTGTGTATGTCAGTGGGTGTGTGTTTACATGAGTGTGTGTGTGTGTGTGTGTCTAGAATGTGTATATGTGTGTGGAAATATGTATGTGTGTGTGTCAGTGGGTGTGTTTACATGAGTGTGTGTGTGTGTGCATGTGTATACACACGTGTGTGGATTTTAATTACCCGGGACCTGGTGCGGGACGCCCACCTCCGGATATGCTTCCTGTTTTCTCGGCAACTGAGTGACCAGCTCCCAGGGAATGCCTTACTCAGGCCAGGCCTGGAGCGACAATGCTTCCCACTATGCACACCTCCCACAGCCCTCTTCCCACGTTATTCCCAGTTCTCACTGCTGGGAAGGAGCTGGAACTAGTAGTCAGGGGAACTACCGAATTCTCTTCAACTGTCCTTAGCTCACTTCTTGCCTCATTGGCTGAGGCAAAATTCCCACCTCTAACTTCTCTGTGAGCCCTCACCTGGCAGATAAGAACCAGCCGCCTGAGTTTAAAGTTTCCTCTAGGGTCTGTCTGGTCTTCAATGGAGTACATGGAAGAATCATCTGGGGAGCTCTATGAAATTGTTTCGATCTGGGCCCAAGCTCAGAGGTCCTGATGGAATTGGTCTAGGATAGGTCTGGTCATCATCAAGATTTTTACAAATGGGGGTGCCTGGGTGGCTCAGTCAGTTAAGCATGTGACTCTTGATTTTGGCCTAGGTAATGATCTCAGGGTTGTGGGATTGAACCCCATGTTGGTTCCACACTCAGTGAGGAGTCTGCTTGAGATTCTCTCTCTATTTCTGCCTTTCCCCCTGCTCAAACTCTCTCTCTCTCAAGAAAATAAATAGAAGTCTTTAAAAAAAAAGATTTTTCCAAGTGTCTACATGATTCTCTCTCTCTCTTTTTAAAAGATTTTGTTTATTTATTTGACAGAGAGACAGCAAGAGCAGGCGCAAGCAGTGGGAGTGGGAGAGGGAGAAGCAGGCTTCCCGCTGAGCAGGGACACATCCCAGGACCCTGGGATCATGAGCTGAGCCAAAGGCAGACGCTTAACGACTGAGCCACCCAGGCGCCCCTGTCTGCATGATTCTTAAGTGAAGCCAAGGTGAGAACCCATGTCTTAGAACAAGTTTTAATCAGGTCCTAGTGGGGAGCCCAGGGGGTCAGAATGTTAGAGCTGACAGGGTTAATTTGGAAAGGAAAAGAACCATTTTTAATGACTTTTTAAAAAAAGATTTTATTTATTTTTGCGAGAGAAGGAGGGAGCACAAAAGTAGGGGGAGGGACAGAGAGAAGCAGACTCCCTGTTGAGCAGGGAACCCCTTGCGGGACTTGATCCCAAGACACTGGGATCATGACCTGAGCCAAAGGCAGACGCTTAACCAACTTAGCTACCCAAGTGCCCTTTAATGACTTTTGAATATAGATATATTTGTTTTATATAAATGCAGAAGAGAGAAAACAGGGTATGGGTTTGAGCTTCTCCTTGCTCCCTTTGGTGGCCATGAGGAACCCCATGGTGCACGGTATCCTATTCCGTTCCAGCTGCTATAACAAGTTACCACAGATTGGGGTGGCAGGGTGTGGGAAGGGCTTAAACAACAGATATTTATTTCTCACAGCTTGAGGCTGGAAGCCTAAGATCAACTAACTTCCCAGTAGATCCTGTATCTGGTGAAGGTCCACCCCTAGGTGTAGACAACCAGGTTCTCATCGTATCCCCACATGGGTGAGAATAGAGATGGCAAGATCTCCCATCTCTTCTTAGGAAGTCCCTGGTCCCATCAGGCAGCCTCCATCCTCGTAACCCAATCATGCTTCCCAAGATTCTACCTCCTAATACCATCACAGTGGAGGTTAGGATTTCAACGTGAATTTTTGGAGGACACAAACATTCAGTCCATAGCACGTGGTTTAAGAACTCCGTATCTGGTTCAACTCTGTGGGATCATTAGAGTTGTTCCCCGGACTTTGGCTCTTAGCCCTCCAGGCACATGGTAGGTAGGAGTACTTCCCCATCCCCCTGTGGTTAGGAGCAGCCATGGGTTCATTCTAGCCAGGGAGTGGTGGGCAGAAGTGATGGGTGTCCCTTCAGCCTGGAGCCTTTAATGGTGCAGGTGAGACCCTCCAGAGCTCTTCCCTTCAGCAATGAGACCAACAGTGTTTCGGAGATGGACTGTTCCAGAAACCTGGGACTCAGAGTAAAGACAGTAGTAAATTGGAGTAGAGCCCCAGCTGACCTGCTGTGCATCTGTGGCAAGAGAGAGAAATAAACCTTAACCAAATAAGTAGCCTTCCCAGCTCCTTACCTTGAATGAAAACAGAAGTGTATTTTGGACAAAGACTTGATAGAAACATCACATGGACTTCTGAATCCGGTAGCTTTGAACCTCTTCCCAGCTGTGTAATGACAGACAGGATTCTGAACCTCTCTGAGCCTCAGTTCCCACCTTCTAGAATTTATAAGGGGACCGCCTGGGTCTATATCAGAGCTCCTAGCATTTGGTAACATTCATGCAATCTTGGTTTTCTTCTCTTCCTCTTGTACCTGGTTGTACACCTACTTGCATTTTCCCTGACCCCTTCCTGACAGTACCATGAGTTTGGTTCAGGAGTTCACCAAACTTCCATGAAGCTCAGGTTCTTCCGGAGGACGCCACAACTCCTGTTCCAGACTCAAGCCAACCCCCATATTCCACTCCCCAGCCATCACGTGGTTCAGGCTGTGTTGTGACAGAAACAGCCCCCAGGGAATCTCACGATTCTTGCTTGGATTTCTGGGCACTCAGGCTCCAAGAGAGGGCTAACCTTGCTTCTCTGCATCTCTCTTTCCCGGGGAATAGATCTGTCCTCTATGTAAAAAACCTCACCAACACTTTTTCAAACACATCCCATCCCAGCGAAGGATGCAGCCTGGGCTCCAGCTGGGACACCCACTTGTTTTCTGCTAATTAAACTTCTTAATATAACAATACCTAGTGGGTTTTCAAGGCAGGGGGTGTGGGATAAAGGTCCTCGCCTGGCTTGGTGAGGCCACAGCTTCCCCCACACCTCGGGCTAATGAAGGGACATGCATGCAAGTGCTTGTCTGGGCCTTGGTGACAGCTTGGGGCAGAAAGCCTTCGAGATAATCAGGGTTTCAAACCACGCAGGAAGGACATGACTGGAGGGCAGACAGCTCAGCATCTCCCTGGCAAATACTAATTACAATAATAATACTCTCCAAAGAACATTAGCATTTGTGCGCATGGGAGAGCAACCAGAAATCCATGTCATGGAAATGATGTGGCTTAATTTAACATTTACGACTTTTATTGAAGACTTATTGACACAATCCTGCTTGTCGCTTCACTGCATTGAATTTTCCAGTGTGTCAAATTATATGGGTTTATGTCGACGGTGGGGGGACATAAACCTTTGTCTGCCCTGACCTGAGATTTATGGACAATTTCTCAGTCATGTTGTAACGTATCGTTCCAAATCACCAACACGTTGCCTGTGCTCTTCTTACACAGAGTTCCCAGCTGGGGAGAACTGGCCTTCTGTCACACGCTGCTGTGGTCACCTGACCAGGTCTGGGAGGAGGAGCTAAGTGGGGGACGGTCCATAGGATGCAGAACCTAAGAGAGACCTTGACACCTTCTGACTCCTGCACAGAATCTGCCCTTCTGGAGAGACATTTATTACATGCCAGGCAACGTTTCTCCCGGAGCCCTCTCTTACATCATCCCCCCTTCCACCCAACACAGATTATTTCTGACCGGGGGTACCTGCCCCTTCCCTGCTCCCAAAGATCCTGGCTCTCCTCTAGCTTTGCTTTTACTGTGTTGCCATGTGTTGTCCCTTGACCTTCTCCAGGAGACTGTGTTTTTCTGTCTTGCTGCTCCTAGCACAGTTCCTGGCCCTTTGCCAGCCCGCCATATAAGAAATGTATATTTGGGGGGTGCCCGGGTGGCTCAGTGGGTTAAAGCCTCTGCCTTCGGCTCAGGTCATGGTTCCAGGGTCCTGGGATGGAGCCCCGCATCGGGATCTCTGCTCAGTGGGGAGTCTGCTTCCTCCTCTCTCTCTCTCTGCCTGCCTCTGCCTACTTGTGACCTCTGTCTGTCAAATAAATAAACAAAATCTTTAAAAAAAAGAAATCTATATTTGGTCTTCGCTTCAGTTCCAAGCACAGAGCTTCTCTTCCTCCTCCTCCTCCTCCTTCTTAAGATTTTATGTCTGTATGTATTTTAGAGAAACAGAAAGAGAGCATGCAAGCAAGCAGAGGGGGTTGGGGGGAGGACCAAGGGGAGCAAAAGGAAAGAATCTCAAGCAGAACTTCCCGCTGAGTGCAGAGCCTTATCCCAGGACCCTGAGATCCTGACCTGAGCCGAAACCAAGAGTCTGACGCCCCACCGTTGACCCAGCCACGCAGGCGCCTCTCTAGCACAGAGCTCCTAAAACCCTTGGGAATATCCTGAGTGAGAGAAACGTCTTTCATTGTTGGTAACTAGTCTCTCTCAACTGGACCTGAGTTTATGCTAATAAGATGACTTTGGCGAGCCCAGAGATAGCAGGTTGGGAGCCCGTTGCCATAGGAACCATTAGTGTGATGAGAGGGCTGAAACCGGACCTCCATGGTGGGGAGGTGGGCTGGAGATTGAGTTAAATCACCAGTGGCCACAGATTTAATTTTAATGAAGCTGGCATCAGAACCCCTAAAAACGGGATTCAGAAAGCTTTTGAATTGGTGAACACAGAGAAATGCGGGGGGTGGGGGGTTGCCTCTCAGAGAGCCTGGATGCTCCACACCCCTTTCTCCATGCTTCTCCCCGTAAGCTCTTCCATCTCCCTATTCCTGGGTTTGTCTAAACTTGACAGTCTAGTAATGAAGAATTTTCCCGAGTTCTGTTCAAGCTGAGTGCTGCTGTTCAAGCACATTACTGAGCCTGAGAAAGGCTTGTGAGAACCCTGGATGTGGAGCCCGCTGATCACCCTGGTGACACCTGGGAACTAGGGACTGGCATCTGGAGTGGCGGCGGTCCTGGGGGGCGCAGCTCTCAGCCCGTGGGGTTTGCTGGAACCCTGAGCAGTGAGTGTCAGACGGGGTTGCTTTAGAAAGATGAGGTTGAGGGGCGCCTGGGTGGCTCAGTGGGTTAGAAGCCTCTGCCTTCGGCTCGGGTCGTGATCCCAGAGTCCTGGGATCGAGCCCCGCATCGGGCTCTCTGCTCAGTGCAGAGCCTGCTTCCTCCTCTCTCTCTGCCTGCCTCTCTGCCTACTTGTGATCTCTGTCTGTCAAATAAATAAAATCTAAAAAAAAAAATTACTAGAAAGATGAGGTTGAGAGCAGATGAGTGAGGGAGGGAAAGAAAAAATGGGTTATAAGTTGTTCCCTGGGAAACATCCTCAACGCAATTAAATACAGGGTTTGGTCCCCTCCTGACCTCTGAGCGCTTGCCATCCCCCATCTTATAGTTCATTTGATGCTGTCGCAGGGCACCTTTTGCTTCAACGGAAGAAGTGGTCCATTGTCTGGGTAACACTGGAGATTATATTAAAGGCTTCCTGTAACCTCAGGGCCCAGAAGCCCGTTGGCCTTCATTTCATTCACCACTGGTCAAGCGTGCTTGGCCGTGAACTTTCATTCTTCAACTCACACCTTGTACCATTCTGGGGGCAGTCAGGAGACTGGGTGGGTGTTTAATGTACAGAATTACAAAACTGAAACAGGGAAGAAGCTCTACGGATGGAAAGAGAACTGGAAAGGTGAGCCAAGGCTGAAGAAGAAGAGTGCCCAGGGAAGGATAGACTTGGAGGAGAGGGGGCCCCCTTCCCCAAGCTGGGGTTCAGACCTCGTTGGAGGATTGTGGCCTCCAGGTAGAGGAGAAGTCTGCAGGGCCCAGGCTGGAGCTGTGGTCTCTGAGCAGCAGGACGTGATTCCCCAGGTGCAGGAGAGCCGAGGCTGGTGGGCAGGTGCAGGGGAGCTGGGCACCACCATCAGTGGTGTTTCCTGTGGCCCTTCTGATGGGGATGCCACACGCCCCACAGCCCAGGCCAGGCTCCGCCTGCCAGTGAGTGGGCTCCTGTGAACCTTGAACTCCATCTGGCACAAAGACTCACCCACATACTGTGTTAAGAGACTTGACCGAATTGGCTTCTCCCCCACCCCCACACTAGGCTCTCTCCATAAAGGTGACCCCAGCCCCGTTCTGAGTCTTTGCTCAAGAAAACACAGTGCTGCCCAAGCACAACATGTACGTGGTCCCATAAGCTGCATCTTGTGTACGATCCACCTTGCCGAACCGTTTTCAGGAATCCTCCACCTACTCCCTTCTGGAACCTTCCATGTCCCTATGGCTCCAGTCCCTTTTTACTCCTTTTTTGTTCTCAGCTTTGTCTCAGTTGGAGTGGAGCTCAGTCTGTCTGGCAGTCTCCTTCCTCTTCTGTGGTCATCCTAACGCAATCTGTCTTATTGCCTTTAGTAAGGATCCGCTGCTGTTTCTTCTTTAACACTGTGCCTTAGTCAGCTCAGACGACCATAACAAAATACCACAGACTGGGAGCTTAGACAACAGACAAACATCCCACAGTTCTGGAGTCTAGGAGTCCAAGATCAAGGTGTCGGCAGATTTGGTGTCTGGTGAGGAAATTGCCACCTTATTGCTTCACACAATGGAAAGAGAGCCCTGGTGTTTTTCTTCAGATAAGGACACTAAACCCATCATGGGGGCTCTACCCTCCTAACCTTGTCTAAACCTAACACCCCCCCACAGATCTCACCTCTAAATACCATGATAATGGGCAGGGGAGCACCTGGGTGGCACAGTCAGTTAAGGGTCCAACTCTTAGTTTCAGCTTAGGTTGTGATCTCAAGGTTGTGTGATGGAGACCCACATCGGGCTCTGTGCTCGGCGTGGAGTCAGCTTGAGATTCTCTCTCCCTTCTCTCTGTACCCCTCCTTGCACATGCACGCACTCTCACTCTCAAATAAATAAATCTTTAAATACTATTACAATGGGGGTTAGGACGTCAACATACACATTTGGAGGGGACACAAACATTCAGCCCAGGGGACACCATCAACACCCTGACTCCCTTACGTGCCATTCTCTGCTGGCCCCTGAACTGGACAGCTGTTACCACTGCCTTCCATCATGGGTGACTAGATGCCTCCTGCCAGTGAGGGGGCTTCCTACATCCCAGAGCTCTCTGTGCATCTGGCTACCGGCATTGGCTCCCCTGTCCCCTGAGAAGTTGTTTCCTGCTGCCCAGAGACTACAGCCCAGCTCAGGTCCAGGCAACCCCACGAACTTTTCCACCCTCCAGTGGCTGCAACTAGAGCTTTACCAATGGGGTCTGAACCCCAGCCTTGGGGAGGGGTCCCCCTTCCAAGTTTGTCCTTCTCTGGGCACTCTTCCTCAGCCCTCCCATATGCTTTAGAGTTCTTTTTATATTTTTATAGTTTCTTATCATTGTTGAATAGTCCATTTAATGAAATTTCCTCTGTTCACATGACCATATGGTTTGTCTCCAGCTTTTTTTGTGGGTGTTACCATGGAGGCGGCATAGCATGTGGGGATACAGAGGATGGGCAACAGACAGAAGGAATAATCAAGGTACAATGACGCTTAGTACCTGGTCCATACTGAGTCCTTTTATTTTAACTTTTATTATTTTCACATGAGTATGGTTATTTTTTTAAAGCACATCTGTAGGAGGCTGGGCAAGGGGAGAAGGCTTTCTGGAAGCAATGATATCTGAGTTGATTTGAAGACAGACAAATGAATAGGGCATCTGGGCAACAGAGCATCCACTATGGCCAAGGCTGTAAGCTTACCTGGCTCCTAAGGCCACTATAAGGACCCAAGTGAGAGAGACCGATAAATGTACTTTGTAAATGCACAGAGAGATTGTGAACAATAGTGATCCAATTACTTTTGCTTGCTGGAATGACCTTCTTCCTTAAGAACAACAAATTTCCTTGTTCAAATTCAATGTTCATTAGATTTTGTCTGGGGACTGGACATTTCCACCAGAAGAAGTGCCCAGTGAAAATTGTTAGGACCTATTGTTCCCAAGGAAATAGCTCTCATTGTAAGTAATGAAACTGACACACTAGTGCATCCTTCTTCATTCAGCAAATATTGATTCTGTGTTTTGCAAGGAATTGGTAATGTCAAAATTATTCTTGTCCTTATTCTTGAGAGCTTGACATCTTGAGGTTTGAGGAGGGGAGTGGGCAGCTACTCCTATATCCTTGACCGAAGAATGGCCCTCCTCCGTCGGGGAAGGTTGTCCTCTTTGATCCAGTATGCAGCTTTGGGAGGGGGGCACATGGAGTGGGGAGGGAGGATGGGGACACCCACCTAGCCAGCCAGATCAGTCAAAATCAACCCTGGTGATCAATGAGGTGACAGATGTCACAGTCAGGTCTCCCTCACATCATCTTGTCCTTATTCTTAAGTTATGATTGTCCTTCTCTGGTGATGGGCAAGTCACTGGAAAGACATTTCTCAATGTGTTCTGCCATCCTGCTAGGTCCCTAACCTACTCCCCCCACTGTATCTTTTCTCCTTCCCTTGAGAAGGGAATTCTTCTCTTGGTCTCCTGTAGAATGGTTCCCCACGTTCATGAGCCCTTGGGGTCTCACTTCCTGTACCAAACACTCGGCAAACAAATGCAGTTCCCAGCCTTGGAGAGATTCTGTTAAATAAAATTTTCACTTTGGCTCATCCAAGTGTTTATGAAGTGTTAGAGCAGCCCTGGAGGAGACACCAGTTCTGCCTTAAGGGTCAAGACATTTTCAAGGAAGGTAACACCTGGGCAACAGTCTTTTTATTGGCATTTTTCTCCACAGACTTCTCCTTAGAAGGGAGCACATGACTCGGCCTCAGCCAGAGTTCTCTATTCCTTGGGCCCACCCTCGATGATTGGTCTAAGGGGTAGACACCTGCTGTACCTGATCCAAAGCAATATTCTCTCTGACATTTGACACTTGAGCAGAGGCGCAGAGAGGCAGCATGGAAGGTGAGCCACCTTCTGGGAGGACCATAGAAACAAGGTTCTCCAGCAGGGGCCTCTGAGGGAAGGCTCTGAGCAGACTAACGTTTCTCCTTCCTGAGGCCTGGATATGCTGCTGTCCTTCTGATTCTTCGAGCTTCCCCAGTTGCCTTCTCAAATCCTCTTTTTGGGGGGAGAGGTCATAAGGTTGGCTGCAGTCGGTTTCTATTGTTGCCAAGAGAAGAACTTTAATTGAAGAGTGAGTCGACATTCTTCTGCTCTAGTGGAAATCTAGACAATCAGAATCAGTTAAAAGGATCAGAGCCACCAGCCACTCTAGGAACAGCTGATAAATACTGACAAATATTTAGTCTTTAATTTTTTAAATTATTGTTTTAAAATGTGATGGGGTGCCTGGCTGGCATAGTTAAGCACCTGCCTCTTGGTTTCACCTCAGATCATGATCTCAGGGTCCTAGGATTGAGACCTCTCTCCGGCTCCACACTCAGCATGAAGTCTGCTTGGCATTCTCTCTCTCCTCTCCCTTGGTCCCTCCTCCTCCCCACCACTGTCTGTCTCTTTCTCTCTAAAATAAATCTTAAAAAAATAAAGAAAATAAAATAAAATGTTGTGATAATTACATCACACATGAAAATGCAGCTGAGCTGATTAGAATTCCATTTAGAATAGAACTGTTCCAAACACACAGGAAAACTCTGGTAACCTGGGTTTGATTTGGTAGAAATTATGGCACCATCAGCCACAAATCCCCAGAGGAACCATTCCTGGAAACTGTTAACCAGATCCATTCTGCATTGATTTTAAATAATTTCCATTTCAGAGGAATGTCTTTATCTGACCTGATCCCCTAATCTTGGGGGTAACTTACGATAGAGACAAAGAAAGAAAAGGCGTCTGGAATGTTGGGAATCAGCTTTCTCTACTCCTGTTTCCACGAGGGTTGATGGAATGTGCAAATCTCTTCCCCGCTTGCTGAACTGAACACCCACACACGGTGGTCCTAGTACCTTTCCTACTAGTCCAGCTACGTGGGGTTTGCCAAGATAGCTGTGGACTTCTCTCAGCCTGAGCATTTTAGATTTAAGACATTTTGCATAAAATAATCATAATACTTGTGTCCCACCAGTCTTGCTTAAAATGGGGACTTCATGGATGTTGTCCCCATCCAGGAACACATCTTCCATGCAAACTGTCAGAACAGCTCTGGGAAAACAGGTTAATTTGGATCAAGAAACAGTTATGTGTCCTGGGAAAATGTCCTTGGATCTCATGTAACTAATGATATCTGAGTGTCAATGGGAAGATAAAGGCTTTGCCCCTTAGGAAACACCGTAGGAGCCTGTTCCTGATCACATGTCTAACATGACAAGTCCTCTTTGGGAACTTGAGTCAAGAGTTGGGGATTAAATGGAACAGAATTACATTGAATGCTTCTTGAGAGGTCAAATGATGTGAAGTCTTAAAAGTGATCATTGAGCTGACATAAGAAGAATACCAAATCTTCTTTTGCCTAAAACACAAAAATCCTAGAAATACAAAAAACTTGGTGAAAGAAGGGATCCCAAGGGATCCCACATCACATTGCTCCCCTTTTCAAATGTTACTTCAAGGCCCACTTCCCTCAGGAAATTATTTATCCAGTAGTATCATATAGGATATTTTTGGTTGAGAGGGGTCAGAAAGCTTAATAAAGGAAATTTATTGGCTCACAAACTGAAACAGTCCTGTGGCAACTTAAGGCTTCAGGACAGTTTGATTGGGACTCTAGTCTCTATGATTTTCTTAGTTCCTTGCCTATGTTGGCTTTTGCCCTCAAGTTGGCTTTTCTAATGTTGGCAAAAAGGCTCCAGCAGTTACAGGCTCAGATCTGCATTTAACACTGTCCTGAGCAAGACAGAACTTTAATGTCCCAGGATCTCCCTTTAAAATCTTTCCAGTCATTCTGAGTGGGTGGACCAGCTCCCTGAAGACATGAGTCCATCTTGGACCCAATCAGTGAAGCCAGGAAATGCAAAATACTGATTGGACTAACCTATGTCTCTTATTTCAGCCCTTGAGCTAGGAGTAGTTTCAGCTTCCTCAGTGCCTTATGGATCTCCAAATGCAAATTAAGGGTGGTTGTGTTAAGAAAGGGGGAAATGCCTGCTGGGGAAGCAACCAACAAGAAAGTATTGAATTTTCAGATTTAGTGAAGTTCTGACTTTACACTCCTATTGTAATACATTCCATGTTCCTATTTGCTGTGGATTACATTTTTGTCTTTATTTCTTTCTTCTGTTTTATCCTGCCCTATAAGCATCTCAAACATATGGATGATACCCAGCCCTAACTATATAGACAAGCCAACACTTTTGTTGGATAACCTAAAAAAGAAAAAAAGAAAAATACTTGGAAGTCGACCTTATCCTCCAAAAACATAAGCTTGGGGTTTAATTCTGACCTTTATGAAATTGTGGCGCTGGTTGCAGACCACTGTTTTCAGACAGGAAAAAAAAATTATTTTAGTTGTAGTCCAGGGAATGTCTCCAAAAACGGAGCTGGATAAACTTCATAGATGTTGGTATAACATATAATTTATCAATTTGCCTGCTGAAAGCCACTTGTGGAAGTTCAGCTAATCACGCTCTCTCTAAATTAATTACTCATCTAGGCGAGGTCTTATTTCTTTTTAGTCTGAGACAAGTATATAAGTAACAGATATTTATAAAACATTTGAGTTAAATCATATGATGTCTAATATAACAAAACCTAAAAGTAACTTTTTGTTTTGTCTACATGTAAAACTTGAATCTCATGGATTTGATTCAGAGCTCAGGTCATCAACTGTTTTGCAGATTGGTTCTCTTATAGAACAAGGTACTGTAGCCATTGCTTGCAGACTAATTGCCAGTGGAATAGTCATGTCCTTTTCCACAATAGTATAACCACCAGCCCCCACTATCAAATCACAACCCAACACTACCACCATCAAAGTCGACCATCAACCACCACCACCATCATCCACATTGACCACCACTACACTACCACTACCACCACCATCAACATGAACCACCACCAGCATGACCATCATCAACATCAACCACTGACTGCCACCATCAGCACTATCACCAACACCACCATGAACACTAACCACTACCATCAATACCACTAGAATCAGCCATCACTATGATCACCACTAACACTGATACCACCATCAGCATCAACTACCATCACCACTATGAACGCAGGGCTTATATTTTACATATTTATTTTTACTTTGAAAAATAAATTTATGTGCATGATTTCATTAGTTCTTATCTATTTTATAAGATTGGCAGAATAGACATTATCATTCTCATTTTATCTGTGTGCAAACTAAGGTCCAGAGAAATGAGGTGGTGTGTTCAAGGACATCAAAGTGTCCTTGACTAGAGTTTGATTCTTCTGACTCCAGAACCAATGCTCTTTTTCAATAGATGCCATGACCTCAATGAAAATGAATTTCTAACTTCTGTTATTAACAACCTTGGTTCTATAGTCAAGTGAGAACATCTAGAATGAATGGCTCTTTGAAACCATACAGCCCACTGCCATGTGTTCTAGGTGAGAGCCACAAGTCATTCAAAGTTCATGTGACCCCCTGGAAGTTGAAAACTTGAATCCAGGGTGCTCGATTCCGAATTCGGTCTTCTTTCCATGACAAGAGGCTACTTTCACACATACCCTCAGGAATCTCCTAGATTCTCTGAGAACACTGACTGCTCCAAGTCCTTCCCCAGAATGCAAGCTTTCCTGGGGAAGGGTATGACCAGAAGCTGCCGCCCCTGCTGTCCTGTCTCAAAGTGCCACAAAGCCTGAGAAGGAACGGGACGCTGGCTCCGGTCACACTCCCTCTGTCCTAAGTGCCCCAGGGATGCTCTTCCAGCCCCATTCAAGGGCCCGACTCCTCTCTCAAGGTTCCAGGTAAACTCAAAGCTGCCTCCCCTGGTAGGAAGGTTGGGCCTCTTCTGTGGAGTTCAGTGTGCCTTGACTTTCAAGGGATCCCCTGGATTTCAGTTTGGCACTCACTGTTTTTATATTTTGGCCCCAGGCTGGCCTGGCCGGGCTGCAGGACAGCTCTGTTGCTGATGGTCAGTGCAGAACCTTCAGCCCCCTTGCTCGGGAGACCTTTCTTTTTGAGTTCGGAGGTCAGATTGGAGTAGTAAGTATCTTCCAAGGATTTATCGTTCTTTCTGAGGATGTTGCTGGCCAACCGGAAGAGGAAGATCACTCCATAGATGCCAATGATGGTGAGAATGTACCAGGCGGCGCTGGTCCCATCTGGAAGTTTCAGGGCCCTGGTGGAGTTGGCGCCGCTCCTCCCCTCCATGTGGTCCCTCAGCAGGGAGCTGAGACCAGTGCTGGCCTGGGTTTGGTTGGGGGCTCCCTGAGGTGTCCACTTGGTCACTGAGAAACAGAGAGATCCAGATGAGACCCAGCATCCTGGGCTCAGGGCTGCCTGGCCAAGCCAATGATCAGAGAGAAACATGGGGGAGAGGGGGGTACTGCTTCAAGGGGCTCTCTCTGTTGAATGGGCAGGAGTCTAACAACACATATATAAAGAGAGATTTTTGGGAGGACAGATACTAAATATGAATATATGAAAAAGTGAACTAACCATGGTATAGTGTGCAATCATGTGCATAAAAGAAGGGAGGATATGATATTTGCTCGAAGCTCATATATGCATAAAATATCTCTGGGAGAATACACAAGAAGTCGGTACCTATAGTTGCCCTTGGGGAAGAGAATTGAAAGATGAGACATACTTTTCACTAGCGCCCTTTTGTACATTTCGTACCATGTATGTTTATCTTCAAAAAGGAGTTGATTTTAAAAGGAAAGGATATAAGTGGACACTTTCTTGGTCTCCTTGGAGAAGTGCCCCTGGGTAGTGACACTGTGTGCCCTTCCAAGGCCAGAAGATTAAAATCTTAATTGCTGTTTAATTCAAAACTGTTTTCTCTCCTCGAAGAGCCAGTGCACATGAAATGAAAGCCACAGAAATAGTACATAAAACTGTGAGACATTTTTTGATTGAACTTCACTGGCTCAAATCCCTGTTTCTCGCCCTCTGCAAACACAGAGGCATTCAGATGTGTCATGGGGTATAGCCCAGAGCCTGCTGCATGGACCACAGCTTCTCCCCAAATGCTACCTATCTGGCATTTGTTTGTTGCTAATTCATTTTACTAATGCAAGATGCAGAGAGGTTAGTATTTCTTTTTTATTATAGTTAATTGCCGGAATAAGCGAATGATCTTATTACTTTGAGATGAAGGGAGAAACAGTTTAAAAATAACTCTATAAACCACATGTGACAAAGCCTACATGAACAGATTTAATTGTATAAAATTGGTCACCCATAATAAACAATACAATAATGAAGAATTTTATACCACCGTTGGTGGAAGGGCTTGACAACTTGAAGTATGGATGGGGGAAAATTCCCATCATT
Source organism: Lontra canadensis (assembly GCF_010015895.1). Lineage (NCBI taxonomy): Eukaryota > Metazoa > Chordata > Mammalia > Carnivora > Mustelidae > Lontra > Lontra canadensis. The sequence goes on along the minus strand of NW_022631023.1, from coordinate 10,371,604 downwards.
ATTAACAACAACAACTACAAAAAAGTCAACCCAACAAGGACATCATAAATCTCAATTAGAGCAAAAGAACACATGTTTATAAGCCCAGACCTTTTCAAGAGTTGTTATAGAATGATGTGATATGTTCGAATACATAGAGAATACACCCACGCAAGAACTACAGGACATTACATTATTTTAAAACCTTTCCATTTCCACTTGAAAGAATCTCACTATATTAATTACTGCAGTCCATTATTCTTTTCTTTTTAAAAAAAATAAGAATAAGTTGGTTGTACCTTAATGGATAGACATACCATGTAGAGAGACAAACATTTTCCTCTGTGCATTTTGCACTTATAATTTACTGATGGAAAATACAGCAGTCCTTCTAGAAGAGCCCATCCCTGTATCCACGCCAATTACTCACGTTCCATGAGGCGGTCTTTTCCTTGACTCTTGGGGAGGCAAGTTTAAGCGGCATGGACAGAGGAGATAAAAGGAGAAGTCTTCCCTGCAGGTGGTCACAGTTCTAATGAAGCCCGGCTGCCCAGAGGTTCCTGAGCAGGGAGTAACATGATACCCAGAGTGTTTTAAGGCAGTGCCAAATAGAAACTTCACAGAGAAGACTCCAACTATCTTTCTCTAGTTCATCAGGGGATCACAATCGATCTGTCTGCTTTTGGCTCAGAATACAAAGCACTTCCTGGCTTACATGTGTTGAGAGGGTCTAAAGCAAAAGAATTTTTACAAACATGCTGGTACCAAGGAGTTTCCAGCTCTCCCAGGTCCCATCCAGGCCTGCAAGGCTGGGAGGCTTGCCGGAGGCTGGCTCATCAGCTCATAGCCTGGATGGTTCCTGGTTCCTGAACTCCCCTCTTCTGTACCTGTCCTGGGAGTGCCAGATGGTCAGGTGTGGTAGAGACCTGTTGTCATAGGGTCAGGAAACGCCAGGGTCAGGAGTCACCAGCTTCCTCTTGGACTGTCTCCCGGATGAGGAAATCCAGCCAGGAAGGCACAGGCATGGGGTTGGGGGTGGGACACACCCCCTCAGGGATCAGTGGGCCGATAGGCCAGGCTATGCGGAGTGGCACTTCCCTTCCCCACTCTTCTGAGTCACAGCCCACACTGGAATCTAAGTACATTTAACCAGAAAGTGCTAGAATAATAAGAGGCTGAGAGAAAAGAAAAGCAGCGATCTTCGGCAGGTTCTGAGCAGCCAATGTTCCCAGCCCCACTCCTGAATCCTCACCAAGACTAGCACCTGCCAAACTTGTAAGGGTTGTTGGCTTTTAAGATGTAATTTGGTGGGAGCCTGGGTGACGCAGTCGGTTGAACATCTGACTCTTGATTTCATCTTGGCTCATGATCTCGGGGTTGTGAGATCGAGCCCCGCATTGGGCCACATGCTCAGTGTGGAGTCTGCTTGTCCCTGTCTCTCTCTGCTCCTCCCCCACCTTGCATGAGCACTTTCTGTGTCAAATAAATAAATAAAATCTTTAAGCCTGGTTGGCTCAGTCAGTTAAGCCTCTGCCTTCAGCTCAGGTCACGATCCCAGGGTCCTGGGGTTGAGCCCCACATTGAGCTCCCTGCTCAGTGGGGAGCCTGCTTCCCCCTCTCCCTCTGCCCCTGCCGCTCCCCTTGCTTGTGCGTGCTCTCTCTCTCTGTCAAATACATAAATAAAATCTTTAAAAAACAAAAATTAAAAATTAACAAAATAAAAAAGTAAGATGTAATTTAATAAAATTGTCATCAACATGAGACTAGACAAGTAAATTATCAAATAGGCTGTATGATCTGCCGTTCCAGTCTTGGGCACGTATCTAGGAGAAATGGCACATACACCCACACAAAAAGTTGCGTATGGATATTCACAGTATTATAAGTCATGGCTGCACCAAGAAGACAGTCCAAATGTCTTGATGTCTCGATGAAGGGGTGAATAAAATACCGTCGATCCCTAGAATGGAGTATTACTTGACGGTGAAAAGGAATGGAGTGCTGACGCATGCTACAACACGGATGGAGCTTAAAAACGTTAAGCCAGGGTGCCTGGGAGGCTCACTTGGTTAAGCGTCTGCCATCGGCTCAGGTCATGATCCCAGAGTCCTGGGATCGAGGCTCCCTGCTCCTTCTCTCCTTTCATGCTCTCTCTCAGTCTCTCAAATAAATAAATAAAATCTTAAGAAGAAAAGGAAAGAAAACGTTAAGCCAAGTGAAGGAAGCCAGTCACAAAGAACAGTCTAGTGCGTGATTGCCTGTGTAGGAAATGTCCAGAACAGACAAATCTAGAAGGACAGGAAGTAGATTCGTGGTTTCCTCCAGTTGGGGTAGTGCTTGAGACCTGATAACTAAGGGTACAAGGTTTCCTTCAGGGACTTCAGGGTTCAAAAATTTGTCGTGGTGCTGGTTCCACAACTCTTCTTTAGTGAATACACTAAAAGCCATTGAATTGTGCACTTTAAGTGGGTGAACTTTATGGGCTACGGATTCCTTTTCAATAACGTAACACAGGCGTATGAAGGAATACTATGGAGCCCAGACCAAGAAATGCAGAGGCTATTGGTGTGCTGATGTGTAGAGCTCCCCCACATACGTGGGTCAATGAAAACTGTAAAGAAGACAGCAAGTTACCCTCCATGTAAGGTGGAGGGGGGAGGGGCGCCTAGGGGCTCAGTGGGTTGAGCATCCAACTCTTGATTCCAGCTCAGGTCCTGATCTCAGGGTGATGGGATCAAGCCCCACCTTGGGCTCTGCACTCAGTGTGGAGTTTGCTTCAGACTATCTCTTCTTCTCCTGCTGCTTCTCCCCCATCTTACCCACCCCCAGCTCACTCTCTCCAAAATAAATAAATAAAATCTTTTTTTTTTTAAAGAGTAGGGGGAAGTCACACAGATCTAGTTTGCGTGTACAGGCATTAGAAAGCTGCTTTAAGGATGCCGGAGAAAATAAGAACAGGAGTTACTCGGAGAAGAAGAGAATTCTGTAGATGGAGGGCGGGAGTCGGGGGAGAATTCTCACTGTATATTCTTTACGAATCTGAAGAAGTTTAATCATGTCTGTGTGTTCCCTATTGCATAGCGAAAACATCCATGGACTAAACGAAACTCTTCATTCAACTTGTATTTCGACTCCTGCCATCTCTCTTTTTGTGGGGTGGGTGGCTGGACCCACACTTCGGGCTCTGCCACACAAACAGGGATTTGTCACACTGACCTGCAGAGCTGACAAGGGGCAGAAAGGAGGACCCCGGGTGACAGAGAGCAAAGGGTAGAACAGGGTCAGGAGTCAGGGCTCTGGTCCCAGCTGTGCCCTCGCCCTGTGACGCTGGGCAAGACCCTCCCCACCCTGGAGCCGGTTTCCTGGCCTGTGAGGGGAGGAACAGCGGGACTTGCTCCCCTCTCATCCCAGGAAGTCAGGAAGGAAGCCTGGGGAGGTGTGGGGAGGAGCCGCTCCCGCCCCGTGGAGGTGTCTGAAGGGGAGGGCTGTGTGTCAGGTGAGGTCAGAAGGTTTCAGCATTCGGCCCAGGAGGACGAAGGCATGGGGTGTGGGGAGCAAGAAGCTCCAGAAAAATGGGGGTGACAAAGAAAGGCAGCCTCCGGTCTCATCCCCACTGTACAGGTGCACTATGGTGAGGGCATAGCTCTGTGCGAGGTGCTCTCAGCCCTGTTTTGGCTTCTCTAATCCTGGGAAGCAGCAGTGTTATTCCCCCTTAAAGGGGGGGAGGGACATTCTTTCATGCTCAGAGAAGTGACTTGCCCTAGTGTTGCACAGATCCCAGATTCCAGAGAGCAGAGGGCTGAAACCAAAGGCATTCTCCTCCCACACCCTGAATGTCACCTGTAGGCTGGACCCAGGGTCCCACGGATTCTCCCAGCTTGAACAGCAGAATGTCCTTGCTGAGGCGTATCCATGACCTTGAAACCCGTCCTATTGGCCAAAATGAAACTGTGATGTTAAAAGTCGGGAGAACGGTATCCTTCAGCTGAAGACAAGTAACTAAAGGAGGCGGAAGGAAGACTCCACGGGCTTGGTTGTAGAATTGTCCACTGGCGCATGGTTCACTTTTCAGGATGCATGTCTCACTTCGATGTAGACCGTACCCTGTTTCTTTCACATGGAAAACCCTGATAGACCGTGGGAAAATAAGGTTTAAGGTTTATATAGAAAACACAAATGTTATTTAAAAAAAAAGAATTCTATAGTCTCTCATGGCTGTGGCCACATGGTACCATCTGATGAAAAATGCCCTTCCTGGGGCTGGGGAGGGGGTGGTCGAGGTCATGGTCCCAGGGACTGGGCGGCTGCCTACCTTATGATGCCCTGTGGATGACGCTCACTATTGTCATTCCCGAATGCTTACATAACAGTGAAATGGAACAACCTGTACCACCACGATGGCCAAGAATTTTCTTCCTATTTGTGTATGTCTTTTCAGACCTTCTGGTTCAGTCTAGACAAAGTGCAATCAAGCAAAACCATTCACCTGGTAAATATTTCTCTGAGCTTCAGTTCTGGGAGAGAGGGACCCCAATACCTTTTGGCCTCTATGACATTAGAGAATAAACCCTTCCAGAAAACCACAGCTTGTCTCCCTCCTTCCCTCCTTCCCTCTCTCCCTCCCATCCTCCCTCCTTCCCTTTTCTCCCTTCTTTCCCTTTTCTTTCCTTCCTTCCTTTTTTTTTTCTCTCTTCTTTTTGTTTCTCTACTAAAGAACCAGTCAGCTTAGAAGATGCCCAAATTGGGGGCAAAGGTAGTGAGGATGTAAATTTGACTAGCCAGGAAAAGAAGCAAAGTGTCCTTGCATTTCAGGATATCAGAATTGGCACTTTTAAGAAAATGTCAATAAACACATGCTCATAACCACCCTTGACATTCTTTCTAAGGAATTTTTCTAGGGAAGGCAGAACTCACCAACCAATTCTGACTCCTTGCAGCGCAGAAGGACATTAAAAATGACAGTTTGGGAGTCCTGTGGATGGCAACGAAACTTCTCCCTTGCCTTGCCCTGGACAATGGACACTTGCAGGCTCTCCCGACCAGGAGCGTAGATTCCTTTGCAGGAGGTACAAACTTCCAGAGGCCATTTAAAAGATGTTTTGCATATTTAAAAAATCTTTAACTTATATGTCATTCTTGCCTTTCCTTTTTAAAAAAAATTTTTTTAAAGATTTATTTATTTGAGGGGTGCCTGGGCGACTCAGTAGGTTAAGTGTCTGCCTACCGCGCAGTTCATGATACTGGAGTCCTGGGATTGAGTCCTGCATTGGGCTCCCTGCCCACTTCTCCCTCTCCCTCTGCCTGCCACTCCCCCTGTTTGTGCTTGCGCTCTCTCTCTCTCTGTCAAATAAATAAATAAAATCTTGGGGCGCCTGGGTGGCTCAGTGGGTTAAGCCGCTGCCTTCGGCTCAGGTCATGATCTCAGGGTCCTGGGATCGAGTCCCACATCGGGCTCTCTGCTCAGCAGGAAGCCTGCTTCCTTCTCTCTCTCTCTCCCTGACTCTCCGTCTACTTGTGATCTCTGTCTGTCAAATAAATAAATAAAATCTTTAAAAAAAATAAATAAAAATAAATAAATAAATAAATAAATAAAATCTTTAAAAATAAATAAATATTTATTTATTTGAGAGAGTGCACTCACAGTGGGGAGGAGCAGAGAGAGTCTTAAGCAGACTCAGAATCGAGCATGGAGTTCTAGGTGGGGCTTGATCCCAGGACCCTGAGATCCTCACCTGAGACAAAACCAAGAGTCAGTTGCTTAACTGAGTGCCCCACCCTTGTGCCCCTTGCCTTTCCTTTATAATGTCATTGTCTCCACCATTTAGGGACATTTAATATCATATCCTGTCTCCAGGGAGGTGCAGAGGGGCACTCCCAGCCTTTGGAATTGGCAGTTCCAGGTTCTAGCTGGGCCTTTTTTACTTTCTAACTATGGGATTGTGGCCAAGTCACTTCCCCACCCCAAACCTCAGCTTTAAAACCAAGGGTAATAAATTGTGATAACACGAACCACCCAACAAATCCAAGGTGCAAATACAGTCACACCTCATGTGTTCTCCCAACTAACTACCTGAGCTCCCAGTGCCTGGCTAGCAGGAAATCTCACATTTATTTCCCCTCTTAAGGCCTCCAGGTTGAGCAGGACTCTGGGATTTGGTCCAGAGTGGGTAGGGAGGACAGCCTAGTAACCCTCTGCTGCTGTTGCCTCCAGGTGCCACGGGGAGGTCGCTGTTGAGCACTGGCTTGGGGCAGTCTTCAAAGGTTTCAAGAGCGTCCCCAGGAGACAAAGCTTTGGCTGGAGACACTTGCCTGTTGCTCAGTCACAGCACAGTTAAGGAGTCTCTGGAGTGGAAGCAGAGGAGTAGTGCCAAAACAACCAGCCCACTGTCATTTCCCACTGCAGTTCTGCCCCTTGCAGGCCTGAGTGGGAAGAGCCATAGAGCTATTAGCCTTAGAGTGGGCAGATTTTAGGGTATGTAATTTATATCTCAATAAAGTCGCTTTAAATTTTAAATCGGTACCTAATTCCGGATGTGCGGGTAAGAATAACAAAATGAGCCTAAAGAAAGCAGGGAGAGAAAAGATTAAAAGGGATAAGAGCAGAATTTAGAACCCCGAAAAACAATAATGCTATTAAAGCACCTAAGAGTTGGCTCCTTGAAGAATAAATAAATAAATAAATAAAATGGAGAAACCATTTGTTACCCTGATAAAGAAAGAAAGGAGAAAGCACAAACACACCAAATAAAGATTGTGAGTGGAACAACCACAGCTATAGAGGAAATCAAAGAAATGATGCCCTTCTGCTCAGTTCTGTGCAAATCGGTCTGACAGTCTTGACCAAATGAATGGCTTTCTAGGAAAAGATAAATAATCAAAATGGTTTTGAAAGAAGATTTTTTTTTTTTTAAATCAGAAAATATCAGTTACCATAGGCTACGCTGAAAAACTTGCTAAGGAGTCACCCACCCAGTTGGTTAAGCATCTGACTCTTGATTTCAACTCAGGTCATTATCTCAGGGTCATGAGATGGAGCCCCCTGGTGGGTTCCATGCTGGGGGTGGAGCCTGCTTGAGATTCTCTCCCTCCCTCTACCCCCACCCCCCTCCCCACCTGTGCTCATGCTCTCTCTTAAAAAAACAAACAAACAAAAACAAGTCATCCATCCAGAGATGCAACTGGCTCAGCACAACGCGTGAATCCTACTAAACCTTTAGTGATTAGAGAATGCTGTTTTTAAACTGAGGTGAAACTGCGGTGGAGTCTGGAGAAAGAAGATGGCTTCCAGCTTTTTTCTGGTGAAGCTAGCCGATCAACGATAACCCAACAAAACCACCGTGATAAAAGGAAACCACAGACCAGCTTTACTCAGGAAGACAGATGTAAATATTCCAAATACGACATTAGCCGACAGATCCCACAGCACATTCAGATAATAAATGTGACAAATAGGTGCATTTGGTGCAGTTACAGAAGAGTTGTCCGATATCAGGGAACCTACGAATGGGACTCACCACACGAGGAAGTCCAAGGAAATGTGCTCATCTTCACAGATGATAGGTATTTGTTAAAGTCCAATTTCATCCTGATTTTTAAAGTCTCGATAAGTAAGAAGATAGCTAAGTCTCTAAAAATGCCAAGTTAAGTAAACCTCACGTCAGAAACAAGACTTGTGCTTGAGGGGAGAGATGCAATCTCCCGTCACCGCAACTGCCATTGAACATGATGCTGGGGGAATCATCCAACTCAGACAAGAAGCATGAAGCCTGGAAAGGAGGAAGCAAAAATTATTCTTGACTGCTTAGTTAGAAAAATGTAGAGAATCAATGGCAAAACCATGAGCAACAGTAGAATAATTCAATAAGCCGAGAGTGTACAAAATAAATAGTAAAAACAATATACAAGGATCTGTATTCACAGCACTCAGTAAATATAATTAAACAAAAGATTCTACTTACAATAAGAACCAAAAATGGGGCACCTGGAGTCTTAGCCAGTTAAGTGTCTGCTTGAGAGTCTCTCTCCCTCTCCCTCTGCCCTTTCCCCTGCTTGTGCTCTTTCTCTCTCAAATAAATAAATAAAATCTTAAAAAAAATAAGAACCAAAAAAGATAAAACACCCAAGAGCACAATAAATGTATACGATTCACACACAAAGAAAAATCTAAAAGACAGACAAGAAGGAAGATTTGACTAAATACCACAATTTCCTACGCTTTGCTAGAAAGACTCACTTGTGTAAAGATGACAAATTCTTCCCAAAATAAATCTGTGGATTTAGTATTTAGTTTTTGTTGCCGTTCTGGTTTTGTTTTGTATTTCAGAAACACACCGAATGTCAAATGATCCCAGCCCACGTTCCATTGATCAACGATCTTATTCCTCTCTTTTCCTTTCCAAGACTGTATTTTATGCTTTTCAGACCCATTTTTTTTTTTCTCTCAGTACCAATGAAGAGAATTCCGGCTTGGAGGCTTGAAAAATCACAGCAAAAGTGCGGTAGAATTGAAGGGAGAAAGCGATCCTTTCCCCCAGCAGCCACAGAGGAGAGCAGACAGCATTTTCCACCATCAACATCCCTCCTTGCAGCGTTATTCCGGCAAAGGAGTAGGCAAGTTCCCTGGTTTTTCAAGTTTGCTGCTCTGCCGGGAGGAAGGTAACCTTACCTTCTCCCAAAGGCTTTAATGCCACCCGGTCTTCTTACATAATGAAGTTGGCTCTAACAGAAATATTTTAAAGAGATCCCTTTGTTTTTCCAAAGGTTTAAGCATTTGTGAACTTTCTTTCATTGGCTCCTCTCTTCCCTCACGGGATGGGAGGCATGAAGTAAGAAAATCTGTTATATTTCTTATTTAAAACAAAGACTTTGAGAGCCTGGCCTCATTCAAACTGACATAGACAAGTTAGTCGAAAATGTATATGGGAAATGGAACATGCAGGAATAGCTAAGAAAATTCTGCGGTGGTGGGGGTAGTAATGAAATATCCCTGAGAGATGTTAAAATGTATTACAAAGCCATGGAAATTAAAAGGGTTTGATTCCAGCATTCAAACAAGCAGACAGATCGATGAAATAGAATGAAGTTCGAAAATAGACTCAAAAACATTCAGGAAAATAGTATTAAATAAAAAGGATGTTTCAAATTAGCATAGAAAAGCTGGGTTATCTCATGAAGCCACAGGACAATTGCAGAGACATCTGGGGAAGAGTGAAATTGAATTTCTGCTTTAATACACCAAAATAAATTCCAGATGGAGCTAAGTTATAATTTTTAAAAATATAGCCATGGAAGTGTGAGCACAAACATGGGAGGTTTATTTTTATAATCCCAGATTGTGGCAGTCTTTCCAAGCATGACACCAGAGTCAGAAATCACAAAAGATAAGACTGATAAAATGAACTACCTAAGAATTAAATTTTTCTTTGGGGTAAAAGTGAAATACCATTCGCAGAGTCGAGAGAGGATAAGCCAGGGAAGCATGGGCAACTTGTATAATAGAGTGTCACATTTTTTTAATATTCAAGGCTTTTAACATTAACAGGTCAGCAACTCAACAGAAAGATGGTCAAAAGATGTAAACAAGTAGTCACAAAGAAAAAGGACAGTTGTCTCTTAAACATAGAAATGGGGTGTTTGGTTGGCTCAGTCTGTTAAGCATCTGACTTTTGGTTTTGGCTCAGGTTGTGTTCTTAGGATCATGATCTCAGGACGGTGAGATCAAGCCCCACCTTGGCTCTGCACTGGACACAGAGCCTGCTTAAGATTCTCTCTCTCCCTCGCCCTCTGCCCCTCCCCGACCAGCACCCTCTACCCACTCCTGGTTTCAGCTCAGGTCATGATCTCAGGGTCCTAAGATCAGGCTTCGCACTCAGGACAGTCTGTTTGTCCCTCTCTATTCCTCCCCCAACCCCGTCTCTCTCTCTCTCAAATAAATAAATAAAATCTTAAAAAAAAAAAAAAAAAGGCTGGGGGGGGGGCGGCATGGAAATCCATTCAGCGGGATTCTATTGAAGCATTCAGGCATTCAAAGGAATGAAGTAAGATGTCCGTGCACTAATGTGGAACAATCTTCAATATATCACTAAGTAGGAAAAAATTAGCATGATGCAGATCGGTGTGTTGAATCCCCTTTCTACACAAAAACTGGCTATTCATGTATGTACGCAGACTATCTCTGAAAAGAGACCAAGGAATCCTTGCATTGCTTCTAAGCAGTATCCATTTTAATGTTTTATTTATCTATTTATTTTACCGTGTGTCTCTTACCTTTTAAAAAGACAAATCTATTTTTTTTAAGAGCCAAGAGTTTGCAATAAACATATTAGCTCTTTACAGGGGATCAGCCGTTTCCATGCCAGCATGTTTAAAATACTTGCTTTCAAACATTTTTTAATCCGATCCTCTAAAGCTCCGTTTGCTGCTTCTTGTGGAAACCTTCCCCTGTGCAAGAGAAATAGCTTGCCTCACAATAGAATCAAATGAAGTATGGAAACCGTTCGCGCAGGTTGCCCTGACATTTACCCAAAAAGCCCTTTGAATTCAGTAATTCATCTTGCTTCTGATTCAGTGCCGCCGGTAATTACTGATCCAGTAATTCAGTGGCACCTGCCCCGATGCTCACCCCACTAGACCTCGTCTCTTCCAGGGGGCCCCAAAGGCATAGACTTTGTGGCTCCGGGTTTCTTTCTAGCCGGGGATGGTCTGCCCCCGCGTGGCGAGCGGCTGTTATGACAACCAGAAGCGGCTCCTGATGTTTCCCTGGGGGTCCAGCCCAAGCGTTTTCAACGGAGGGCGCGGATAATAAACCAGCCAGGTTTCTGTGCAGGAGCGGGGCGTGTTTTCTTAGCACAATAGTCAGATATGTGGACTTTAATACACACAGAAGCACTCAAAAAAAGTTACGAAGTGCATTATTCTGGGCCTAATGAGTCACTGATTTTTTTTTTTTTTTTTTTTTTTTTTGTGAAATTCCAAATTCTGGTATTCTATGCTTAACAGACAAAACTGCTATGAAGATCCGTGGGGCGTGTTCAACCGGGATCAGCCTCAGTTTGACTTGACAGAGCGCTCACCGCGCCTCTCACCTTGACTCCTGAAGTTGCATGTTCCAGCCTGGGCATCCGCAGGGCCATATGTGGCCAAAGTTACCAAGTTGGGCCACATAATCAAAAATATTAAGGATGGTTCTAGAACAGGGGTCAGCACACTTTTTTTTTTTTTCCTTAAAGGGCTAGATAGTCGATAATTTTGGATTTGTGATCCATGTGGTGTCTGTCACAAGCGCTCAACTCTGACCGTTGCACCAGTGCTGCCTTAGACAATGTGTAAATCACTGTGTAAATATTTCCAATAAAAGTTTATTTATAAGAAGAGGTAGCAGGCCAGAGTGAGTTGGCCTGTGGGCCATTGTTGCCCAAACTCTGGTCTAGAATGTTCCTCCATGTCTTCAAAATCCAATGATACGTTACCGTGTTGGCAGCGTGATGTTTTGCTGTCCGCTGTCCCAGAATTGAGTGCAGTTCAGCAGTGGGACGAGTGACTGCTCTTTTGAGTTAGCGTGTCCATTTGGAGTGTGTTCCAAGGTCAGTATGTCCAGACATCTGGTGACTGAGTAAAGGCATAACCTTTGCGACTTGGGGAGAACGACGCCTTGAATCCCTCAATGCTGAAGTTGGCCCTAACGTCTTTGACTCAAGAAGTCAGCTCCAAAACGGTAGTCATCACCTTTTCATCCTCATCTGGCTGCATCAAAACACATCTGCTTCAATTTCTCCCAAAGATCCTGGGACCACATGTGCACAAAAAAAAAAAATTAAATTAAATTAAAAAAAAAATACATCTTCTGCCTCGTTTCCTTCATGGCTCCGTTAACCTTAAAAATAAAACTCTACTCATTTTACCAGCAAAATATGGGTTTATTCAAGAATAACAGAGAATTACAATGTCGGGCAAGTCAACTTCAGCAAAACCATGAGCAAGTCTGGAAAACAGGAGAGGTCTTTTATAGAGAAAAATGGGGTTGGGCGATGTTGTTGTAAACGCAAAGCCCTCGGTGGGGGAAACTGCAAAGTTGAAGTGCAGTGGCTTCTCACTGGCTGGGCTGTGCTTATCTCTCATTGGCTGAGCTGTGACTGTCTCTTATTGGCTGGGCTGTTGCTGGGGCCAGAGAAAATCTTTCTTCCTGCTGTTGGGGTAGTGAAGTATAGACTTTGTGCTGAGAATGCCAACTGTGTGTCTTCCCTTTGGTTGGCTGTTGGCCATAAGTGGTATGGCATGTGAGTCCCCCTACCCACCTTCAGACTCCATTTTAAATGAGGGTTTGGTTTCTTAGTTTTCCCAGGTGCATGTGGACCTCTCTCCTTCCCTTTGACTTGACCACATGAGGATCTCTTTCTTTTTCTCTCCCAGTTTAGGGCCAACCCTTGAGTGCATGACACAGTTGCTCCCCGAATTCACAAATTCTTGACTGGGCCACCTGCAGTGCTCCCAGCTCTTGGGGACTTCCTTAATAGCTGAAACCTGTGGAGTTTTTCTTTTCTTTTTTTGCCCCAGTATCAGAAAGGCCACCCTATTTTATTTTATGTTACTAAAATATTTATTGACTTAAGAGAGAGAGAGAGCATGGGCAAGCAAACAGAGGGGGAGGGAGAGGGGAAGCAGACACTCCCACTGAGTGTGGAGCCTGACGGAGGGCTTGATCTTAGGAGCCTGAGATCATGACCTGAGCGGAAATCAAGAGTCGGATGCTTAGCTGACTGAGCCCCCCAGGTGCCCCAGAAAAGGCCACTCCTTAAAGTAGAACAGGCAGGATCATCAACCCAGTGAGTGCTAGCGTGCAACCTCGAAAGACAGCATCCAGCCTGTAAGCCCCCATGGGTGCATTTACACTTCAGTACCAAACAAACAGTCTTGCTTCCAAGTCCCTGCTCAGGCAGGGGTGTAGGATTTACAGGGCAATGGGCTACATAGCAGTAGCGGGTTAGCCAGACACCCCCCCTCCCCAATACACACACACCTTTTCCTGTCATCCTGTTTGCAGGCCACTCCCTGCAGTTAGGATCTCTGGTTCCCTTTCTTGTCCTTTCTGTTTTCTCACATCCATTTCTTTGTATTTACATCGAATGCTTCACATTAATTTCTCTGTCAGAATAAACAGGCCTCTGTTTTCCCGAGCAGACCCTGACTGATAGCTACCGAGAAAGTGATAAGACACGTCTGCTACGGGGTGGGTACGTGCCGGGGAAATGTCACTGGAGAAAAATCACAGCTGGGTGTCGAGTAGCAACCTTCCTTTGGTGAGAACAGGAAACACTGACCCAGGATTCCTCACTCACTCTGGAAAAGGCACTTTCTAAACTCTTGGCCTAGAATCACAGTAGGGGATTGAGTGGAATCCATGTGCACCCAGAATCTCCAAATGGGCCCCTCATTTAGAAATGGGGTCACTTCAGATGTAATTAAGGTGAGGATATACAGGGGATCAGCCTTGATTAGGATGTAGTCTTCAATCCAAGGACTCGTGTCCTCGGAAGAAGAGGAAAAATACACACACAGCGGAGAAGGCCAAGTGAAGCCCGATGCAGAGACTGGAGGGAGGCAGCCACTAGCCAAGGAGTGCCCGGGGTCACCAGAGGCTGGAAGAGGCATGAAGGACCCCCCTACCCTGTGAGCCTTCCAAGGAAGTGCGTTCGGCCCTTGCTGGCTCCTAGATTTTAGATTTTTAGCTTCCAGAGCTGTGAGAGAATAAATTTCTATCATTCCAAGTCGCCAGTTTTGTGATAATTTGTTATAGTAGCCTTAGAAAATTAATATAATCACTGAATTCTCACAGAAAAGCTATGTTTCAAAAGGATCCTGGAACACTAGGTTCTTTCCTATGGATCTCCTGGGTTTCCTGAAAGTGGGCGCGTCGTCCATTCTTCATGCTATTTTAAGGACTTTTGCTGCTGATTTACCACAGAGCCACCTCCGTCCTCTTGGGGAGGAGCCTTCCAGACCCACGGGTGGGGAGTGGGGCAGTGAACCCACCCCGCTCCCCTCCTGCACGCCCTCCCACCACATCGTAGCTTTGAAACTGAGTCCACACTCAGTGGCAGGTGTGGAAGGTACAAAGGAAATGAGAGTCAACAGCAAACCCACTCTGTTCCTGATTGTGACTCTTGTGTGGCCCCTCCATGGTGTGTGGTATCCCCCCTCCCTCTGGCTGTCAGTATAGGAGACCAATAGCCTGTTGTTGCTCTCATCTGTCCAGGGTTGGCTGTGGCATGTTCGCTGTCCCCAAAACCCTGGGGTAGGAATCCCTCCCTCGCTGCTGGGATGAGGAGGAGAACATCAGAGGCGCTCTGAGGCTGACCTCGTGGAGACTTTTCTCCACACAGAGCATAGGTGGTCACAGGCCTGAAACTGAAAGGGGCTTAGGTCTAAGTGAGAGACCATTTTCCAAAACTGGAAAGGATGATAAAGTGTATCATTTCTGGGGCCACCTGAGTGGCTTAGTGGGTTAAGCCTCTGCTTTTGGCTCAGGTCATGATCTCAGGGTCCTGGGATCGAGTCCTACATTGGGCTCCCTGCTCAGCTGGGAGCCTGCTTCCCTTCCTCTCTCTCTCTGCCTGCCTCTCTGCCTACTTGTGACCTCTTCATCAAATAAATAAATAATATCTTTTTTTAAAAAAAGAGTATCATTTCTGGAAATGGTAAGGGCGTGAGCAGAGTCCAGCCCAAAGGAGGGGGTCCTAGTGACTTCTGCAGAATTCTGAGCCTACAGGGCCCCTGCCCAGAGAAGCTACTTCCTGGGGACTGCCGCTTCTTTCCAGGCTTGCATTTGTCTGTTTCATGATGGTGCCCACGGGGAGCCCTGTCTCGGGGAACAAGTGAAAAGAAGTTTGGCCTCCCAAGAGTGTCTAAAGCCCACTCTGAGCGCCTGGACCAGCCCCAAGCCAGCATCTCCTGGCGTCAGGTGCTCCGGGCTCCCCGCGCCTTGAGAAATATCCTCCACGTGACCGCCAGGGGGCAGCCGCGCCCACAGAGCCTTCTGGCGCGGAGACTCGCAGGCAACACCCAGTATTTTTAGAAATCTCGATACCGGGCTCCGGCTCTGCCGAGGCCAAGTAGACACACCAGTGCCCCTTCTCAATCTCCAGACTCCGTTTTTTCATATTCAGATTTCTCCGTAACCAGCCAGTCGGCTCACTTAAAGAATTTGCCACCCCTTATCCATCCATTCTTAGCTTCCAGTACATGTCTTCTGTCTGCAAGCGCTCGTAGCCTCCGTTATCTCTCTTCGTCTGATTTCGTGTTTACATCTCATTTGTGCCCGCAGAGACTTCATCCGCTGATGTGGCTTTAAGATAGCGTGTAGTCTCCAGCGACCCACACGCACCAGCTGTCGTACTCCACGCAGCCTTGCCTGGGAGTTTAAAGGTTATGGAACCCACAGGAATGTTCTCTGCCTGTCGGCTCATTTCTAGCTCTTGCTGTGACTGCTGTTGGATTATGGCAGCGTCCTGAGGGGAGGTTGAAGTCCAGAGCCAGTGCAAAGGCAACCGTTCAAACCTTATTCTCATATTTTGCAGTTCGCCTTCCTTTTGGCTTGCTTTGCTCTTAATATATATGTGTGTATGTATATATATATATATACACATACATATAGATGTGTATATGTATGTGTATATATATATTTTATTCATTTATTTGAGAGAGAGCATAAGCCGGAGGGAGAGGGACCAAGGGAGAGGGACAAGCAGACTCCATGTTGAGCACAAAGCCCCAGGCAGGGCTCTTATCCCTGAGTCCCCAGATCATGACCTGAGCTGAAGGCAGACATTTAACGGACTGAGCCACCCAGGCGCCCCATCCCTTTTTTTAACGGCTTGGACAATATACTGGGCTACCTTATATCTTTCTAAGCAGATCTCTAGGTATACAAAGGAGGTGGTATTAGGATCCTTTTTCAGTGCAAATTGTCTGAAGTTACTAAATGATATCCTGTAAAAAATGCTCAGGTTTTACTTATCGTATGCAAAAGAATAAAATCAGTAAATTCACAGTCCCACCCTCCCCTGCAGTGTTCACTAAGTCTTGGCTCCTGTGGTGGCTAAGGGCGATTACCTATTCCACCTCAAGGCTTCTAGGAGCCCTTGACCTGGTAAAGCAGCTAGGGGCGGGCAGAGGGCTGGGGGGCAGGGTGCGGTCCAAAGACAGGGAAGCCGGGCTCCTGCGGGCTCCCTCCTTTAAGCAACCAATGACCTTGAGTGTGTCCTCGAACCTCCCAGAGTTCTAATTAACCTTCTTGGAGCTAACTCTTCAAGGGCCACTGTCCACTGACTGGCACACGGCCCGCCTACACCAGAGAAATTCTGAAGCCCACTTGCCCAGCCAGGCCAGGTGCATCCAGGAGACAAAGAGGTGGAAATGGCATTTCCTCATCTGGCTAATTTATGGCAGTCCCCGCTCAGCCCTCAGTCTCCTAAGAGGCTCCGAAGTCTGATTTGTCTGCATGTACCCTGGAGAGGTGGACCCTCACAACTCGTCCCAAGAGTCTGAGAAGCAGAATCGGCATAAGGTATGCGGCTGGGACGCAGGGTTTGGTGGCCAGGGGACCACATCCTGGGGACTGCTGCCAGTGAATTGGCCTGGTTGCCTGGTGAGGCAGCTGGCTTGCCGGATGTGCGTACCCCTCCCCCATGCTGCTCCATAGTAATTGTGACCTGGGGCTGGGGCAGCTCTTCTGTCCCTTCAAAGCTGAGGCTGTAAATCAGTGGTCTCTGGGTAGAATTCAACTCAAGGTCATGTTTTGTTTGGCCTGCATATTTTTCTTTTCTTTTTAAAAGATTTTATTTATTTATCTGACAGAGACGCAGAGAGAGAGGAAACAAAGCAGGGGGAGTGGGAGAGGGAGAAGCAGGCTTCCCACTGAGCAGGGAGCCTGATTTGGGCAGGGGGACCCTGAGATCATGATGCTTAGCCACCGTGCCACCCAGGCACCCTGGCTTGCATATTTTTCTTAAAAAAACAGAATTAGGTGGCAACATTTAAGAGATTTCAAATAAATATCTACATTTCCAGCTTCTCTTAAAACTCCCGGGGTCCATTAAGGCTGTGCCTGAATTCCCAGATGGCTGGCTTTGCTCCCTACACTCTCTATCTGTAGACATCAGGGCTGACTGCAGAGTTTAACTACCCACGGGCAATCTTATTTCCTAATTCCTGAGCCCCTGGGGCTGCCTCACCAGAGCCTTCAAGCGCCCACCTCCACTTCTAAACGTGTCCTAATGATCTGAAGAGCACACACACCACAGATTATAATGAAAGACTTTAATTTTTAAAAAGAACTTAACTCCTCCAAGGCATGTTGCCCTATCCAGGGAACACATAGAACATTCCATACAAAGTATTAAGGTCCCGTTTAATATTTTTTAAAGATTTTATTTATTTATTTGAGAGAGAGAGAGAGAGAGAGAGCATGAGAAGGGGGAGAGTCAGAGGGAGAAGCAGACTCCCTCCCGAGCAGGGAGCCCGTTGCGGGACTCGATCCTAGGACTCCAGGATCACGACCTGGGCTGAAGGCAGATGCTTAACCAACTGACCACCCAGGCGCCCAGAGATTCCGTGTCTAAAGAGCTCAGGACAATAGCCGGACGGGCCGATTGCTCTGGGCATATTCAACCAAATTTTAACGTATGGGCACAGGCATCTGAAAATGTGTGGCTTATAAAAGGATTGATGGGTGCTGAGGGGAGGGTGCTGAATATCCGGTCCCTTGAGGACCGGGAGGACTGCAGCTCATAGGACCTCCTTCTGCCTTAGAAGTCCCAAGAGTCCCAGTGGGGGGAAGCGCCAGCTGCTGGGCCTGGGGTCCCAGCCACCGTGCCTGCTCTGACTCACATCACGTGTCACATGCTCTCGGGGTTCCCCTCCAAACCTGAGCTCTAGGTCCACCTGCCTTCCCCGTGGGCAACCTGGGTCTGTTGGAAGCAGATAGCTCATGCAGGGTCCATGAGGGGCAAGCAAGTGTGAGACGGTTTCCAGCAGCCCTTGATCCCCGGAGATGCTGGGCAAAATGTGTCCATGTGCATTTTTCAGGTCCCGGGGATCGCAGCTTTTATTAGATTTCCAAAGGATTCGGACCCCAAGAAGCACTCATCATGGGGACTATAGTCGTCCAGGGCAGAGCTCTGCCCCAGAGATGTCCTAACCCCTGCCTCCAAGCTCTCCTGCAGGCACCACGGCCAGCCTGTGAAGCCAGGGCTGCAATCGGCTGCTCCAGATTCGTCCACTGAGAACGGCCAACGATGCTTGTGGGTAAGCAGGCCGAAACCACGGTGCGTGTTGTCTGCGATTCTCGAAGGTCAGGGAACTCCAAGTGGGTTTTCTTCCACTGCCCTGAGCAATGGCCCCAGCACCACATGCCTCCCCCCTAATTCTTTTCCTCCTCTCTCATCTTCGAGGGATGATTCCCAGAGAATCTTCTGTCTGATGAGGAGGAGAATGGCCAAGAAAACTGCTATCTCTGGGAGAGGGGGCAGAGCGGGGGGGAGGGGGGGACACTGTCTGAGTCGCCTGTGGTCGTCCCAACAGAACCCAAATCAAACATGACACACTCCTCATCTCACAGTTCTGGAGGCCCCAAGTCCGAAACCATGGTGTGGCAGGGCCACGTCCCTGTGAAGCCTGTAGGGGGAGACTCTCCTTGCCTCTCCCAGTCTGGCTGTGGCCGGCAGTCCTCGGCCATCCTTGGCTCACAGAGGGGTCACTCCAGTCTCCACCTGTCTTCACGAGGGTTCTCCCCATGTGTCCATGACCTGATTTCCCACATCTTATAGGAGTATCGGTCATAATGAATGTGGGCCTACCCCAGGGACCTCATTTTCACCTGATGACATCTGCAAAAGCCCTCTTTCCAAGTACGGTCACATTCACAGGGACCAAGGTTAGGACTTGAACATGTCTTCTCGGGGGGACACAATTCAACCACGATGGGCACATCGTCTCAAAAGGCCCTGTCCCCTTGATGCCATGTGTTACCACTTACCCAGACCCACTCTTTCTCTGGGGTTCTGGGGAGGCAGGTGCACCCCTCTCTCCCCTTGGCACCCATTCTGAAGTGGAAATTTTTTCTCCAGCATCTCAGTCCTATAGGAAGTGAATTATTTTGAGATTAACACGTGTGAGTAGGAAGTGTCTCTTTGTGTATTTCTGTGGCGCGTGTGTGCCTCTGTGGGTATGCATGTGCGTGTGGGTGTGAAAGTGTGTGTGTTTGGAGGGGGTATGTGTGAAGGGTTGATGTAGGGGAGGGGCAGGAGGGAGGGAGGAAGAGGAGGCCAGAGTCACTGTAGCAAGGGCGTTAGTGACAAGGGCAGAGTGGAATTGTCCTGTGACTAGGGCAGGGGGTAAGCTTGTGATAAATATGGGAGTATTATGCGTCTGGTCTCAGTCCTATAAAATAGGATACTAGTTCAGATACTGACTGTTATTTTGACAGGAACCAAAATAACAGGGGTCTAACGAAGGTCAGAGTTAGTTTGTTTCCCATAATGCCTGAGCTGATGGGTGAGCAGGAAGGCAGGGCGACACTGCCCCACGACGTTGCCCAGACTCTCGCTGCTCTGCCATCCCTGAGGATGCTGTCCTTTTCCAGAGTCACAGCTGGCTCACTACCACATCCCCGTCCCAGCCACTGGGAAGGCGGGACAAAGGGAAGTGGAGGACGCACCCTTTCCTTCTCAAGAATCCCACTTCTATGGGCCCAAACGTCACTACGTGACCTTGCTAGGACCCTGCAAGGGAGTCTGGGAAGTAGAGCTCTTCTCAGAGAGAGGCCGTGATCTCAGGACTGCTGCTAAAATCAACAAGGCAGGGACAGACACTGGGGAGCAGCTGGCAGTCCCCAGGGAAGGAATGGGACTGCAGAGGAACAGTGCTATGAAGCTAGCTAACCCCTCACCCTTTACGATCTGCAAAACACCCTAACGACATCGCTACCAGAAAGAGCACACCAGGCACGGGATGAGAAAAACCAGATCGCCAGGCAGAATCGGTCCGGCTTCAACCAACCGTGGGATCACGACAGAGGTTTTATCTCGGGGAGGTGCGTGCGGGGCCTCTCCACCGCCAGCTGGTTTTCGATGACGTAACACGCCTTGCAGCTCTCCAGGACGCGGGCCTGGAAGTACGCCTTGTCCTTCTCCTGCCAGGAGTCCGACTCGATGTACACGTTGAACGGGTCGTGGGAGTGCTCCAGCTTCTTGGAGCGGATGTAGCTCAGCATGATGCCCAGAGTGAAGAAGCCGAAGAAGCCCAGCACCATGAGGATGTAGAGCGCGGCCAGCTGGCCGTCCTCGCTGCGCGGCGACCTGCGCGCCACGCCCGACACGTTGCCGCCCGGCGCCCCCGTCCCCAGCCGCCACAGCGCCGTCAGGAAGGGCGTCAGCGCGGTGGTGTTGGGCGGAACCATCCCGGGCCTCTACTTTCTGCTGCGGGGGCTCGAGCTTGCCGAGAAAACGTTCTGAAAGAGAAGTGCAATCTGAAATCGGAAACGGTGTCGTGGCCCAGACCCGCGCGCACATGCGCATTTTGTGACCTCTCCGGGCAGAGGAGGGCCCGGACGTACACCCGAGTTCCCGGCAGGTGCCCAGTTGAACCTGCACAGAGCCTCTCTCTCTCTCTCTCTCCCCTTTTTTTTTTCTTTTTTAAAAGATTTTATTTATTAATTTTACAGAGAGAGCACAAGAAGGAAGAGAGGCAGGCAGGGGGGTGGGGGGGAAGCAGGCTCCCCGCTGAGCAGAGAGCCCGATGTGGGGGCTCCATCCTAGGATACTGGGATCATGACCTGAGCCTAAGGCAGAGGCTTAACCCACTGAGCCACCCAGGTGCCCCATGCACAGAGCCTCTCTTGACTGACCAATCAATTGATTTCCTTTTTTTTTTTTTTTTTTTTTTTTTTTTTTTAGGTTTCATTTCTTTTTTTGACAGCACAAGCAGGGGGAGCAGCAGAAACAGAAGGAGAAGAAGGCTTCCCACGGAGCAGGAAGCCCAATGCGGGGCTGGATCCCAGGACCCTGAGATCATGATCTGAGCTGAAGGCAGACGCTTAACCGACTGAGCCACCCAGGAGCCACGATTCCCTCTTATTTCCACTCACTTCTCCCACCGCCTACCTCCACGGGTGAGCGCCAGTATGAGCTCCTCTAATATACACCCTGGATTATGTGTGTGTGTTTTAGTTTATGTGCTATGGACCGAATTTAGTCCCCCAGTTCACATCTGGAAACCCTAAGCCCCAGTGGACTGCACCTGGAGATGAGGTCTTCAGGAGCTAAGTCAGGTTACAGGAGGCTGCACAGGTGGGACCCTAACCTGCTAGGACCATGGCCTTCTACTAAGAGAGGGAAATCTCCCTCTCCTACATGAGGACCCTATGAGAAGGCGACCACTTGCAAGCCTGGAGGCGAGCTCTCACCAGGAACCAACCCTTCTGGAACCTTGATCTTAGACTTACAGCTCCCAAACTGTGAGAAAACAGATGTCTATTGTGTAAGCCCCCAGGCTGTGGGATTTGGTCATAGTGGCCTGAGCTAGGATGGGTAAGTGGTACAGGGTTACATATCTGCCTCTCCTTCCTTCTCCTCCTTCCATTGTGGCTTTTTGGCCTTTGGCCTCGAAGGGCCAGAGTGTTCTAGCTTGTGCTGTGTTGGTCCCCTCCCTGCCCCCCTGTCCTGTGCTGAGTGGCTCTCACAGGCCATGTGGAAAGAGACAGTATCCCCATCACTTCAATCTGGATGTCGGCATCACCGAAAACCCAGAGAACAGGCCTGGGAACTGTGAGAGCTTATGTTTCCAAGAAGCTCTGGAATTCTGTCAGGGGGTTCATGAGTCACTGATAAGCTCAACAGGTTTTATTCATATCTTTGAGAACATGCTGGCCTCCATCCTGCCACCACCACCCCCCGCCCTCTAGGCCTCGCTGGGAGACAAAATACCCAGAGCCAACTTGATGAGGCCTCCCGTGAAACTGGACCCACAAGGGGCTACAGAGGGCTGACCAGATTCCCAGGCCTCACCCAATTCTCAGGGCTCTCAAAGCCATTGTGAGCAACATTCACTCAAGACACCTTGGAGTGGCTGTTGAAACTAAGGGTGACGGTTTGGGACCATAGTTGCTGGTCAGAAACCCCATGGAAAGAGAAATTCCGATGTACATGGTTGGGCAGGGTGGGAGGGGTGGTGCGGGCTCAGCCTCTCCCAGCTCGGGTGGGGGCTGTGACATCACACATTGTCTCACCAGGACTGATGTCAATCTAGAGCTGTTTCTTAGGACTGGCTTAAATTTTGCAACCTCTGAACAGAGCCCTGGGGGGAGATGCTTGGTACCTGCCCTAAGCCCCTCTCCCTCTACCTGTCCCTGGGATGTCGGTGCACCCCAGAATTCCTGTTGGCCCTTGCTTCTCACTCTGCCCTCTCCCTGGGTGGTTGCACCTGCCGTTCAGGATCCCCCACATGGCCATGACCCCAGGGGCCCTTCTGAGTGCCAGAGCTGGGTGCCCCATGACCTGCCAAGGATTCATATACTTTCAGCCAAACCCCAGGCCCCTCCACCTCAGCCACACCCCTCCTGCCATGCGCCTCAGTGAGCAGAGGGGTTGTGTACCCACCCCCCACCCCAAAACCTGTCAACCCCACTGCAAATACCAATAGATCGGTCCTCGGCTCAAAGGCCTTTCCAGGTTCTGCCCTACCTTTAGGGTGAAACACCCCATTTTCGGCATGGATATGGGGCCAAATGCAAGGACTCTGGCCTCCCCTCTTATTTGACTATTGTCACTTGCCCAGACGCTATGCTCCAGCCTGGCTGGCTGCTTGCCCAGCCCTGTACACATCACCCCCACTTTCCACGTCTCCAGCAGAGGCAGCCCCTCCTTCCTGGCCCACAGAACCTACTCATGCTTTTGAGTCCAGCTCAGCCTTCTCTGATGTGTGGGGCTGGCTTAGCACCAGCAAGCATGCCCATAAAGGCTGCTGTGCTCCCTGCTGACTTCACGACAGTCATCATCCCTGTCCTGCACCCTGTGCCCCGCAGCTTCCCTAGCCTGGTGCTTGGCACGCAGCAGCTGAGGAGCTGTCCTGAACTCCTTAATACCTCCTGATGGTGTAACACCTGATTCTTCATAACCTGAGTATCTAATGAACAGATGCTTCCACTGTCTCCCTCTGAGAGCCCAGACTCAGGGAGCAGAAGTGGAGGAGGAGAAAGAGACCCATTGTTGGAATTACACCTCCACTCAAGGTTTGGATTCTGGCCTTCCTGCTTTCCGGCTACATGACTCTGGTCACGTTCCTTAGACCTGTTCAGTCTTTTTCTCTTTGGAAATGGGGAGAAACATCACTGACATCTGGAGCTGTTGGATCACTGACCCAGCGTGCAGAGACGGCGATGTAACATAGGACACATGGCGGTGCCCACTTAGGGTCCTGAGGGTGAGTGCGTTGGTTTTTCCAGCTTTTTAAGAAATATCAGCCAGGACACCTGGGTGGCTCAGTTGATTAATTACCTGACTCTTGGCTTTGGCTCAGGTCATGATCTCAGGGTCGTGGGATCGAGCCCTGTGTTCTCTCCCCACCCCTCCTTCTGCTTGTGTGTATGCTTTCTCTCTCTCTCAATGAATAAATAAAATCTTTGGGGGGAAAAGGAGGGGGGGCTCAGTCATTAAGCAGCTGCCTTCAGCTCAGGATATGATCTCAGGGTCCTGGGATCGAGTCCCATGTTGGGCTCCCTGCTCAGCAGGGAGTCTCTTCTCCCTCTCCCTCTGCCTCTGCCTGCTGCTCCGCCTGCTTGTGCGCACTCTCTCTCTCAAATAAACAAATAAAAACTCAAAAAAAAAAAATAGAATGATGGTAGAAAACCTCCAGAGGTTAATTGGTTTAGAACCAATAGCGCCACAGAGCAAGTGAATTTAACAGTAACTTCTACACCTAATTCATATGTGTGGGATCACGGAGAAGACATGTTACTTAAAATGAGATGGACTTTCCTATGGCCAGAGGAGGTAACCAGAAACATCTGCGTTGAAAAACCTGGCAGGCCAACCATCCTCAGTCTTGCTTTAAGGTAGTGGTGCTCAAATTTTGGCACGCTTTAAATGCCTGCCTGCCTGCCTGCCTTCCTTCCTTCCTTCCTTCCAAGATTTATTTATTTTAGGTGGGGGAAGGAGCAGAGGGAGAGAGTGTCTTAAGTAGACTTTGCCCTGAGTGCAGAGCCCAACAACGTGTAGCTCGATCTCACGACTCTGAGATCAGGACCTGAGCTGAAACCAAGAGTCGGTTGCTTACCCGACTGTGCCACCCAGGTGCCCCGGCACACTTTAGAATCACCTTCTAAAAATGCAGAGTGTTGGGCTCCACTCCCAGAGTTTCTGATCTAGAATGGCTGGTGTGGGGTCTGAGAACTTGCGTTCCAACAAATTCACAGGTGCTGCTGAAGCTGCTGGCCTGGGGACCCCCGCCTGGTGACCTATGGGAATCATCTGGAGAGCTTTAAGAGAAGTACTGATGGTCAGATTCCCCCCTCCAAAGACTGTGCGGTCCTTGCTTTGGGTTCCTTTCTGGCATAAATCTTCCTAGGTGATCCTGATTTGTAGCTAAGGCTGAGACCTACCGGACTATGGCACCTTAGGAAACTGACCAATTTTTCATACTGCAAGGTGCCAGGAAGAATTTGATAAGAGAAATGATTTCATAAAGTACTTTTCAAAACCTCATTTGTTTTTTAGATTTTCTTTTTTGGTCTTCTACGTCCCTGATAGAATCTGAAGAGGAGACACAGGGAGAAATTCTCAAGTCTTCACCATAAGCCCAGCTGCTTCCCACCTAACTCACGCGGACACCTTAAATGATACAGCTTCCAAAAGACCCGAAAAGTCAAGTTCATTAACTGCCTTTCAAGTAATGACTTGAATTTTTAAAGAAAAAAATCTCCTTCTTACTTTACATTTAATTCATTGTATTGCTTTTGCGAAATGCCCTCTGTGCCCCCAAGGCCTGCCTGCTGGGTCACGTGGTGTTCTGGGTAATGAGTCTCAAAATGTGTTTGGCAATGCCCTCTTAATAATCAGCATGGTGTAAACGAACTCAATCTGCATGTCAGCTGGGGGTTTATGTCCCATTCTCCAAGTTCACTTCCATTATAATGCCAACGCACTGCCCAATGGCCACTGTTTCAGACCACTGGACTCACAGGGATTTGAAGAGCAACAAAGCCAGCAATTTTAACTTACAAGAAACTGGGCTCCACACAGTTCAGCTGACCTGCCCAAGGTCATGCCTCTTATCAGAAATACATCTCAAATGTAATCTTGTAGCCATGACCTCACATTTTATTAGTACAGAATAAGGAGTTCTCAGGACTTTGCAGAAAGGAGATGGATTCTAGAATTAAGGTCAAGGGAACTTGAGGACCTGGCCATTTATATCAGGTAAAACCAGGTCTACCCAAATGAGGACTGGCTTGGGACCCGAAGATGCCATCAGAAGACCCCCTTCCCTACTTTTTGTAGCTTGCACAGTGACGAGGGGGCTGGGGGTGGGTGGCAAGCAGCAGGAACCGGGGAGGTCCAACTCTAAACACAACCTGTTTTATGCCCCCACTCATGCTGAACATTCTCAAACTGGCCTTAGTGGGTCTAGAAAGAGAGGGCTTCTAGAAGCGTCTGCTTTGGCATGGGTTTGAGACTACACGTGCAGAACAGATACTGCCCCTAATCAAGGTTAGTACAATTTTCTTTTTTCTCCAAAGCTCACACATACCAACTGGGTCTCCAGTACCCTGGGATTGGAAGGTCCCCAGCTGCACCCAGAGGAAAAGAGGGCAGTGAGGGATGTCACATGGTGCTGGCACACATCACCCCCGTTTGCATTTCTCTCACATGTTCCAGCTCCGTGCGTTGTCAGCACTGATAACAGCCTGGAAGCTTTTAGAACAGATTTCCCAGCCCTGCCACCTTGCCTTCTTGCTCAAGCATTTACTGAGCAACGAAGGTTTCTGTGGGCTGACTCCGTCCATACTTCTGCTGAGAGTGTTAGATGCTGGGGAGGGGGTCGGGGGGTGTCCAATTCAGAGCCAGGAGATCTGAATTCAGGCCTCCACTGGGCCTCAGTTGACTTATCTTAGTAAACAGGCGTAACGTTCCTATCATCTTTTTTTTTTTTTTAACATTTTGTTTGTTTATTTGACAGAGAGACAGTGAGAGAGGAAACACAAGCAAGGAGAGTAGGAGAGGAAGAAGCAGGCTTCCTGCTGTGCAGGGAGCCCGAGGTGGGGCTCGATCCCAGGACCCTGGAATCAGACGTCAGCTGAAGGCAGATGCCTAACTGACTGAGCCACCCAGACGCCCCACGTTCCTATCATCTTAACAGCATTCTTTAAGCATTTCCTCAAAGAGCAGCCAGTCCTGACATCATCATTAGGCTTTACGTGCTTGAGGAAGCAGAATTAGGGCAAAGCCAATTATGGATTAGCCTAATTTGGGTAAATATGATCTTACTGCGTCAAGAATTCTGCAAGCATATTTTCCCTGGAAGCCACTGTCAATTATTTTCATCTTTATCTCGACAAATTCTGGAGACATATTTACCTCCAAGCAGATAAAAAGCCAACAGGGGCCCCCAGACCCTTCCAGGGTGTGAAGGATGGCAACGTGACCCAGCGAGCTGGTGAGGGGGACCCAGCCAAACTCAGTATGGGAAAAAGGACATGCATTTTGGCATGGAGAATGGACGGGAGGATTCCCAGACTCTGGAGGGTAGCTGAAGTCACACAGAAAGAGGGCAAGTGGACTATCACCTTCAGCAACCTAAATAAATTTGAGGAGCCTCAGTTTTCTTATCCAAAAACTGAGCATAATGGAATCTCCCCCGATTACACCACAGGGTTCTGTGAGACGTGGAACAAACCCATAACTTTGCTACCTCTAAATTTTGTTGCTCTCTCTCCAAGAGGGGCGTGACCGCCATATTTGCTTGTCAAAATTCTACTGGTCCTCCAAACGCCTAGTCCTATGCCAACCTGGGTGCAAATGCCCCTCTCCCCCTTTGATCACCTGGTGCCTTGACTGTACTGCCCATATTCTAATTTGTTTCACAGTGATTTATGGACTTGTCTGGGCATTTCCTTCCAGAAGCTCAGGAAGGTCAGAGACTGTCTTGCTCACCTTGTCCCCACTCCAGCATGCAGAACCGTTCTATAAGAGATTGCTGAATTAAATGGGGGAGGCAAAGTATTAGATTCAACACAAACGCAATGTGATTGTTGAGTGCAAATAACCAATGAAGTATAATACACTCGTGAAAGAAATTGGTAAGTAGCCAAAAGAAAACCTCTTTCAATATAGTCTGGTTTTATATAATAAAATGTAAACAATTTTTATTTATATTTATGTATTTTATTAGTATTATTTATTTTGTATATTAAAATTGATATTATTGTTATTATTATTAAGATTTTATTTATTTATTTGACAGAGACAGACACAGCGAAAGAGGGAACACAAGCAGGGGGAGTGGGAGAGGGAGAAGCAGGCTTCCCACTGAGCAGGGAGCCCCGTGCGGGGCTCGATTCCAGGACCCTGGGATCATGACCTGAGCTGAAGGCAGACGCTTAATGACTGAGCCACCTAGGGTTCCTAAAATTGGTATTATTAACATAGTTACATACGTATCCACAACCTACTTTCTTCCTAAAAAGGTTTAAGGCGGTCAGTACTCGTTGACAGTATGGCTGAATTTTTATCCCTTCTCCACTCCTGATAACCCCTATCCCGTTTTTTCTTTCTTTTTTCCATGTTACTTAAACTTTAAACTATGCTAATACGTTTTTCTTATTTATTATGTCCATTGCTTATTGTTTGTCTTCTCCACCGAAACTCAAGCTTTTGTGTGCCTGTGTTCTTCTGCATGCATCTCAAGGTCTCGATCAGCATCTGGCATACGGTAGGGGTGCGATAAATATTCATGGCATGCAGGTGGGCATACGGGAATGCGTGAATGAGTAAATGTCCCATTCGACTACCAGAAAGCCCCAACCACCAGCTCTACCGTCAGAGACTTAAGATGACAAGACTGAGTCCTCTGATGTCTTTACAGTGTACTTTTTTTTCAAAACAATCCAATTTCTAAGAGCCAGTCCAAAGCCAGACCTCCAGGGATATTCTTAAAAGGGAGAACGCTTTCCTCACAACCATCCCTCACTGGCCTCTGATGGGCTTATGAAACAGATCACAGAAAGCGGGTTTTGGCCCCCTCCTTAGCCATCCACAGATCAGAGTCAAGATGCTTTCTGGCAAGTCACCGCATATGAATTTAAACAGCTGTGCGATCACACCAAAGCTCCCCACCACCAGGATCGTAAATGACAGCAGTGGTTACTGATCAGGACTTTCGTTAGTGGAACTAGAAGCTCCTTCTTAAACCTAAATGGGGCCTCAAACAGTTCACATACAGCAGTTTGAAAAATCCGGGGTGGCTGGGGTTGGGGGTGGGAGGGAGACAATGTAACAGGTGATACAGATCCTGAACATACACAGAGCTGCTACTCGGTCAAGTTTCTTCCAGAAGTTCCCCAATTACTACAGTCAAGAGCAGATACCATCAATGTACTCCACGTCCCATGCCTTTTCCCCAGGGAGATGCCAAGGCCCAAGAACCTTCCTGGTCAAGAAATTCAAAAGTTCCCTTTGAGGCCGGATGTATCTGCAGGTACCGCCTGAGCTGGATGGTGGTCTTTGAAACGGAGAGGGGACTGGGATCTTGGGCGGTTTTAGTTTTCTTTGGGCCTTGGAGGTAGTTCCCAAATTTTCTACAAGAATGTCTGAGGTTTTATTAAAACGGGGAAATGTGGTTGTTCTTTGGTGGTAAGACCGGTCCCCACGCGTGCGCCTCTAAGTGAAGCCCCGCTGAGAGAAGAGAGGAGCGGGCCGAATCCTCCGTCCCGTCCGGTCTCCCCGGGCGGGGTGGTCGCCGCGCCTCCGGCCCCGGGGGCTGAGACCCGGTCCCTGGAGCCCCCATCAGAGTGGCCCGACTGGGGCGCCGGCGCGCGGGGCGCGGAGCCGGGAGGCGCGAGCGTGCACTTACCGGGTCCGGGGCGCCGAGGCGGCCGGGTGCGCAGGGGGTCCGCCGGGCCGCGCGCAGGACACAGACGGCCGAGCCCGAGGCGGCGCGCTCCCCGGCGGGTGGCAGCTCTGGCAGGCGGGCGGGCGGGGCCTCCCGGAGCCCGCGGGCGCCCCGCCCTGTCTCCGCGCCGC
Source organism: Lontra canadensis (assembly GCF_010015895.1). NCBI lineage: Eukaryota > Metazoa > Chordata > Mammalia > Carnivora > Mustelidae > Lontra > Lontra canadensis. The sequence continues at coordinate 10,342,337 of NW_022631023.1, read as the reverse complement.
CAGGCTGAGCCCGGGCCCCCCGACCCACCCCAGACCAGCCCCCTCCCACCCGGCCCTCCTCTGCCCAGCCGAGCGCCTCGGATCGCGCCGGGTAGGCTCAGGGTCGGCAGAAAGTCCCTATTACTACAATCGCCAGCCAGACAGACAGACCTTCCCGTGGGAGTTTGCAGTGGGCCGGCGAGAAGCAAGAGAAAGGCATTCCGGGAGACCCCCACCCGCGGCCAAAAGCCAGGACAAACGTCCCTTCCAACAGCTCCCAACAGTAACTCAAAGACGCTCACAACCCAGCAGACTCCTGTTAGCCGCATCCCCCACCTGAGCTGTGTCCACGCAACCAAGCGCCAGAATTATGTAGTGTGGGGGTGGGGGGCGTCCAGCTCTGAGCAGGAAGTGCAGCTGGGCATGGGATAGGTGCGGTCCCCGCCCGCGGGAGTCAGTCGCTGGGGCTACCCACGCCTTGGTCGGGGCACTCCAGAGTCGTTGGGGGCGGAGGGACCGGCCACGAGGGGCAAACTGCACAAGGGCCCAAGTGACCTGCTAGCCAATTTCACAGCCGCTGCCCACAGCATGGGGGGGGGGGGGGGGGGCGAGGCTGGGCCCCGGGCCATTTCCAAATGACAGGCCCGTGGAAGCTCTGGGGGATGAGGTCCAGGCTCACGCTCTGCAGGCGGAAAGCAGAGGAAGAAGGTTCCTGATCTAGAGCCTGAAGATGCTCCCTCGGCTTGGTCTTCCTCCTTCACTCTCCTTCTTGGGTCTTGGGCTGGGTGCTGTCCTGGGGAGCAAGTCCTCAGAGGGGTCCGCCGACGCATGTGACATTCCAGGGCTCAGCTCAGCCGGCAAAGGCCGAGTTGGCACCTCCCTGTTTCGTGGGTACCGGTACAAACCCACCCCAGACACCTGGGAAAGCCTAAAGTGCCCTTGGCCTGGATGCGTTAGTTGTACTCTGCGAAGTCTCTTCGGCGGGGTGGGTCTGAAACTTAGAGAAGCTTTATGCATAAACCGTTCTTTGTAGATTTTCTTGCAATAGCTAGAATCTGAATGTCTCAGAACAAAAAGTGGTTCATGAGGGTACCTCGGATAGACTAAAAAAGCACAGTGTGGATATTGTCGGCTGGGCTTATGTGGTAGCTTATGTGGGATCTATTTTCTTATTTACACTATTCTGTATTTTCCTTTGCCTGTTTGTTTTTGTTCTTGTTTTTGTTTGTTTTGGTTTTTTTGCAATAGCTCTATGTTCTTTAATATTTAGGGGAAAAAATACGTACAGTTTATCTGGAAATTCCCTTGGGCATGCTGTATGGAGGTGGTCTCTTTTTGCCCATCTTTCCACAAAAGACTCCACACTAGGGGGAAATGGATAGTGGATTGAAGCAAAGTTTGTCCTGTCAAATTTGTGTGCAGCCCTTTCAGGGCAAGCCTGCAGGCCAGGTGACCATGTGGGGCGCACCCCACACCAGCTGTGAGATTACTGTGTCCCCTGGCGGGGGAACGGGGCCTGCCCACCTGTCACCTGTCACCCAGTGTGTATGGCAGTGTTTGCGAAAGGTGTGACATATGTGAATGGTGTCGCTCTTAATTCTCTTCCTGGTTCTCTCCATCCCACAGATGATGGGTTATTTCATTATGATGATACCATTTTTGTCATTTCTTATTTGTAATGATAAGACATGATTATAGCCAAGAAAGACTGTATTTTCTCTCTTTTTTTAAAAAAGATTTTACTCATTTGAGAGAGAGAGAGAGTGTGAGCGCACTAGAGGGAGCAGGGTAAGAGGGAGAAATAGAGCAGGGAGCCCGATGCGGGACTCGGATCCTGGGAACTCCGGGGTCATGACCTGGGCCAAAGGCAGTTGCTTAACCAACTGAACCACCCAGGTGCCATGACTGTGTTTTGTTTCTTGAAATGGTTTCTCCTTCTCTCTTTCTCTTCCTGCTTCTACCTTTCTAGACTCACCTTTCTCCCACCTTACAGGTGTGACCAAGCTTAAAATAATCATAACAATAGAGCTACAGCCTGCATAGCCCTTGGGTGGGTCATTTCTCTGCTCTCTCTGGTTCCTCCACCTTTTCCATTCTTCTTGGTCCCTTCAGTGGGAGCTGGGTCTTGGGGAAAGGGTGGCAAGCGTAGACCCCTGCTCTTCTCAGTGGGTTTACGTTCCTCTTCTGTGAGTTCCCACCTCACTGCAGGGGAGCACCTGAAGCCAGAGATCCAGCCACTCTTCCTTCTTTCTTAGGAAAATCCCCTATCTCATTTTGCAACTTGGCTGTCGTGCATATGTTCCTGACCTTGCTTACATGCTCTAGGAGGGAGAACGGCTCTGCCATCAGACAGGACTGGTCTGCAGTGTAATCCACCTACTCAGGATGATCTTATGGACTCTGGACCAAGATATGTAGACACTTCTTGGCTGTTTCCCCTGGCTGTGATTCTGTTGGTGTCCAGATGCCCCTGCATTAGCTTCAGGATATCCCCTGGCCCCTGGCCCCTGACCCCTCTTTCTTCCTGCTTTTTCACCCCTCTATGCCATGGCTTCTACTGTCCCCTGGAAACCCCCATTTGTCAGTGAGAAACACCTGTAAGGCAAACAACCTTTCTTTAGTAGCAGTGGAGCATATCCAGAGTGTGGTCACGTGCTCACTTACGGTATTTCCCCCAGAAGGACAAAAAGAGGAAGGGCACTGAGGTCCTCATTCTCACCCCACTGGTGACAGATGAGGTGCAGAGTGATGGCAGAGAGCCCCACCCTGTACCCTGCCTGTCACCTGGGGTGCTGTCATGGACAGCTGCCAAGGCTGTCCATGGCTCCATCAGCACCTCATACAGGTGGCTCGGCATGACCGCATCTTCTCTGATGGCCACATGGTGCTCTCATCTCTTCTGTCCTCCTTCCCTTGGCCAGCATCTCCCCATCTGATTCACTCAGTTGTAGGAACCTAGCCTCAGTTTCCTCCCAGGGCTCCTCTTTGTGTAGGGACCCTGCACACCAGGGGCATCCCTTTTAAACGCCACAGTCTCCTGGCATTCTCCTAACACCCCCTAGAGGATTGCTCTTGTTCCAAAAAGAAACCATCCACAACCTGGGTACAGGCCATTCCAGTTCCATGACCTTATTTCCCACTGCTCTGCTCCTCCAAGCTTCCAGACCAGCAAAAGTCATGCCTCTGTTTTTTTGTGCACAACCTGGCCTTCCCCCATCCAGACAGGTTGATGATTGTCCCCTAATTGGCTCCAGGATATTTTCAAATCCCAGATCTTCAGCAAAGGGTTAAAATGTGGGGTCAGTGACCAGTTCTGAGCCTCTTGGCATAGAGTCTGTTTGCTTTAGCTCTGAATTCATTTTTCAAGATGAAAAAATTGAGATCTCTCATACTAAACATCAAGATGTCTGGCTTCTCTTATAAAACTCAACAGATCTAGAAACTTTATGCTCACTTTTGGCACAGCGACCAATGGCCGGGGCTGCATTTTCTGCAAAGACATGCTAGAGAGTTTACCACACGCCTTCCCACAACATATCCTCCCTGACAAGGACAATGAGCAGGACCCACTTACTCAATATACTGCCTGTCTGTAGGTATCGAGTGGGTCACTTCTGTCCCAGGACATTCCCTCCCAGGACAAAGCCCCTTGTCTGGCTGGTCCTTCTCTTTGCATGCCTGGGAACTCATTTCTGCACGTGTTTTGTCCCAGCCGGTTCGCTGTGCTGCATGTGCTCTTCGGCTGTATCAGGGGTGAATGCTTTGTTGATCCTTTTAGGACAAGTGTTCTTAATTTTTCAGGAATCTTCCTGGGAATTTGAGAAAAGCTATAGCTTTCCTCCCATCTCTCCAAAGGCACAGATGTGCAACATTTTGCCTACAGTTCAGGAGATGGGAGGACCCCTGGTGTGCTGGGAGATTTGTGGATTCCACGTTACGAACTGCAGGGCAAGGACTATCTTTTCCGTGAAACCAATTCAACTCTGTAGGACTGAGTCTTGGGTCTTTACTGTGTACTACGCTCAACAAATGCTGAGTGTTCCCCAACTGGTGGGCAGCAAGACTGTCCATGAACATAGTTGTCCAAGCTGCCTCTACCTAGATCCCGGGAGCACAGCACAAGTTCTCAGCACCCTTGAGTCACCCAAGGAAGATGAGACATCAGCTCCAGAACCCACCAAGTCAGGCATCACAGCTGCCCTTGCATTTGACAAATAACCATAACCTTCACCTTGTTATGAAAAGAACACAAATCCAATTAAGAAAGACTTTCCAAAAGAAATAACATCGGTGTGCCCCCCCCAACCCCCTTTTTGTCCCAGAATAATGCTATGCTGATAGAAACATGATAAATTAATTACAATCTGGAATGCTATTTACTGCTAGGAAAGAACACTAAATCAACAAATACAGTGTTTGACATTTGAATATAAATATTGCCCTTATGTTTTTGCTTTTTTTTTTTTTTAACCCAACGGACCAGTTTACGCAGGATTATATGTATAATCCTTTTAAAGCCTAAGGATTTAAAATCACGAAAGTAACAATGTGCTGGGTGTTATAGTCAGCCAAAGAACAAGGTAACGCAGGAATAAGATTAGGATCTCTTCAGTTCGTTGCATTTCTGATATTATTTTGGTGTTCCTCCAATTCCTTATAACACAGAAACACTGTTGTGGCCCACGTCCCTGAAATGGAAGGACATTGGCAAGCCTGATTTGGAAACCAGTGCAGGCAGCCTTTCTGGGAATGTGTGTGAAGGTCACTTTTTAGTAGAAATGGGACTGTCCACAGCCATTGTCATGATTTCTGTGCTATTTCAACCAGGCTCTTCTGCCAGGCAGTCTGGATTAATGAGGATTAATCCTCCACAGGGACTGAAGGAAGAAATCAGAGGTGGTGTCTGGCATGACTCAGAGGAGGATTGGAGGAACTATATTCAGAGGAAGTCTTCAGAAGAGCAAATTCCAAATGCTTTTTAAGTTTGAAATGTGTACATAGTGAAAAGATTTTGATGACACCCTTGGTCTTTGAATCCTTATTCTAATTAATATCGAGTCTGAACTCAAACCCTTCCTATTAAAAATTTTCTCAATAAAGAAATCTCTTGATAACTGGTCAGTCTAATTCAGTATTTACCAAGTTCTTAGATGGAAGGGGTGGAGAGCACCCAATCAGATGTATGTCCAAATTTACCCACCTTGCCCAGTAGAGCTGAGATGCCACCCCCTTCTCTTGTCAGCCTTCACCCACCCTCAACACACATGAAGTATCTCTGGCAGAAGTGGTCCCTTCCTGCTGGAGAGATGCTGTGCAAACATTACCCTTACGTTTGTTATTGTTGTTTTTAAACCCAACCAGTTCCAACAGCACAAGGTGTCACCTTTGACCATTGCACTCTGTCCTCCAGAGCTCTGAAAACTAGTCTTCTTTTTTCATTTCTGAAGGCCCCACCAAAGGCCAGCACGTATCAACTTTTGCCAGGAGTCTAACAAGAGTTTCCAGGCTGATCTCTTACCCCAGTCTGGCCATCTTCCTCTCTCCTTGAGAGATCCATTATACTGTGCTTCCTTTTCTACCTCACTTGCTAGTAATTGAGAGTCACATCGACCTTCCTCTCCTGCTGTCAGCTGTAAGCTCCTGAAGGACAAGTTCTACCAACTCATTTGCCTTTAGTCCTCTGTTGGGACCAGTGAGGATTATAGCAAGTAGACAGGGATTCACAGATACTTCTTGAGTGGATAACTGGTTACTTGTCCATTATTTGGGGGGCACCCCTTTCTGGGCCAGTCATAGACCAGACTGGATCCCCTGGTGACACCTGTGTATGACAGAAGCTCAGTGAACATTTGCTGAGTCAGGTTGAACTTATTGGACTGTCAGAGTGTGGACTAGAAAATTAAGTAGGAAGAATAAGTGTGAGTGACAGTATCTAAATGAAAATCCATGTTGTGACAGTAGATCAAACTTTATCTCTTCTGATGTTGCTCATTTGGAAATCACAAAATGCCCAAGGTATCATAAGCATCAGCTATAGGACAAGGGAATTGTATATAACAAATGTCATGATTGTTCAGTGTTCCATGTCCCTTGGCAGCGAGTGTGACCTGGGACTAAAATGGGAAAGACCCGGAACCCGGTGTGGGGTCCTGGCTGTGCAGGTAAACAATCTGGTCACTAACCCTGAGCTGAGGCACTTGAACCCTCCCTTTCTTGTTTTGCTCATTTATGACTCAGGTGATAAGAAGATGTTGTGATGAGTGAAAGAGCTTCTTTAAATCCCTGTGCAACAAGGCAGTGAACTGAAAACAAGGAAGATAGGGAAGAGTGTTCTGGACAAGACGGCTCAATGAGTTCATGCTTTGATCCAGCCTTCAGCTCTGAACACAGCCATGACAGATAAGGTATAAAAATAGAAAGCTAAAAAGAGATGTCTGGCTCAAGAGAAGCAGTGAAAGCTTCCTGGAAGCCTCTGACCCACTGGGCTCTTTGTCTGAAGTCAGCAGGGAGCTTAGCTCCTCTGGGCAAGCACAGCAGGTGAACAGCCAAGGTGACAGACAGGAGCCAAGTTACTTGAAGTCAGAAGCTGAGTGGGAGTCCTGAAAGAAAGATTTCGCAGAAAGAAACCATTGCCTGGAGACCATAGTCCTAGAACAATGAAGGTCTAGGAATGTGGAGTGGAGACCCAACTCCCCACCAAAAACTGAGCCTAGTCACATACTGGCCTTAAGACTGCATGGATGTCCTCAGGATCACTACAAGACAGAGACCCCCCAACTATTGTTACCAAGGTCAGGATGCCTCCAAACTGCCGTTATCTGGTCCAGGATGACATTCCAGGGTCCAGATGGAAGCTGTCACAAGATGTTGGTCAGGGAAGTGTGGGCTAGGTGAGGTGGATCCAAGTGGAAATGAAAATGAAATGTGAAAAGAAGTCAAGAAACAAAACCCACTTGAAATGAGCCTAAAATTAAATTCTAAAACATGTGAAGAAACCTACTATTAAGGACAGTCAAAAGTCCTCATTTTATGAAGTTAGAACACTCTGATACCAAACTGCATGACAATAGGACAAAAAAGGAAAATAACCCATCAGCATCAACCCTGAAAACTATTGCAGAGACACTAGGTAAAAATATTAGCAAACCAAATTCAACAGCTCTTAAATCAACACTGTATCAGAACAAGTAAAATAAGAAGTTTATTCCAGGAATGCCAGGTTTCACATGGTGTAATATAAGAAATTCAATGTCTATAAGTAACATAGTAGTAGTAGTAGTAATATTAATATTATGATGTAATGATTAATTTTATATTACAACTTGACCAGGTTACAAGGTGCCCAGATATTTGGTCACACATTATTCTGGGTGTTTCTGTGAAGGTGTTTTTGGATGACATTCACATTGACATCTACAGACTGAATAAAGCAGATTGCATGCCTTAAAGTAGGTGGGCCTTACCCAATCAGTTGAAGACCAGAATAGAACAAATTTGACTCTCTCTCAAGTAAGAGAGAATTTTCCTGCCTGAGAGCCTTTGAAATGGGACATAGGCTCTTTATGGTTCTATAGCAGCCTGCTGGCCCTTAGACCAGTATCAGGACATCAGCTCTGTAGATTTTCTATTTGTCAGTCTCCATAATCAAGTGATCCAATTTCTTAAAATAAATCTTTTGATAATCTCCTATTGGTCCTGCTTCTCTGGAGAGAAATGCAGATGGTATTATTATCAAACTTACTTAAGTGATTCATTTTAAAGGAGAAAAAACATATGAGCATTCATTTCTTTAATCAACACTTACATATTGAACCCTATTCTGTGTAGACACAGTTTTATACACAGTGAGAGAGGGATCCACAAAGCAGACAAAAATCTCTTTTCTGATGGAACATGTGTTCAATTTGGTGGGGGGAGGGGGGGAAAGAACCCCAGGGATCAATAAAATAAATAACATTCCTAATATGTTGAAAATGTAGAAGTGCTATGGAAAAAAATCAAACAGAGAAGGGGACAGGAAGTATTGGCCAGGGGCTGGGGAAGATTGTAATTTTAATTAGGGTGGCAGGGGGAACTCTCACTGAAAAAGTGAGATTTCAGTGAGGGTCTTAAGGAAGCAAGGAGCAAGCAATTCAGGCACCTGGGGGGAGGCAGAGGGGGCTATAAATGCCTGGACCCTAGGATGGCAAAGGTGTGGTGGTAGGAGAAAGAATTTAGTTACTGTGGCTGGGAAGAAGGGACAAGAAGTAGAGGGAAGACAAGGGAAGTATTGAAGAGATGGGGAGAAGATCTTGTAGGTACTTTCATAAGCCTTTGTAAGATGGGAAAAATGGGAAGGTGTTAAGCAGGAATGAGTTAAATTCATGGTAAGTGGTTATCATGTTGAGAATCAGTTGAAGATACTGAAGAAGGGAGACTGGTCAGGAGGCCAAATAGAGATAGTGTTGCCTCAGACCAAGAGGGTATTACAAGAAATGGTGTGAAATGGTCAGAGTCTGGATTATATTCATGTGTATTTAAAGTCATGTTTATTAAGGTATAATTTACATTTGATGAAACTTATCTCTTTGAAATATAACTTGAGAAATTTTGACAAGTGTACTGTCATGTAGTCATAATCATAATAAAGATATGGAATCTTTCCTTCACTTCAAAATTTCCAATATGTTCCTTTGTAACTATCTGTTCTCCTAACATCAGCTCCCAGCAACCACTAATCTGATTTCTGTCCATACAGTTTCACCTTTTCCAGAATGCGGTACAAATGGAATCATATAGTATATAACCTTTTACATTTAGTTTCCTGCACTCGGCATAAGGATTTGGATATTCATATGTGCTGTTTAAGGTATCAGTAGCTTGTTACTAATATTGCTGGCTAGTATTTCATAATGGATGTGCCATGATATTTATCTTCCCTGGTTGATAAACATTCACATTTACTTTGGGTCTTTACTTCACTTTAGGTTACTTTAAGGTTTAACTTAGGGTTCTTATAAGTAAAATTGATAAAAACATCTAATTACACACCTTTGGATTGACCTATGTTTTCATTTTTATTAGGTGAATACTTAGGACTAGTTGTAGTTGTAAGCTTAAATTTCTAAGAGGGGTGCCTAGGTGGCTCAGTCAGTTAAGTGTCTGCCTTCAGCTCAGGTCATGCTCCTGGGATCCTGGGATGGAGAGCCGGATCAGGCTCCCTGCTCAGCCGCGAGCCTGCTTCTCCATTTCCCTACCCCCTGCTCATGCCATTCCTCTCTCACTTGCTCTCTCTCTGTCACAAATAAATAAAATCTTAAAAAAATAAAAATAAAAATGAATATAGAATATTTTATCATACTGGTAGGAAACAGAAGGGGAAAATTCTTTAAGAAAAAAAAGCTGTTGGGGCACCTGGGTGGCTCAGTGGGTTGAAGCCTCTGCCTTCGGCTCGGGTCATGATCCCAGGGTCCTGGGATCGAGCCCCGAGTCGGGCTCTCTGCTTGGCAGGGAGCCTGCTTCCTCCTCTCTCTCTGCCTGACTCTCTGCCTACTTGTGATCTCTGTCTTTCAAATAAATAAATAAAATATTTAAAAGAAAAAAAGCTGTTAAAAGAAAAACAAAGCTGGAGGTATCACAATTCCAGATTTGAAGTTATATCATAAAACAGTAATAATTAAAACAGCACAGTACTGACATAAAAATAGACACATAGATCAATGGAATACAATTAAAAAAACAGAAGTAAATACACAATTATATGGTCAACTAATCTTTGAAAAGAAGGCAAGAATATACAATGGGAAAAAAACAATCTCTTTAACCAGTAGTGTTGGGAAAACTGGACAGCTGCATGCAAAATAATGAAACTGGACTACTTTCTTACACCATACACAAAAATAAACTCAAAATGGATTAAAGATGTAACTAAATATGAAACCTGAAACCATAAAAAATCCTAGAAGAAAGCATAGGCAGTAATTTCTCTGATATCAGCTGTAACAATATTTTTCTAGACATCACTTCTGAGGCAAGGGAAGCAAAAGCAAACATAAACTATTGGGACTATATCAAAATAAAAAGGCTTTCCACAACGAAGGAAATAATCAATAAAACTCAAAGGCAACCTACTGAATGGGAGAAGATATTTGCAAATGACATATCTGATAAAGGGTTAGTATCCAAAATATATAAAGAACTGATACAACTCAACACCAAAAAAAACAAAAATCTGATTTAAAATTGGGCAGAAAACATGAACAGACATTTCTCCAAAGGAGACGTACAGATGGCCAACAGACATGAAAAGATGCTCAACATCATTGATCATCAGGGAAATACAAATCAAAACTACAATTTGATACCACCTCACACTTATCCAAGTGGCTAAAATCAATAATACAAAAGACAGCAGGTGTAGGTGAGGATGTGGAGTAAAATGAACCCTTGCCCACTATTGGTGAGAATGCAATCTGGAGCAACCGATGCGGAAAACTGTAAGGAGGTTCCCGGAAAAGTTAAAAATAGGACTACCCTATGGTCTAATAATCACATTACTGGGTATTTACCCAAAGAATATGAAAGCATTAATTCAAAGGGATACATGCACCCTTATGTTTATAGCAGCATTATCTACAATAGCCAAACTATGGAACCAGCCCAAGTGTCCATCAATAGATAAATGGATAAAGAAGATGTGGTATATATATATATATATATATATATATATATATATATATATGAATATTGTAGTAGGGAGCCCTATGCGGGACTCAATCCCAGAACCCTGGATCATGACCTAAGCTGAAGGCAGGTGCTTAACTGACTGAGCCACCCAGGCATTCTGAGAATATTCATTCTTCACCAAGTATCTTTGAAACTGTTCCACGGATACTTGGTGAAGAATGAATGGAACAGTTTCAAACATAGGCCACTTACTTGGTCACAAAAAAAGTCCCAACACATTTTTATTTTTTAAAGACTTTATTTTATTTATTTGACAGAGAAAGAGAGAGAGAGAGAGATCATAAGCAGGTAGAGACACAGAGAGAGAGGGGAAACAGGCTCCCTGCTGAGCAGAGAGCCCGATGTGGGGCTCGATCCCAGGACCCTGAGATCATGACCTGAGCTGACGGCAGAGGCTTTAACCCACTGAGCCACCCAGGCCCCCCGCAACACGTTTTTTAAATGTCAGTTTTATGTGGACTGGGTACAATGGCCCAAATGCAATTACATTATGAATCTCTCTGTAGCTTTGAGGACCAAAGGGACAGGACACGACCTATGCAGCACGTCATGGTTGTGGGACGTCCTATCTCTCCTCCCTACACCTTCACCCTTTCCCTACTCATGGGACGGGACCTGTGGACAGAGAGAGCTACACTGGGATTGTGAAGAGTGACTGACTGTGTACTTTCTAATCAGTGGAGGTTAGGGATAGCGCAAGCGTCCAAGGAATCTGGAAGGGAGGCTTTCAGGACCTTGAGGGGCCAGCTGTTGCCAGGATAAGTTTACTTTTAAACATTAAGGCATGAATTCCTCGAGGAAGGTCACACTCTGGGCTGCAAGCTTTAAGGAGATTTTAATTTAAATCTTTTGTCTTTGTTTCCCACGTCAAAAGGACCACAGGAGCCTACAGAGGCTTCCCAGGGGTCAACACGGGAACTTCTGAGTTACGAAATAAGGTAGTATTAGATTATAACCCAAAGTATCAAGTAAATACCCACAAGTCCATTTGGATATAAATAAATGATTGGATAAATCTATATATGAGGAGGAAGAGACAAAATCTCCCATGCAGAAATATTCCGAAGGGTGGAAGCAGCTACTCTGCCTTGAAGGAGAGTCGAACTCCCCCCTCTGAGTTGACTTCCTCCTAAACTGCACAGTATAGAAAGGGAGGGGGAAAGACTGACTTCTGGAAGAGGCTTGACCAACACTACTTCTGGCCGATGACCAAGGCCACCAATAGTCATCAATCATGTTGACGGTATACCCTTGCCACGATGTGCCCAAAATAGCACTTGACCTCTGTGACTTTCCTCCCAGTAACTTATAACCCAGTCTTTTTTTTTTTTTTTTTTTTTTTTAATAAGATTTGATTTACTGGGGCACCTGGGTGGCTCAGTCCTTAAGCATCGGCCTTCAACTCAGATCATGATCCTAGGGTCCTGGGATTGAGCTCCATCTTGGGCTCCCTGCTTGGCAGGAAGCCTGCTTCTCCCTCTCCTACTCCCCCTATTTGTGTTCCCTCTCTCACAGTCTCTCTCTCTCTGTGTGTGTCAAATAAATGAATAAAATCTTTAAAAAAGTTATTACTTATTTAAGAGAGAGAGAGAGAGAGAGAGAGAGCACGCGCACAAGCAGGGGGAGGGGCAAAGGGAGAGGGAGAAGCAGACACCCCGCCAAGCAGGGATCCCAATGTGGGACTCGATCCCAGGATCCCAGGATCATGACCTGAGTCGAAGTCAGACGCTTAACCAACTGAGCCACCCAGGCATGACAAAAAGAAAAACATAACAAATTAAGTGAACCAACTCTGGGCACACACGGAAAGACAGATGACTCTCTCTGATGGGAAGCTGAGCAAACGAAGTCAGACAAGCTTATATTGTATGATTTCTTGCATACGGGATTCCCAGGCTGGTGACTGTGGCATGAGGAGTTAGTGAAGTGTTTCTCTGGGGGACGTGCAGCAGCAGGGAGCCAGTGACGTCACGCGTGCGGCTTCTGTAGGGTCATTCACGTTTTCTTTCTCGCTCCAGTCCATGGTTCCTCGGATATGTTCGCTTTACGGCCGTTAATCGAGGCGACGCTCATTACCTGTGCCCTTCGCTGTGCGATTGGACAAACCCGAACTGTGGAAAAAAAGCAAAAAGGCACGAGGAATGAATCAGAATGTGTATCCCCATGAATGAATACTAAAAATGTTAAATTTTTAAAAAGTCATCTGCCAAAGAAAATAGTAATCTGACAAATCATGCCTAAAATATACCAGTTTCTAAAATTTACTGTTGGTAGAACAAACTCTGTTTCTGTTCCATGAAAGGGAGGTTTATATAAAAAGACTTCCAAAGGCCAAAGGAGACTAAAGACAAAAGAAAAAGGCCACCAAATCCAGTTTGACAAGAAACGGTTTCTTAAGAGGATTTATAGACAGAAGCGTGTCTTCCTCGGGGCCACCAGCCAAGTCGAGCTTCCCAGCCCCTATCTCCCTCAAGAATAGCTTTCATAACCCTAGGGGCTGGGCGTACAGCAGAGGGACCACCTAGGATGGGAATGTTGGAAAATAGGTGTGTCACTGTCCTGTCCCCAGGCCAGATCAAGGATGTTTTGCCCTGAAGGTGTACTTAAAGGTGTGGCTGAACAAAAGTAAAGAATGTGGCCGAGAGGAGCTTGCTGGCAGACTTAGAAAATTTAGTCAAACTCTATAGAAACACACATGAGATTATAAATACCAAATTCCTGATAGCAGTTACCTCTGCAGAGGGAGGAAGGGAAATAGAATGAAGGACGAGGGGACAGAGGGTGCAGCTTCTACCTATAATATTTAATATATATTTAAAAATCTGAAGCACAAATTGGAAAATATTAAGTTATGATACAGTTGGGGTCAGCTCCATAGGTAATCATGATATTATCTCTATTTTTTTCTAGTTTTGTAATATATACATATATGCATGTGTGTCTATGTCTGTAAGAACAGGTAACAGCTCTAGGAGATCAAAAATAGCACTTGACCTCTATTTTTTCTAGCATTTTATGGTCCACACTTGGCCTCTGTGTTGCTGAGGATGAAGGGGTGCACAGATTCTTGGCAACACAGAAAACTTTAGCTTCTTTTTTAATAAGGCGAGTTCTAACTCAAAGACTGGTAACCTTTGCATTTCACCAGCCCCTTGTCAACATTGTATCTTTCATGAAAGGTAATTTCAAAATTTCCAGGGAGACAAATTCCATCTGCTGATAAGGCTCTTTAGAACCACTGGGAACAGTCAGATGCTGGGGGTCCGAGTGAGCAAGGACAAAGCAACCCAGTGGTTCGTTCATTCACTCCAGAACTGAGGGGCCACGCACGCGGTCCACGGTGACATGGCAGGGCTTGAAGGAGGCTGGCTGTGGAGAAGAGATGGAAGCAAAGAGCTCTGGGAAACTTCTGGAGGCAGAGTGGCCCCAGGTCCCTGAATGGCTCTAAATAATGTGGCTGAGCCCAAGCGGTGAGAAGAGGAATCGAGGAGGACAGGAGGAGTTGACCTGAGTGTCCGCGCGGAGGCTGGGTCATTCACTGAGCTGGGAACCATGGGGGAAATTTTTAAGATGTGTGTCTTTCAAAAGTGTGAAGTTGAAGATGCCTTTCAAAGTCCAAGTCTAGATGGGGGCAACTGCACGTTGGAGCTGAAGCATGGGGAGGAGTCAGGCTAGAGACACACACTTGGGTGTCATCAGTGTATTGGTGACTCTGTGCCATGGGACTTGCTGAGTCCCTTGTTGGAGAAGAGAGGTCTGAGGATCACGTCTTGAGATGCTCCGGGGATTGGTTTTATAGAGGAGCCCAATGAGATAAGAAAAACTTAAAAAAAAAATTTTATCTAGGGGCACCTGGGTGGCTCAGTCTTTAAGCATCTGCCTTTGGCTCAGGTCATGATCCCAGGGTCCTGGGATTGAGCCCCACATCAGGCTCTCTGCTCAGTGGGGAGCCTGCTTCCTTCTTTCTCTCTGCCTGCCTCTCTGCCTTTGAATTACTGTCCTTTAAAAAAAATTATCAATTTATTTGACAACAAGAGAGAGAACAATCACAGAGAGCTGCAGAGGGAGAAGAAGCAGGCTCCCCAGTGAGCAGGGAGCCTGACAGGGGACTCGAACCCAGGACTCTAGAGCCAAAGGCAGACACTTGACCAACTGAACCACTCAGGTGCCCACAGCAAAAGCTTTCGATTGGGAACTTGTGTAGCAAGGGAGTGGGCCACCATCACTTGCATTTTGGCAGAAGCTCAAAGGCAGGCGGAGGAATGGGAAAACTTTCTGGCAGACCAAAGAGAAGACTTCAGGTGTGCCCTGATTGGAGATTGTTGGCTCAGGGAAACGGTAGGTGGGCTGGCTAGAAGTGGGGTGTCTCACGTGATTGGTTAGGGGTGGATATTTGGCTTTCTCTTGATGGTCCTAGGTTGGAAGCTGTCAGTTATTGGTCAAGTCCTGGCCATGTGAGACCAAGTGTTGTGGAAGTTATTATCTTTCTGTACTGTGACTAGAGATCCCGTCTGGCTTCCAGCAGGCTGGCTTCCTGGGAAGTCTGCTGCCCGCTGTGGGTCAGAGATCTCTCTCTAGAGATGATCTGGCCATTGTCCATTTGCATATTCAGTCTCTCAGAGAATAAACCAGAAACAGAGACTAAGAAGGAGCAGCTGGAGAGGTGGCAGGAAAACTAGGAGAGAGTCTCATCCCAGAAGTCAGGAAAATGATGTCTCAAACAGGAGGGGCTGGTTAACTCTGGCAAATGTCGCTGTCACGTCTGATGAGCTGAGGACACAAAAAGCAAAAGTTCCTAAGCATGAGAAACATTTTCCAGTGGCAACAGGAAGCAACATGGTGAGCTAGCAAGCAAAGGGGGCACTTTGCATCCCAGGTGAGGTCTGCACAGCAAACAGGGTTCCCAGTTTCCGGCCCAGCGCTGGGTTATACGACTGGGAGGATGACCACATCCCAGACTGCGATTAGCCTGAAACCCACACCCAGGCCTTGGACCACACACTAAGGGCCCAGATGTTCCATTTTAGGGAATTCTGTTATCAAGATGATTGGGAAAATGGTCATTCTCCTTCCCAGACTGTTGAGAGCAGGGGTCAGAAAACTGAAGATAGCATGCCATCCCATGAACTTTGAATCAGCCACAAGAATGTTAACCATGAGCAGAAATTGTGTGGTGATACTTTTTATTATCATGAATTTGGTTTTTCTTTAGTTAAGCAGTAAAACCGTGTTACGAAAATCTTTAAAGTCGACAGTAGATAAAACTTATCCAGAGCCTTTCTTCCCTATCACAGCCTGTATAGAGTGACCTTACACTTGAATTCATCTTCAATGACTGATAGAGGTGCTTCTGCCCCTTCAAGAGGAGATATTTGCTTCCCTTCTGGGTGCGAACACTAACTTGCATTCTTCTGGAAATTGACTTCAAGACTGCAGGAACCTGAGGTCAGGGAAAAGTGGGAAAGGATGACCTTGAGGGATGGTGAGTGAAGTCAAAGCTTTAATCCTTCTAGGACTCTCTCCTATTGTCCTGTGTTGTAGCCCTGGCTGGGCGCAGATGGCCCACATCTGCATCGCTGGGTGAGTTCCCTGGTCTGCAGGCCTTGCCTCTCTCCTCTCCACCCTCCATGTGGCTGCCAGAGGATCTTTCAAAACCCCAAATCTCACTATCCCTTTCCCCGACAAGTCCTCTCCTTGCTCTGAGGCTCTGATCTGGGCTCCCGGGTAATACACAAAATAGCCCTCTGCATTCTGCCCCTTGCTGGCGCTTTTCATTCTCAGCAACACTTCAGAATCCAGGGGAACATTTTAACGATGGTTCGGTGGTTCTGGTCTAATCAGGTGATGGGGGTGGGTGGGTGGAAGGAGTCCCAGGTACCCAGATTTTTCATTCAGTTCCTCAGGACTTGCTGACACCTCCTTGAACCGTTTGCAGATTCTGATTCCAGTGGCTTCGATAGAAGCAGGCCTTTTGTGGCTCCAAGACCACCCCACTACAGCATGCAGTAGATTTCAGACGGAAAGATGGGGGTAGGGGGTGGGAATGAGGGAAGGAAATGTGGGAGCCTGCACCCCAGAGGCGCTTGTGAGAGCTCAGGAGACCAGTGGTAGGAAGGGGGGTGGCCAGCCAACAGGGAATGGAGGGCTGGTGCCCAAGCAGTGGGCCTACCACCATCTCCCTCCTCCTCCCCCCACCCCCCACCGCCCCAACCCAATTTATCCCCCAATGTCAAGATAAATACAAGTCAAAAGAAAGAGGAGAAAGGATTTTCCCTGGGGTCAAAGGGAAAGAGAAGCTCCTCCCTCCCTTAGAGTGTTTCCTTTAGCATTCTTTCAGTCTCTTTGAGACTCCTATAAGTCTTAAAAAAAAAAAAAAAAGGAATTTAGCCCAGTTACCAGTTTTGCTTCTCAGGGGTATCTTTCTTGGGAGTCTTGGAGCCCCCTCTTTGAACCGTGAATGTGGAGAAGGAAGGGACCCTGTCTGCCTGTTTCTCTGGGAGGTTAGCCTAGGTACCTGCTTCTGGCTATAACTTCCTACTTCTCGAAAAGGCAGGAGAAGATTAGTGTTCCTTAAAATTAGGTGCTTCGACTGCCTGCTAACTTCTGCTCTGGGTTCTCAATGAGGGAGGCAAGGTCTGGGGGGACATCCCTCCAGAGCCAACTATGCTGGCCCGGAGACTCTGGACTTCTGGCCCATGCCACCGCTGTTCCCTGCTTTCACAAAGGTGGGATCAAGCCTGTGTAAATGCCAGGGGCAGAGGACACTGCTATGGAAGTTGGGCTGCCCAAGAAACCCACGGGGCGGATCGGAGGAAGGCTCTGGAATCCATCTCATGGAAGAGGGGAGGTGATGTACAAATCACAGCAGGGAGTCGGACCAGGCAAGTCAAGGCCATCCGCTATGATAAGTTACTACCCAGAGAAAAACTGGAAAAGGGGCCCACACATTCTTCACGACTGAAGCAGTCGGCTCCAGGCAGAAGAGGAGGGCGACTCCCCAGCTAGAGCATGTCCTGGAGGGAGATACCCGATTGTCTGAGAAGGAAAATGACCTCATGCTGTTGATTTCAGGCCCTACAAACAGCATCTTGGGCTCCCGGGGGTGGATGCACCCCCGGTTTACAGTTTCTGGGTCTAACAGGCACGAGCTGATGGGAATGGGACAAAACCAGCAGAGCCTGGGGAGTAAGGGTTGGTAGACAGAGGAAAGCTTTAAGAACTCAGGCCAGCACCAGTGTCCCAGAAACAGAGACACCATAATCCACCCCGAGCCATGATCTCATTCCCAGGAGGCCCCCATTCTACAACTGGAGTGTCCGTAGCTTCTGAAGGTTAAAGACAGCATCTGTTAACCTCTGGTCCAGGCACACCTCTGTGACCTGCTGGGCTCCAGAAACAATGAACCCCATCATAACCTCAGACCTCTGTAAGCCCTATGGGGATCACTGGATCTCAAGGTGGCCTTTGACTTTGTGTCCTCACCAGCCAGTGGGTGTGGACCAGGAAGTCTCACGCCTCGGGAAGAGTGGAAATGCTGATGCCCTGGGAACTGGGGACATAAGACATGAACTCTGTTTCTCCAGTATTTGCTGTTATGCCAACCATCTCCAATGCTTTTCCTTCTTTAATCCTTGTGCCGGAGTCCTTCCTATCTGTCAAGAATCAGCATCAGCATCATCTTGCCCAATGAACCTCTCTTGGGCCCCCTCAGATAGAAAGGCCTCACCTTTCCTCTCACATTTAATCCCGGCTGGATGCTAAAGATTTCGATTCCTCTCTAACGCCAACATTTAGCCCTGTTTGGGGCACGTCATTGGTGCCCAATAACTGTTCAGAGGTGAATGAATGAATTCCATAGGTGAAGAAACTGGCCCGAGGGTGATTTGCTTACCAGACAAAGTCACTTAGCTTGTTACTTTTTTTGTCTCTTTGCACCAACCAGGAATAAAGACCAAAACGCAGATGGGATTTTTTATGCCAAGGCAGGTCCTGTCCTTTTTATGGTGAAGACGTACCTTGGAGTTCTTATTGTTAGTCACTCCTAACGCCCTCTGGCACTTACCGTATAGAGTTCACCTTGTACTCTGGCTGGAGAGGCCCGTCCTCCCCCGGACCCCACCCTCTTGCATCCCCTCACCTGACTCCACCTGAAGACTTGGCCTGCGGGTCCCTCCATCTGTCAACAAGACTGCGTTGGAGGGCCCCCTGTGGATTGTTCTCTACCGACACATGGGAAGTGCAAACAGATGGTCAGCTCACTGCCCGGGACTGGAATTCAGCCAAGGACGGTATTCACATAACGATCAGAAACCACAATACTCCTAGCTAGCCACAGCAGTTTCCCTTAAGAAGCATGGCTCTAGAATTTCCAAGCTCCCATACAAAATCTCATCATGGCTACCATGAGGCCTGGGTGAATTTCTCATCTTTCAAAGGCACCTTCTTCTTCCAAAACCCATCTATTTTACTTTAAGGGAAGTAGATCTTTATGAAAAGTGGGCTGTTTGGGGGTCCAGAATTTCAACATATGCCACCAAATCCTTTGCTTCCCTCTGAATTTTTGGAGGAGCTCCTCAACCCTGTGAATTTGTAGCACTGCAAAGCGGGAGCACGTACATCCAAACACATGTCCATATCAACAGCTATCCTCTAGTAGGCCCCTCTCCTGTGCCAGTTACACAAATGGAAGAAGACGGAGAACTTTTCATCTAAGCATCTGGGGTGGAAAGTCTTGCCTTTGTTAGGCAATCCCTTGGGGGCAGACCCTGCGCCCCTGTGTGGACTGGCACCAGGCCGTCAGAGGAAGGGGAATGAAAAGTCTAGACTTTGCTGTATGTTTGGGTTGGGTGGAATTGGGGAGGGTGGAGGAGGAGGAGTAGGGAAGGGAGAATGAGATGGTAGAATGTTCTGCAAGATGAATCCCCTCTTCTTAACCCATAACCAGTGGCCAGTTAGGCACAGGAAAAGATGCTTCACATCACTTGTCACCGGGAACTGTGAATGCACACCACAGGGACATACCACTTCATATCTGCTAGGTGACCAGGATGAAAAAGTCTGAGAACAATGAGCATCAGTAAGGATGTGGAGAAATCGAAGCCCTCGTACACTCCTGCTGGCCACATAAAGTGGTTCAGCTGCCTTGCAGAACAGTTGGGCGGTCCCTCCAATGATTGAACACAGAGTTACCATACGACCCAGCAATTCTGCTCCTACATAGAGACCCAAGAGAAACAAAATGTTCACACAGAAACTTTCATGTAAAAACTCAGAGCAGCATTGTTAGTAATAGTCCCAAAGCGGGAGCGATGGAACACCCATCAACTGATGGAGCGATGGAACACCCATCAACTAACTAAACTGGGCTAAAAATACACAATGGACTGCTACTCCATCGTAAAAAGGAATGAAGTACTGATACGTGATACGGCGTGGATGAACCACGTAATTCTATGGTGCGTGGAAGTAATGAAGGATAGTTGGAAGAAAGGCAGGCAGGGACAAGGCCGCCAAGAGGAAACCACCCCTTAAAAAAAAAAAGACTCTATCTATTTATTTGAGAGAAAGAGAGAACAGGAGTGGGGGGGTGGGGTGCAGAGGGAGAATCAGACTCCCCCCTGAGCAAAGAGCCCGGCAATGCAGGGCTTGATCCCAGGACTCCAGGATCATGACCTGAGCAGAAGGCAGACACTTAACTGACGGAGCCACCCAGGGGCCCCAAGAGGAAAACCCTTACAAACCCTTACAGGATGGAGAAATTGAGAGAAACAAAGTAGATTCCTGGTTGCTGAGGGATGGGCTGGGGGTGGGCGGAGGGGTGGGGGAAGGATGGCGAACACAAGACATAACAGCAAACCGGCTTTGGGTTTCTTGGTGAGATGGTAAAAATGTCTGAAAAAAGGACGGTTGCACTGGTTGCACATTTCTGTGGAATACACCCAAACCGCTGAGTTGTGCACGTCAAATGGGTGAATTCTATGTGACTGTGGGTCGACAAAGCCATTTAAGAAGAAGCAAGCAGAATGAAACCACAGGTCTTCTTTTGGTCTTTTCGACTTCTTGCAGAGATCACTGACGGAGGCACACTCTGTGGCGTGGACGGCGTGGCGGTAAGAGTGGCAGAGGCCGGTGGGGACATGGAAGCAGGGATGGCGAGGGGAGGCTTGGGCTTCCCAGAGCGACCGGTCCTCCCCAGGGTGGGGACACCTGGGCAGAACCCGGTGACGTTCGGGTTTCACGCGAGTTTCTCCAAGCCACAGCACAGTCCCTCAGAGCTGGGAGTGTGCATGTGTCCCTGTTCTTGCTCTGACCGCGCGTCCCGAGGGTCTCCAAGTACCACCATGCAGATTTCTCCATCTCCTCCCTTTGCCTGCAGAAAGCATGACCAAGGGGGCGCCAACACTCTCATGGGCTGCTCTAGCTCCGGGGAGCTCCACTCGGTCCCCGGGAAGGACCTGGCTTGGGGTGTCTGCGAACGTCACTGCTGCCTCTTGGGACACACGGTTGCAGCCTCCAAGTTGCTGCAAATTCCCTTGGATGGAGCTGCTTAGTGAGGCAGGACGGAGGACTCTGAAAAGAAAAAAAGGGGTTCTGGGCGGCTCAGTCAGTGAAGTGTCCAACTCCTGATTTCAGCTCAGTCATGGTTTCAGGGCCATGAGATCAAGACCCGCGTCAGGCTCTGCAGCCAGCAGCGCGTCTGCTTGAGATTCTCTCCTCTGCCCCTCACCCCCACTCTCTCCCTCTCTCTAAAATAAATAAATCTTAAAACAAAAGCCATAAAAACACAACAATCTCATGAGGACTAACTGCCCATTTGTGCTGAGGAAGGCTGTATGTGTTGGGGACAGCTGGGTAACTCTGTCTGTTAAACTCTGCCTTTGGCTCAGGTCCTGATCCTGGAGTCCCGGGATCGAGCCCTGCATCAGGCTCTCTGCTCAGTGGGGAGTCTGCTTCTCCCTCTGCCCCTCATCCCACTCATGCTCTCTCTCTCCCCTTCTCTCTCAAATAAATAGATAAATAATCTTTTTTTAAAAAGTTGTTAACTACAGTATTTTTTTTAAGAGGACTTTGTTTAGCAGCGATTTCAACATGCAATCTTTGTTAGTTGAGTTGTGTAAGCACTTGGATGTCAAACGCCTTGCATCAGGTGATTGTTTGGTTCTCAGGCCCAATAGGAAATTTCTCAGGAATGAATTGTTACTGTGCATTCTGAACCAAGCGGCTGTACTGTTCCATATTGTAGGTCAAGGTCAGTGACTCAGAATGTCCTCTGTGCCTCCGCTCTTTAAGCTGGGCCCGAAAGATCCCAAAGGGACAACCTTTCAGAATACAGCGAGGGGTCCCGACTAATCAAGTCTTCGAAATGTTTTCCCATCACTCAGTGGTTTCTTGCTTCTGCTAACTCCCTGGGCCAGAAAGACAGGGCAGATATGGACACAGCTCGGGGTGATGTGGAGATGAGAACCAGCTCCTTCTGGAGGTACCTGGGGGAAAAAAGTCAGGCCTGAGTTTCCATGTCAGGCATGTTGTCCCCGTGGAGAAAACAACCTCTGTGAAATATTTTTGTCACCCGCTTTGCTGAGGTTCCACCAGTCCCACAGACACCGCCTGCTCCATGGTGCTGGGGAGGATCTGTACCTTTATGGAGTTGAAGAAAAAAAATCGAGTAGGGTTGGAAGATGTAGCAAATATTTATTGAATGACTGCTTCATTCTAAGCATTCTGCAGGGTGCTGAGAAATCAGAGACACATACATTGAAATAATTGGCAAGCTGGTCAGGGGGTGAAAGGGAAGCCAACCCCAGAGGTTTAGTCCAGTCCAGGCGGTCGGACCTGCACTGAGGACACAATGTCTTTGCAGGAACCCAGAGGAGGGCTGCACAGCTCTGTTTAGGGGGACTTGCGGCCTCAGACACATCTTTCCAAAGAGTGTGATGCTTGACAAGGATCCTGGAGAATGACGAGAACCTGGAAAGTCAGAGTAAGGCATTGTGGATGAAGACCCAGAGGGAAGGGCGGCATGGTCTGAGCAGAGCAGAGGTCCCACTGCGTCTTCAGTCTCTGCAGAGGTGAGAAAGAATTCCCAGGGTGGACGGGTGTGCGTCAGCAGACTGACTTGGGACGGAGTATGAAAGTGAGCGGAAGTATGAAGATCAGACATATGTGTTAGAAAGCTTGGTCTGGCGTTAGTGTGAGAGTTGGTGGGGAGGCTTTGCCAGTAATGAAGGGAGACCTGAGGAAGGCCTGAGTGAGTGAAGGGGGGACAAGGACAGGACACCTCCCACCAGCTCCCCCTTCAGTCACCAGGAGCAGGGCTCCCCATCACTGAGATGTGGAAATATGGAAGATTCCCAGTTGTGGAGCGCCTGGGAGTGGGCTGGGCGACAGTGTTGTGGAGAACAAGGGTCTGGGCCCCCAGGAGTGTTTCAAGACTTCCCTCTGATGACAGAGAAGCTCGTCTCTAACGGCGACAGAAACAAACACACGTCAGCGTGTCAGGCTGGAACGGCTTTCTTGGGGATTAAGGGAGGGTCTAGGGGTGGAGTATCCCAGGACCTGCCTTGCCCCAGAGAAGATCTAAGTGAGCAGCAATGAGGAAGCTTTGAGCAGGCCATATCCCCCTAATGCAGCGCCTTCCTCAAAACTCCACCACATCACGAGCCCCGTGAAAGGCGGGAGGGCCGCCAGTGACTCAGCTGCCTGGGCATGCGTCTGCAAAATTGTCAAGACACCCACTCTGGCTTTTAGAGTATCGGTGAGAACAGGGGCTGTGCTAATGACACCACTACCTGGAGGTACACACCATCTTTCTTTGGAGTCATATAAACAGCCCAAGTCATGACCTCACGTTACAATTAGCTGGTCTGTGTAACTCGTGCTCTCAGTGTTTCTGGAAGAACATCTGTGAAGGAACTCTTTGGAAAGCCTTCAGAATGACCAAGTGTTGTGACATAATTTTTTTTTTTTAGGATTTTATTTATTTATTTGACAGAGAGAGATCACAAGCAGGCAGAGAGGCAGGCAGAGAGGGAGGGGGAATCAGGCTCCCCGCTGAGCAGAGAGCCTGACTCGGGGCTCGATCCCAGGACCCTGAGATCATGACCTGAGCCAAAGGCAGAGGCTTAACACACTGAGCCACTCAGGTGCCCTCAGAATATGTTTTTTAAAGCATATACATTGGCAAAGAGTGAGGAGACAGCCATTAGACAACTTTATAAAAAAAAAAAATCCATGGAAGGAACTAGAAATGATAAAAAATGCAATACAACTAGAGGTCTTTCTTCATCCCTCTTTATTAATCTGTAAGTATATTCACCCAAGTGTTCTTCTCACACACAGAGAGAGTTGGGTCATTTTCTTTTTTAAAGACTTTATTCATTCATTTGAGAGAGAGAGAGAGACAGAGAGAGCTCAAGCAGGGGGAGTGGGAAAGGGAGAAGCAGACTCCCCACTGAGCAGGAAGCCCAATGTGGGGCTCAATCCCTGGACCCTGGGACCACAACCTGAGCTGAAGGCAGATGCTCAGCAGACTGAGCCACCCAAGTGCCCCGGTAAGAAAAGATTTAAATCAGAGTTTTAATTATCTGTTGGAGTAACAAATCACCCCAAGGCGGTGGCTTTCAACAACCACAGTTGTACTCTCTCACAGTATGGCTGTGGATCGACCGGCTTCAGCTGCCAGTTTCTCTGCTCTGTGAGGTGGGCTGGGGCTGCAGGCCCTGAGGGTTCTGTTTTGCTAGAACATTCCATGGTGGTTCCTTTGCATACATGGCCAATAACTTGGTGCTCCTTCCTGTGGCCTTTCCCTCCGTGGAGGCGTCTCATGCATGGGCACCTCCCCCTGTGGCCTCTCTCAGCCGGAAGTAGTTAGACTCCTTCCATGGCAGCTGGGTGCCAAGGTGACAGAAGCAGAAGTTGCCAGACAGACCTTCTTAGGCCCCAGAACAAGTACGGTGTCCCTTTGACCATGTTTATTGATTAAATTGAGTCAACCCAGACTCACTGTGGGAGGACACGTCTCCAGGACATACACGGGGGCAGATGTGGCTCCCGGGGGCCATCTTCGCCCACTGGCTGTCACAACCCATGGCGTGGAAGAGTCCGTGTGGTGTGGCTGTTAGAGCAACAGCTCTAAGTCAGACCGATAGGGGCTGAAATTGTTTCGTCCACTTCCTGCGGTCGTAGAAAACACGATAATATGGCACAAGACGTAAAGTAAGACTCACTATTACATGTTGCCTTGAGAGCTGGAGGAATCAGAAGGCTGTGAACGGCAGCTTCCCCTCCCCCACTCTGCTCCTGTGGAGAAGGTCCCCCAGCCAAACACCCCTTCTTGTCACACAGGAGCTCAGCGCCTGCTGACCCCCTGAGCAGTGGGCTCCGGTTCCCTCCCAGCTCGTGGAATGATTCAGACAAGCCCATCACACCCTCCCCTGGGAACCGGGGCACCTCACCCTCTTGGTACTACCAAGCCTGCCCCTCTCGCAGCCCTGCCTGGTCACACTGTTCCCGAGCCTGACTCCGGGTGGCCCTGCGTGGCTCGCAGGTCCCCCCTCCTTCTGGCTGTCAGTATGTGAAACTAAAAACAGACTGTTGGCCTCACTGGCCTGTGTCGGGTGTGGCATGTTCACAGTCCCCGTAACCCTGGGCCAGGAATCCCTCCCTCACCCCTAGGGTGAGGAGGAGGTGGTAAACAGAGAAGACAGAAGCCAGGGCTGGAGTGCTTCCAGGAAGGGGAGCTGAGGAACGAGGCAGCCTCTGGAAGCAGAAGCGTGCAAGGAGACGGGTTCTCCGCAGAGTCTCTGGAAGGAAAATGGACACCTTGATTTTAAAGATTTCTGACGTCCACAACTGTGAGCATCAGTCTGCGTTGTTTCAAGGCACTAAGTTTGTGGTAATTGGTTAACCGGCGGCAACAGAAAATGAGTGGATCTTGTTGATCTTTTTCACAGCATTGCTCTCCTGAAATTATTCGTTTATATTTTGCCGTCTAGCTCCTCTGACTAAGCTCTGTGAGGCTGGCGCCATGTTTGTCCTTCTCATCCCCTCTTCAGCTCCCGCACGTCTGGATGGTCAGTCAATAACTTCTGAATGAGCACTGATTGCAACGTTGCAATATCCCAACAGCCGGTGTGTGGAGTCGTCAGTATAGTAGCTCAAATAATTGTGGGAAGCCTGACTTCTTAAATCATAGTAACTTAAATTTTGTTTAGTACTGGTTTAATTTAGTTTAGACTAAATTTTGTTTAATCTTAAATCATAGTAACTTAAATTTAAAGCATTTTACAAAAATGCTTTATACCAAGAGTTTCGTACCCTTTCAATAAAAATAAAAACAAAACCTACCCAAATTCATGGCTATACCTTTTTGCAAAACTGTGTAAGAAAGAGATTTCTAAAATATTTTAAGTGTATTCACTTAAAAAGGGGGCAAGAGATCAGTGCTTAGGTGGACATGGCCTGTGGCATGTAGTACAGGAATGGCTTGAGGATGGCTCGGGTTCATTTGGGGTGGATGGCTCCCAGGACACACAATCAGCCCTTGAGGGGCTGGCCTGGGGCTGGCTTTATGGTCATGAGCAACGACCTGATGAAGAGGTCACATGACCCCTCTGAGGCAGCACCTTGCGTCTCTATTGCTGCAGAACTAATTACTAATAACATAGAAGTTTAAAACATACACATTTATCACCTCACAGTTTCTGTAGGTCACAAGTCCTGGTATGGGTTAGCTGGGTCCTCTGCTCAGGGTCTCTCCCTAGCTGAGATCACCTTGAAATCAAGATGGTAGGCAGGCCTGGGGTCTTACCTGAGCTCAGGGTCCTCTTCCAAACCCATTCAGTCGTTAGCAGAATTCATTTCCTTGCAGTTTTGGGACAACTGTCCACTTTTTCTTACTGGCTGCTGGTCAGGGACAGCTTCAAACTTTGAGAAGCTGCCACAGGTCCTTGTCACACGCCACCCCCCTCCCTTCATCACCTGGCAGCTCACCCTTTCCTGCCAGCAGGAGAGCCTTGCTGCAGCTTCTTGTCCACTTTAAGGGCTCCCCTGATTAGGTCAGGCCCACCCAGGATGAATTTCCTTTTGATTAACTCTAAGTCCGGGAGTAGGGCACTGAGTTCGGCAAAATCCCTTTTGCCACCTAAAATAATATAACCATGGAGGTGATATCCCATCATAGCCACAGGTCCTGTTCACCAGGAGCAGGGCTGGGAATCTTGGGGCCATCTTGACCATCCTGCCTACCACCACCCCTCATTCCAAACACACCTTCAGAAATTCTCGCTAATCCATCCTCTCCAACCCTGGGACACAGTTTTGGGGTCTCGCTGGTGACTGGGGATGTGGGAACTATTTCTTCGGGCCAGGGACACCCAGATGCTGAGCGCCCTTACATTCTCCACTCAGCCCTGCGGGACCTGCCCAGGTCACTCTCTCCTCCTCCCTGTCCAGCTTATTTCCCTGCCCAGTACTAAGTGCATGCCGCTCAGTTCGGGCAGCAGGGGGCGCTGCTGGCCTGACTGGTCTGCAGGCACAGAAGGACGCTCAGGCGCTTATCCGATCCCCATCGGAGCTGAGCTTCCTAGATCCCCAGAGGTTTTTACCGCTGTCAGAACCCTGGCACTGGGAGGGAACTGGCCATGCTTATGCCTGAGGCCTCCTCTCCGCCAGTCTGCTCCTCTGCCAGGAATCGGTCCCTATGGCCTTGTATACCTCTCCACCCCACCCACCCAAACCCTTGCTCCCAGAGACTTGGGTTTTTTGCTGTAATCCCCAAGACAGCGCATTGGGAGTGGGATTGTCAGAAAGAGCGTTAGGGTTCGAAGCCCACAGCCAAGAAAGAAGTCTTGGTGCAAAAAGGTGGTTTTATTAAAGCACGGGGAGACAGGACCCATGGGCAGAAAGAGCCGCAAGGGAGTCATGAAGAGTGGCCCATTATATAATTTCAAGTTGGAAGGGACTTAGGGATAGCACAAGTCTCTAGGAATTTTGGAAGCAAGGTTTCCAGGACCTTGAAGGGGCTATTGTTGGGAAAAGGTCATTTATTACCATCTAATAAAACCTGAGTCATGAGATCCTTCAGATGTATATCGGTGGGCCATGTGCTTGGGGGATGATTGCCAACATGTATCTTGGGGGTTTAGAGATACAGGGAATTTCTAAAGGAATTTTTATATGATAAAGTCAACTTACAGGATCCTGGGGGGTGGGGTAGAGGTGGGGCTAGGATTGCCTTTTGCCCTTCCCAAAGTATCAATACCAAGGCAGTTGAGTCCCTAGAGGAATGATACTCTGCCTGTTTCAGGCACTTGTCAGTGGGCTGTAGGTAATAAGGAAATTTCATAATTTTCCTCTGCTTCTGTTTCCCACATCATTTAGGGCTGGCCCTCCGTTGGTCACAAGCTTCTGCTTCCCTGAGAACAACTGTCGTCAGAGCATCCCAGGAGTGTATCCCAGGCAAGATTCAAATACCTTGCTCTCTGGGGAGGAAAGTTGATTTCCAGAAGTTACTCTGATTTTTTTTTTTTTTTTAAAATTCATGATTTCCAAAGCTGGCTCAGTGGCCCGCGTGCTGCCTAGCCCATGTGGCATAACCAGTCTGGGGCAATAGGGGGTCATCTCATGAGCTGGGTGGCTGGTATCATCCATCCATGGTGTAATTTCTTCCCCGTGAAGAAATTCCATTGTTTCCAGGATTTGGGGCCCCAGGCAAAAGTCTGGAATTATCACCCACGCCCCTGTCAGTATTTTCCTGGGAATGGCACAGAAATCATTACCTTTGGTAAACTTGAGTCCTAGAGAGTGTGTTTGGCACACTGGTGTTGCTGGACAGGGCCGAGCCAGGGAAAGCATATGTACATGAGGAGGTCAGTGATGAAGGACAATGAGCAGGGCAGAGGGAGCCTCAACACCCAGTAAGGATTTCAAATTCCACTCCAGATTGAAGGGAGTATTAGCTTCCTGCTGCTGCTGTAACAAATCACAGCACGCTTGGGAGTTTAATACATATTTATTCTCTTTCAGTTCCAGAGGCCAGAGGGGGATGAATTTCATAGGGCTGAAGTCAAGGCACCCGCAAAGCTGCCCTCCCTCCAGAGGCTCGAGGGGAGACTCCTTTTCCTTGCCTGTTCCAACTTCACGAGCAGTGTTCCTTGCCTCCCTGAGCTCTGGGCCCCTCCCTCCATCTTCAAAGCCAGGAGTATAGCATCTCTGTCTTTTCTGTTGTCAAATCTCTCTAGCTTCTTTCTTTTTTTTTTTTTTTAAAGATTTTACTTATTTATTTGACAGAGAGAGATCACAAGTAGGCAGAGAGAGAGGGAGGAAACAGGCTCCCTGCTGAGCAGAGAGCCCGATGCAGGGCTCGATCCCAGGACCCTTCTTTTTTTTATAAGAAGGAAGCTAGAGGGGCGCCTGGGTGGCTCAGTGGGTTAAAGCCTCTGCCTTAGGCTCTAGCTTCCTTCTTATAAGGACCCTTGTGACTGCATGTAGGGCCTGCCCAGATACCCCAGGAGAATCTCATCGAACGTGCGGAGTAAGAAAGCAGACAGTCGGGGTGACCTCAGGGTTTCTGGGTTGAGCTGGGTGAATGCTGTCACCAGTTCTGGGGACAAGGAACACTGAAAGAGGGACCCAGGCTTAAGGGTTTTGTGTAGAAATAAAGATATTAAAACAAACAAAAAAGGAGTTTGGATTTGGGGCCTTTTGCCTGAATGAGTGAAAAGGAACACACCGACCCAACAAGCCCAGGATAAAATGAAGTCTGGCTTAGGAACAGCTTCGGAGATGGGTAGGCAGCTCTGTCCACTTTGACTCTCTCTTCCCAGGTGATCTCCTATCTTCCTGAAGGTTAAATGGTTCCTTGAGCTTCCTAGGAAATCAGCTTCCTTTGTTCCCAGGGCCAGCAAAGCAGCCTGCAGCAAATCCAGGTAGGGGTAAAGGCTGTGAGCACGTTTCCCCTGACCACATGGCTTTCTTGGTAGCATTTCTCTTTGATGCATTTGAGGATGTGAGGCATGTTTATAAAAACAAGGTAGATCACATGCGCCATATGCGATTTAATCTATGTAATGACCCCCATTTGTGATTATTTGATGGGAGTGTGGTTTTTGTTTGTTTTTAAATTCATTCATTTATTTGAGAGAAAGAGCAGGTGTGAGAGGGGTGGGGCAGAGGGGCAGAGAGAGAGAATCTCAACCAGACTCCCCACTGAGCACCGAGCCCGAGGCAGGACTCGACCTCACAACCCTGAGATCATGACCTGAGTCAAAATGAAGAGGCAGATGCTTAACCCACGGAGCCACCCAGGTGCACTACAATATGAGTGGGTTTTAAGAAAATTCTCCTTGCTCACCCATTAGTACCTCTATATAGTGAATTTTTTGTTTTGTTTTTTTTTTCTCAAAAGACTTGTTACAAAGACCAAAAACTGGAAATGTTTTTACTGTAAAAAAATATTGAATTTAACTCAATTAAAAGGGGATATTTGGCAACTGAGCCTACAATTACCACATGAAAAATACTAGAATTTAGACGGCATAAAGATGCTTATATGGTATAACCCATTATTTGTAATGTTTATCGATGATCCAATGTGGCTTTTAAAAATGATTTCTCCAGGGGTGCCTGGCTGGCTCAGTCGGTACACATCTGCCTTTGGCTCAGGTCATGATCTCAGGGTCCTGGGATTGAGCCCCACATTGGGATCCCTGCTCGGTAGAAAGCCTGCTTCTCCCTCTTCCTCTGCTGCTCCCTTCTTGTGCTCCCTCTCTCACTGTGTCTCTCTCTGTCAAATAAATAAAATCTTGAAAAAAAAAGTTCCTCTGTGAATGTCTCCTATTTTTAAAAAAATGATTTCTCCAACATTCATGGTGCTTAAAATTTTTTATTTCCAAGAGAAAAAGAATGATGCACATTGTGCATAATTTGCAAGAAAAGTGTTTTGGAAGCTTCAAAAATAAAACTGACCTAGCAGAAAAGTGGGGTTTTTCTTTTTTTCTTTTTTTTCCCCAATAGTACATTCATTGCAAACGCATTACTGCAAATGCCTTTCCTAGTTGGATATGTCGCTGCTACCCGAGGTCTCATGAGAGTGTGGGTTGACGTTAAAGACACACTAAAGTCAATGCCATTGACCGCTGATTATATGTGGGTGTAGATTATTCTTGAGTCAGCAATGTGTTCGTTCTGAACATATGAAAACATTAGTCCTATGCATCAAACTTTAAGGAAGTAAATAGGACCTATGCAGATTTCTCAGACAAATTGCAATGGACACACTGAGTTTTATTAAGTTTATTAGAATATTCACGCTCTAATTTGGGATGCTGCTTTGCTTTGCTGTATAATATTGTTTTAGGAAGATTTTTAAGTTATACACTCGGAAACTATTTTTTACTAGGGATGTGGAGAATGGAGGCCTTCTGCCAACTGTTGTCCATTGAACAAGATTTGAACATTTTTTCTCCTTTATCCTGATTTTTAAAAATTAAGCCAACTTTATTGAGGCACACTTGACATACAACAAAATGCACCCAGTGTAAGTGTGTCGTTGGATCAGTTCTGGGCAAATGCACCCTTGCCGCTGCTACTGTGTTGTTCGCTCAAGGCAGAGAGCATTTCCATAACCTGGAAAGTTCTTTCCTGCCCTTCCCGGTCTACTCACCTTTTAGCCGACCACTCTGTTGGAGAAAAGAAACGTAAAAGCAAAATTTTTCTTCTTTTCTCATCTATTACCCTACCCACATGATTATGTCTCCTTTTCTCCCTGTTTTGTTATTTTTCCAGAAGACTGGCAATTTGTTAGATTAAAGCACTGAGCTGTTTGTTGGCTCTATTGACTAGGAGAGAGTATGCCTCATTATTTTCCTATTGTTTCTCAATAACCTTTCACTCCTCTGTGTCTGAAATCCTCATCCAATCCACTCATCCAATCCACTCATCCACCCACCCATCCACTCATCCATCCGTCCATCCACCCGCCCACCCATCTATCCACTCATCCACCCACCCACCCATCCATCCACCCACCCACCCACTCATCCACCCACCCACCCATCCATCCACCCACCCACCCATCCATCCACCCACCCACCCATCCATCCATCCATCCATCCACCCACCCTCCCATCTATCCACTCGTCCACCCACCCATCCCTCCACTCATCCACCCACCTACCCATCCATCCATCCACCCATCCACCCATCCATCCATCCACCCACCCACCCATCCATCCACCCATCCATCCACTCGTCCACCCACCCACCCATCCATCCACCACCATCCATCTCATCCATCCATCCATCCATCCATCCATCCATCCAAGTTGTGTTGAATGTCTGTTCTGAAGCACAGGCCCCCCAACATCCTGCCTCCCCTTGACTTGGGTTCTAACCAGGAAGACAAACAATTTAACAATTATGCTAGAAAAGTCAGTGTGTATTCTAAAGGGAAAGTATGGCACACAATGGAAGACTCAGCAGGAGTGGCTGGAAATGATTCTCAGGGGGAAGAGGCATCCGTGATGCAGAACTGTAGGACGAGTATCAGTGAGTCAGTTAATTATGTCAGCAGTATTTATCAGTTGCTGCAGGCAGGGCTCAGTGGTAGCTGCCAGAGTTTCAGATGGCAGATGTGGGCCTGCTCTCATGGGGTGCCTAGCATTATGGAGTTAGCCCAGGCCGGGCTGGGGCACTGGATAATGGTTTAGGCACAGGGGACATGTGTAATGGTGCACAGAAAAGAGACAATACAGTGAGTGAGAAACCTTGAAAATTCCATGTGACCAGAGCTTGGATGTTAGCCAAGAGGGTGCCCCGCCACCCTGATGGTACTCAGAGCCAGAGCTGTAGTCGTTAGAGCAGTGTGTTGGCTCTCATTGGCCTTGTAGAATGGTCATTGAATCCCGAATCGGAATCTTGAGAAAGAAACGTTGAATGTAGATACCACAGTTCAATCACTTTCAAATCATTTCCTCCTGCCTTCCAGAACCATAGCCATGATTAAAATGACCTTTCATGAGCAGCAAAGAGGCAGTGCTGAAGAAAATAAGGTATGGGCGGGGGGGGGGGGCGGATACAATCCATCTACGTGATTGCCCTGTAACCCTGCCAAGTCACAAGAGTGGGCGTTTCAGATGGGAACTAGAGATGGCCAACTGTGGTGGCATCCTCGAAAAAAAAAGCCCTATGTGCCTTTAGAATCAGACCACCAGAGAATTTAGGAAAGAAAGAATACATTTCTTCTGTATGTTCTAACTTCTTTCTAAATAAGTTTTAGGTTATGTGTAGGCTCCCTGACTTGTTGACCTTTAGGTGACTGTCACGTGATAGGCACTTAATAGACTAAGGCAAATGCTCCACACCCTATGACATACGTTTAGAGTACGACATACCCCAGCTGCGGATTCATTTTGGGCCATAACATGTCCGTACGGTGTATTGAATCCAATTTAATATTTGAGAAAATCTGCCTGTTTACTTTGTAGTGAATTCTGTACCTTTCACCGAACACTGAGGCTCTCTGAAAACCCACATCTCCCGTGTGCACTAATTCACACTGCATTCTGGAAGTATAAAATCCTAAATGCTTGCTGACTGCAAATCAATCTCTTTAACCCAAATATTAATAGCTTCATGAAATGTTAATACTTCTCCATTGATTACGACCCTTCACTTGAGTTTTGTATCCATATTAAGGGGGCCTGGTTTCATTGTTTGGCTGGCTCTATGCTGGTTGCCACCGGATCAGAAATGTATTCTACCAAAGTCTATTTAAGGAGAGCATTCAATCAATGGCCAAGACATGTGTTCTGCCTGGTGCTGCCTGTTCCGTGTCTGTTGCTTTGCCTTTTAGAGAGCCCTTTGATGAGTGGGGCTGGACCAACAGATATGTGAGTCCTGAGCGCGCTCATGATTTGGGGCCCTTGGTATCCACCAGCCTCGTAAGCAGCAAGTGCTCGCATGACTGGTTTCAGGATTCCAGCAGAGGCTGCCACAGGACCACTCGTCAGCCATTGTATCATGCTCGAGTGAAGATATCCAGTGACTTGTGATTTCTACTCTGGGCTTTGTCATCTTCCCAGGCCTCGGGACCTCCTGAATCTGCTTCTATTTTCCCAGGTGTGCAAGGGGACCAACTGGAAATCTGAGTGAGCGGACCCCACATTTTGATTTTTTTCCCAGGGTTATTGCTGAGAAAGGATCCTGGGCTGGCATGTTGTGTAACCGAACTGTGCTCACCGGTGGGCTCCTCGCTACTCACATGATGATAAGTGACACTTGTCACTGCTAGGTGATCTATTAGTGAACAGATCCCCCTCGCGAGGTGCTCTATTAGTGAATCTGCTCGATGATCAGATTTGCCCACCGGCTTGAAAAGTGGATTTTCCAACATTTATTTTTTTCCCCCAACATGTTTAAACCTCAAACGTATATGGGCTTAAGATATGGAAATTCTTCTGGACATGACAGGATGAGGCTCTTCATAAGAGGAAAAAAAAGAAGAGCATGTGAATTTTCACAGAAAAATGCCTCATGTTAATCTTGATCGAGATTAATGTCATTTGCCTGGGTTCAGCCAAGAAACCCTGGTTTGTTTCAGCTTCTGCGGGCTGGCTGAGGCAGGAAGCTCACCACCACGTGTCATAAGGGCTCCAGGGAAAAGGCTGCTTGAGAGTCAAAGAGAAGGCTCAGAGACAGACTTTCCGAACATAACTGGCCTTTGTAATTCAGTATCTTGCATGGACATCTTTTCTAACAGGAAAGACAACTCTTCAAATTAACAAGTCAAAAACGTCCTTGTTTCGTGGAGCTGCTGGTTTTGCTGATGAGTACGGTTTTACCCAGAGTATCATCTCCCTACACAAAGCAAACACTCGGACACCGATTTCAGTTTTATCTGTTCTCCCCTTTGCTGAGTGGTGTCTGGGTGGTATGGTTACCCCTCCGTGAACCGCAGCAAAGAATTAGGAGTTTCTAAACAGAAACTGATGAAACAACGTGTCCTTTGGAGGCCGCAGGATTCAAAGAGTTCACAGACTAATCATCAGAAATAAGAAGGCACAAAGATGAACCTCTCCGTAAAGAGTATATTGTGTTGATTTATTATAGACTGCAGTTAAAAAAAATATTTTGAGGTTAGCCTCTCCAGTTTAAAAGCACTTAACCAGGAACATTTGAACAGCTATGCGATGGTCTCTCCCTTACCTGCCTCCCCCTTCAGCAAGTACTGTAAACAGGGGTTTGAGAACATTCAGTCAATTTCTTGATAGGAACAATCAAATGTATTTGCTTTGTAAAGGAAACCACCTTCCGAATTTCCAAAGCATGCACTGTTACTTGGCATTAGGTATTTCAAAACGACCAATTTTGCTATGGTATTGTAAGGCCAAAATAGAATACCTCTTTACCAGACATACACATTACAACTAGAAAAAAAAAATTACAGACTATCCGAGTATAACGATTCCATCAGGAATTAATGGGGAAAGGCACTGCATCTCTTCCGTTCGACCACACATGTACTAGCCACTTTGCATGCTTTGAATTCAAGTCCTTTCCAACATTTAACAGCATTTTCTACAACATACAAGTCACAAGTAGGGTAATATCTGACACTATTCTTCCACAGCCATATTTTTCACCCAAGTGTACAATAGGTATGAATATATGTTATCAGCTTTATTTACAAGTTTTATCTTGATGTTTTAGTGGGGTAAAAAAAAAAAAAGTCAACTATCTCAACCAAGAGCTCCCCCAAAAGGTTTTTTTTTGGTGGGGGGGCTATGATTCATGTGTGTAAACCGCCATGTAAAAGAAAGAAATGGAACCAAGGTCTGACCCTAAAGACCAAAACTAAAATTTCTCACCCACTAAAAGTTGGCAGTGAAACTGCTATTCTCTGAATTTTTTATAGCGTGAAACCTGACATAGGAATTTCAGATTGACTTCTTTTGCCAAAGCGCAAGGTAGATGTGGCGTGGGAGAAGACTGGGGCTGATGTATCCAGTGGGACGCCCAGTGTGTGTGCTGTTGCAAAGAGAGTCATCAATCTGGAAAGGTGACCGATTTTCCAAACGCCCTCCCGTCTTCCCAGAAGATGCAAAACATCAATGGCATAACTCTATACACGAACAAGGGTTAGTTCTGAAAATCAGTAATATACATGCACAAACATTAGAACATGAGGGGGGAGAAAAATGAAACACTACAAATCCCACATTGCCTTGTTCTCGTTTTCACGACGTTTCTGCACCAGATCCTTCGAGGCTTCGGGGTGCCTCCTCCCAGCAGTAGAGAGAGCCTCCCCGCAGGCTGGCCAGAAAGACAAGGCTCTCCCCCCACACCCGGGGATGAAGCTGCCCTTGACAAACACAGAACCTACCAGAGAGAACGAGTACGACACACTATTGTTACCAGTTTTCATCGAGACGGGCCCCAATGTCCTTGTGCGATGACCTCGAGCTCAGTGATGGGCCCGGGGCGTTCCTGGAAGCCGGGACACCGGCCCGGGAGCAGCATCAGAACCAGGGGGCGGAGCCCGGATGCTCCTCCAAGCAACGGGAACTGGAGATCCTGCCCCGCCGACCCGCGCCGCCTCCTCCCAGGTCGTGAGCCACCACCTGCACAGTACAAGGTTCCTCCCCACCAGTGTGACTCGGAATACTTCTGCCCCCCGGTTGCCAGTTCAGCTCAAATGCAGAGGCGCATACTCCGGCCTTCGCGTCTGGATGATTTTTGGTTTGGGTCTCTTCATTCGTTCCATCTCGTCATCGTCGTCGTTCTCCTGATCGCTCTCGCAGACGTGCACCACCACGCTCGGGGTGGTGTCGGTCGCCGCGTGCAGTTCATACTTCTCCCCTAGGGAGGGAAGAGAAAATGCAGCGTCACTCGGGCAAGGACCGGGAGGGCCAACGAGCAAGAGCTCGTGGAAAAGCATGGAGGGGTCTGCACCGCCAAGCTTCTCCGGACGTTCAGTGAGGGTGGAGGGGCGTGGGCAGCTATGCTCTGGACTGGCATTCCCTGGTGGCTCTAGCAGAAAAAAAATTGTATCTAGATATATAACATAAAATAATATAATATAAAATTTTGTATATAAATATAGTAAGTTTATATATATATATATAATCATCTTTATATATTATGCTGCTTTCAAACACTGAATCAAGGTGTATGGAAGGAGTTTATTTTATTTTATTTAATTAATTTATTTATTTAAATGGGGGGGGATGGGGCAAAGGGAGAGGCGGAGAGAGAAACCCAATCAGGCTTTGTGCCCAGCCTGGAGATCAACCCAGGGCTCAATCTCTGAGATCCTGACCTGGGCCAAAGTCAAGAGTCAGAAGCCTAACCGATCGAGCCACCCAGATGCCCCAAGGAGTGCATTTTTAATTTCACTTAACACGTTCACCAGGCCTCCTAAATTTTACAGTGTGTGCGAGGAGTGTGCATTTAGAAGACGGTGCATGAATAAAACACGTTAGGAAGGGACATCGTGAGCCTCCCTCTTAAGGCTCCCACGGAGGCAGCACACCCCAGGGACAGGAGACACAAGGGGGGCCCCTGTGCGAGGACATAATTATGACTGGTTTGAACCAGGTGCTCCCAAAACATGTCTGACCACAGCATCCCTTTTCACAGGACAACTTGCACCCTGGGGAGCCAGGAGTGTCCTGCATTTCCAGGTCAGCCTGAGTCTGACCAGGTTCAGTCCAGTTCAGGCCCCTCTGGGGCAGCAAGGGGATGCAGGAATCTTCTAGAAGTAACTGAGAAAAAATCTATGGGGCTGCCCTGGTTGCCTCTTCAGGGCTGAGGGAGGTGGTAGCCAGACGTGGGCTCGGAGCCCTGCCACTCAGTCCCCAGAGCCCATGGTTGCATTCCTTTGCATCCCTGCGAACCTCTATCTCCTCCTCTGTAAAATGGGATAATAACAGCCCTGACCTCACGGAGCTGATTACCTAAGTGCAAACCAAGTTCTTAGGTCCTGATGTCCAGGTCACAGGCCCAGTAAGTGTCACCTGGTTTTCCTAATGTTTACAAACAGCACGGATCATTACTGGTGGAAAGCTGGGTGCAGTAGAATGCTAGGATTTCAACGGGTGGGGGGAGGGTTTGCTTCAGATCCCACCTGGATTCCAGACCTTCCTGCCTCACACTACTTTGCGGACTCCTCCGAACCCGGAAGACACTTTTCCTCATAAAATGTTGGGCGCCTGGGTGGCTCAGTGGGTTAAGGCCTCTGCCTTCGGCTCAGGTCATGATCTTAGGGTCCTGGAATCGAGTCCCGCATCGGGCTCTCTGCTCAGCAGGGAAACTGCTTCCCTCTCTCTCTCTCTCTCTCTGCCTGCCTCTCCGCCTACTTGTGATCTCTGTCAAATAAAAAAATAAAATCTTAAAAAAAAAAAAAAAGGAGTTGTTTCTCTATCTGGAATGTCAGCACAATTGCATTTGAAAAAGTGAGCGAGTCTCAGCTCTTCCAGGGAAGGAATGAAGGTGGAGGTCACAAGACCTCGTTGGTCAGGATGCTTATCTACCCCCTAATTGGCCACCATCCAGCAAGCTTCGGGGTAGGACCGTATTTGCAAAATCTTTGCAGTCTTGTTGGCTGCAAAGCACAACCGAACATGAAATGTAGTTCCAGCTCACTGTTAAGTAAACGAAGGATGAATGGGTTTTATTCTGTCTAGTTTCTGAAAAGGCTTTTCCGATCAGCCTTCCATAAAGGTGTGGTAGGTTCTGGAGGGGGAAGAAATGTCTTCAGCTGCACTTCTTGCCTCTGGAGCCATTTGGCACCTCCTCCAGATGGAGGCCCCATTTCTTCTCTAGCATTCCCTCAGACTCCCTTCCTCAGCTCTGCTGATGCACCTGAGCCGGGAGCTGTGGGAGGAGCGCCTGCTTCCTCAGAGCGGCCATCTTGACCTTCACACCACCATTACCAGTAGGTAACGTGATTCTTGCTCTCTCCCTCAGAGGGAGTTTCCGCTGGAGCAGTGTGTTCAGAAATGTAATCTTTTCAACACGAAACTGCTGATGGTCCAAGAAATAAAACCCTCCATCCAAAGGAACGTCATCAGACTTCTGGTCAAGGAGAAATAAGGAGCCGATGGTCTCAGCATTTATTACGTTTGCTCTACGGACAGGGCAGGAGGGTGGGCTCAAACCACTTCATGCCCCTCACCTAAACCCTAGCAGGTAGGACAGGAACCACCAACATTCTATTGTTTACAGAAATCATGAATTGGGCACTGCCCTTGGGCCAGGCACCTCTGTGGTGCTTTCCACACCGATCTCATCTACTGCTCCTAACTTCATTGGGTAATACCCATTGCATGGAGAAGAAGGCTGAGGCCAGGGTATCTGTTATCTGCCTGACTACTCCCATCTTTGTTGCCTCAGAGGACTGGAACCTCTTTTTTCTCTGTATTCGAATAGGTGTGAGCCCCCCTGTGGGGCCAAGTGGGGGCCTGCAGGATGGGGGCTCTTTCTTCACTACACTCTATGGTTCTCCAGAACATTCCAAAGGGCAGGTGAGCATCAGATCAATGGACGAAACCACCTTGACTAAAAATAAAGTTTCTGAGGTGTGGCATGGTCCTTTTTCCCTTTCCAAGTCTAGTCGGTCATCCTGGAGGGACAGGCCTGGGGCCCAGATCTGAGGCTGCCCACACAGGCTGTGCTCAGTGGGTGACAGGAAAGACTGGCGTGATGCCAGCTGCGAGGGATCACGGTCCGTGGTCCCCATGACTGTCTAAGGCCCGAGGGAACGCATGTTCCCAACAACTTGAGTTATGGGCACAGATGAATACAAATAGGAGCAGTTCCCAAACCCACTCGCATCTATCGGACAGGTGAAAGGGGCCACAAGGCTCTGGCTGTTCCCTGACAGTAGGTGTGTGTCCTGGTCTTGGCCCTCAAGGACAGCTTCTCCCCATCTCTTTCCCTGCCCTCACCTCAGAGCACGACTTACCTGGCCCCAGCTTGGAGATAGCATATAACAGATCGTAATTTATGACGGGAGTAGCATCTTCTACTTGTTTCCAACCAACTGGCGGCGAGGCAGGAGGAGAGATCAGGAACTGCTTGTCCGGATTTGGGGGGGCCAGGTGGGAACTTCCTATGTGCAAAGTCTGAGGAGAGAGAGAACACACAGGTGGGTGTTTCTGGAGGAGAGCAGCCCTGAGATTCTGCAGCACTTGGTGACAGCTAGTTGCGGACAGGGGACCAAAGACGAGTCCATGCCTGGGCAGCAGAATGCCTGCCGTTCAAGGTCAGCTCATGATACGGTCTATATGGAGAACGTGATAGGGTTACGCTGACCCCTCCCGGGACCAAAACCCACAGGCGCAGGGACGGCAACTAATTACCACTGACCCAGACCGATGGAAAATTGGTGCTTTTTTAGTAGAAATGGAGAAAATAAAACACTGTCACTGAGGCCAGAGGGATCTCAGAATCCATGTCTTCTGGTTCCTCATATCACAGACGTCTAACAGAAGCTCAAAAAGGCGAAACAATAGCTCTACTGTTATAGAGTTTCTCAGGGGCCAAAGCAGGGACGGGGACCCAGGACTCCCGCTCACCCAGCGGCACCCCACAATTCCCTTCCTTTGGGTTTCCAAATCAGATGCACGAGGAAGGGAAAAAAGATCCACCATCCAGGAGGTTTAAAAAAAAATAATACTATGAACCAATAACCCACGACACTAGTTTGGGCACAGAAGTCCTATCAGTGGTTAGAGGGCCGTCCAGAAAGGTGTTACATCGAAGTCTAATCAGTCTGGGTTTTCTTTGTGTTTTAATTTTCACAATGAACATGCATTTACTTTTGTAATCAGAAGAAAGCTGTGGAAGGACTAAGTCACGATCCATGACCCAGAACCTGGATCAAATGCCGAAAGGAGTGTGCTCACAACTAAGGATTCAAGGTCAAAACCCGTACCTCCCAAAGGTGGCCACCAGGGGGCAGGGCATCCCAGCTCTAATTTACCTTTGAGGGGCCAGCAACCCCTCTTTCTCCCCAGGTCAGAAAGCCTCTCTTGGAGGTCTGCTCCTCCTTTATGGGCCTGGGGAGCTCAGAGCCCCAGCAGGGGCCAGCTTTAACCAGAAAATAGCATCGACAAAGCTCCTTCCCTTTCCACTGCTTATCTGTTGGATCCCTGTTACATCATCATGTAGAACTTTGTGAGCTGCCTTGAAAATGGGTCCCCGGTCACTGAAGGTTAGGGGCAGGGGGAAGCTGGAAGGATGGTGAGCCAGGGAAAAAGCAAACCCATGCACAGCCCTTCGTGAGTGTCCTGGGGCCGGGACTCCTGCTACCAAGAGGATTTCTTAGTGTTTGCTACCTGTCTGGTTAAATCATTTTTTTTTCCCCTTTCAAGCCAGTCCTGCATTTGCAGGCTGCTGGCTCTCCATCGCGTGGAGCTCGGTGCTGCTGAGAAAATGCACAGAGTGGGGACCCACTCAGGTCTGTTCTCCGTCTGGAGCACATCATTAGCCCTAACCCTGGAGGAGGAGCCGTACTCCCAGTGTCCCTCAAACCAAGGTCAGGGGCCACTTCTGAGATCACGTGCTTTCATATACATGCTGATGTTTTCTTAAGATAGGCAAGGCACTGAAAATTTAGAGTATGAACTTTGCCTTTCTCCAAATGAATTCGTAGAGTTTTAATCGGCACATATAGTATATATTGACTGGGAAGGGCGTCCATCATATCTTGCTGAGTAAAAGAGAAGGTGATGATAGTAACTCCATTGTTTTGTGCAAGAAAATGAACTACTCTGTGTTTGTGTCTTTGTATATGTGAAGGAGAGAGTGTGTAAGGATTCACGCTAGATTTTCAAAGGTGGTTACACTGCGGGACGGCTCTGGAAGGAGAGTGGAGAAATGTTATCTATTTAACTTTAGGGACTTGGGTGTTATGACTTGGATTGTTTCAGTTAACTTGTACTGCTTTTGTCATTCAAATGACAAAATAAACATGCAAGAATGTTCATGGCATCATCATCTACGATAGTGAAAAACTGGAAAACAAGATAAACGTCTGAGAGTAAAGGCTGGTTAAACATGTTTGAAATATCTATATGGCACAATATTATGTGCCGGTTATAATGGTCTTTCTTTTCAATTTAAATCCAATTAGCCAATCATTAGTTTATCATTAGTTTCAGAGGTAGAGTTCAGTAATTCATCAGTTGCATATAACACCCAGTGCTCATCCCATCACGTGCCCTCCTTAATGCCCATCCCCCAGTTACCCCATCCCCCCCACCACCTTCCCTCCAGCAACCCTCAGTCTGTTTCCTAGAGTTCAGAGTTTCACAGGGTTTGTCTCCCTTTCTGATGACTTCCCATCTGTTTTCCCTCCCTTCCCCTAGGATCCTCTGAGTTATTTCTTATATTCCACAAAGGAGTGAAACCATGTAATTGTCTTTTTCCGATTCACTGATTTCGCTCAGCATAATACCCTCCAGTTCCATTCTCGTCGATGTAAATGGTTAAGTATTCATCCTTCCCGAAGAATGAGTAATATTCACTCTCATGGCTGAGTGATATTCCATATAATGATCTTTTTAAACACATTTTCATGGGGCAGTAAAATGATCATGAATAATGATACATACAGGAAGGTATGAAATAGGATACACTTTGTAATTTCTACTGCAGTGCAGATGTATAGACATTAAAAAACCAAGGTAGAGCATGCTCAGGGTGTGAGCTGCTTTTAAAATGGGGGAGCGAGGGAAGCATGCGCATCAACGGATTTAACTCACCTGGGCAAAATATAATTTCATTTCCTTTCCGAGAAATTCGGTCTTATGCAGCTGGAGCCTGGCATCTGCAGCCGATAAGGGGTTACTGAAGTTTATTCGGACTCGTTTGAAGCTCTTAAAATACTGGAAGGTGATATCCTTGTCATACGTCCTAAAGAGGGATTCGAATTTGGCCTGAAAAGTAAGAACAAAGATAAAAGGCGTCAGAACACACCTGTGTAGGAGTCTTGACGACTCCGTTCCATTTCTTCTTGAGGGAGCGGACTGGAATCATAGCGAGAACACCCAGCCTCTTTCTTAGAGGAGAAACGAGCCTCTCCCCTCTTAAGAAGATGTGTTCTCTCTGCCCTTCTAATTCTGAGACAGGCGATTTTAGGACAAAGTAAGAACGTAGGCTCTATTAAATTCGCTGAATCGCAGAACAAGTACCAACACTCGA
This sequence comes from Lontra canadensis, assembly GCF_010015895.1. NCBI lineage: Eukaryota > Metazoa > Chordata > Mammalia > Carnivora > Mustelidae > Lontra > Lontra canadensis. The sequence continues at coordinate 10,299,428 of NW_022631023.1, read as the reverse complement.
ACAACTCGTATAGTCACAGAAATAGTCTTTATAAGTAGAACAGGAAGACATTGCAAGGAGGGCCAGCTTGGCGATTTGTCACCCCCCTCTTGGTCTGAAGGTCCCTAATGTCCAGCAACCTTCCTCTGTCCTGTGAACCCCGATCCCACTGCTCGGTTTTGGGTGTTGGGTATTTCTTAGGGCTTAAGAGCACTGGAGCTCATTTGAAAAAAAAAAAAAAAAAAAGAATTGTTTTTATTGCACAGGAAAACAATGCTGTTAATAAGAAACCTTGCATTTCTTAGTGTAAGGAAGAGGTTTAAGAAGAAATCCCCTATTGTTTTCCCACTTGGTCTGTTACCTTTTAACTCTCTAAAAGAATACTGGTTTAAAATTAATGCCTGCCAAATGGTCCCATGTCTGCCCGCTGACTTTAACATGGGTACAGTTCTAGCTCTAGTGTTATAAAGGCCAGTGAAAATTATGAAACAGCAGGAGCTCTGAGAATGGAAGTGCCCAAGTTCAAGGGTGTATTATGCTTCCATTCAGGTGGGAGCTCATCAACCTTCTGGGAAAAGACCCCTGCTGGGCTAGGGGGTGTCAGCCGGAGACTGTGGGGGAGATGGGAGGCCACAGCAGGTCCTCAGGCTTCAACCAGAGGGAGTTGACCAGATAGTTGAAACAAACTTCCAGAAAGATTGTATGGGCTTTGAGTGGTCATGCGACTGAGCACTGGGGATGGGTTGTGGGAACTCTGTGAAAGGCAGAAGGGGCTGGCTGAGGGTCCAGTAGGGGGCAGTGTGCTTTCTATAAAAGGGATCCATGCAGAAGAGGAGGTGGGTGGGGCCCACTGAGGACCTTGGGAACCTACAGAAAGCAGGTGGTAAGAGGATGGTGTAAGAGGGGGGAGAAGTTTCAAGACTATTGGGTGCAAGAGAGAGGTGAGGGAACGGGTGTCCAGGGGCAGGCTGCTCCACAGGCAGGTTGTTGGGGGGATGGGAACAGCTCCCACACTTCCCCTCTTGGAATTCCATGACTTTTCTTTAGTTTAGGAACAGTTCTGAGGGGTTTGCAGGGGCAAAAAATGAGAACAACGCATAGCAGATGCTTTGTGGGGATTTCATCTGGCTGCATGGGACTTTTTCTCCACCTCTCTGGAGCAGGAGGACCAGCAAGTTGCTGGCACGGCGCGTGGGCATAAATTTGGAATTTTGCATGACCTCATCAATAGGCATTGTGACCAATGACTTAGTGCTTAGTTCTGAGGTTCTGATTCAGAATTGAGGGGGAGAGGACTTTGAGGACTATTTTTAGAATACGAGGCAGAGCTTAGGACCAGAACACAAGACAAGGCACAATATCTGTTAAATCCACATTTCTGTGATACCATTCTCCTACAAAATAATTTGTTCTAATAACTGGTACCTGGTTTTTACAGTTGTTGGATGGCATCTCTCTTTAAATAATTAAATATGGATTTTGACTCACATAAGGCTAATATGAAATACAGAGATTTTGTAGTACTTTTCATAGGTAGAATGTGCTCTGATCTAATTCAAAAAGCCCAGTCCTGGCTCACAAGCATCACACGTAATTGTGGAGTTAAATTTGATTAAATAACAACAACAACGACAATAACATAAAACCTTCACAGGCTCCGATATGGCATTGGGCATAAAGCCTATCACACAAACACCATCCCCAAACAGAACACACAGAATTCATTTATATACAGTACTGTTCAAGATCAATTAGACAGCTGGGGAACTACTGATGGAAATCTGACATCCTAATCAAATGAAGAAGAAAAGCATAGGAATTAAAATTACTAATTATACTAATTACCATCAATGAGAGCTGCTTCCCGGGAGGTACACTTACCCCCACTTAAGTTATTTATCCAGTTTTATTACCTGCTATGGCCTCATTTTCCCTAACTAAAGAAATCCGAAAACTTGGGGACAGGACCTAGTAATTACTACAAACATATACACATCTTTACGAAATTTATTTCCCAAGATAAAATTAAATTGTTCTGATCTCTAGATGTCAAGGCGAAATGATCCATTCACTGTCAGAAAAAGCTTCCCTCTAAAAATTTACTTACGACCTACACAGAATGAAAAACACCCTGTTAAAACCAGTTGCATTACCAGTTAGTCAAGGGACCTAGATGTTTGCAAATGTTGAGAGCTTTAGAAAATTCTTTGCGGGTATTTCCTCAGGCAACAGCTTTTGATTGATAAAGCTCCAAGTATTTTGGATTTATTCCCAAACCCACAAACCCACAAGACAGCCATGTAACACCCCTGAAAATACCTCATTCACTAGTCCCAATTAACACAATGCTTTGAAAACTCTCAAAAATCACATCATATTAGAAGCCTTACCCTGGTTTCACTTTCGCTGAAGATATCACTGTTTGCCACACAGGCAATCAGGGAGCTAAAACTGTAGTTAAAGTTTCTAAAGTGCATCTTGCTTTCTTACAGTGAGAGGCAGGCAAGCCCCAAGCGAGGTTCCTTTGCAAGAGGCTGTAGGTCCTGTCTCCGGCCGGCCCTTATAAAACACCGAAGTCCAGCCCCCTGGGGGAAAAAAAGCACAGCTTCCCGGGCATCCTGTTTGGACAGCAAATTCCTGAGTCAAGTCCTGCATGCTTTCAGGCAGACGGAGACAGAGTATAAGTTTCTACTGGAAAGAGGTGACGTCAACACCTTAGTCATTTTCCCTATGCTAATTAACTTTGCTTGGGGAGGATGGAAAAAACAGCCAAGGTTTGCCTTGCAGCTGTTTTATCAACCCCTCTTGCAGCATACTTTCCACTGGTAGTAATTCCATTCAGCCACTCAGACACCATGCTCCTCGGCTGAATGGGACGACCCTTCTCAAGATGGAAAATGTTACCGAAGAAAAATGAGGAAGGTCTCAGCAGTAAACAGTAATTAGCCTCTAGGGGAGTTTCGAGTCTTTGGGAAACCTGGAAACCCAAGCCTGGACTGGACGTTTGATCCCTGTAATTCCCTGAAAACCTCAAAGTTTCGTGTTGGGGTATTAGAGAAAACATTTTGAAATCTTTCTTGGTCAATGAACTCTGTTTTTAAAGAAAAAAGTGGGATTCATTTTGTAATATGGCTTTTTTCCCCCCCCTAATTGAACTTTACTGGATGAATGTCCCAGTTCCCGCTTGTATTCCACTGTGGGAACGTGGGAAGAGATCCTCAAGCAATCCCGGGATTTTCCATTGGAAAACTTTATTATTTGTAATTTGGGAGCTAGGAATATGCAGCCCTTTGATCATTTCCTAACAGCTATTGGACTCAGAAAAAGATACAAAAACATTTTGGAGAATCTAGGCTCTGAAGTTGAGAAAAGAAACACTGAGGCGGTTGCCTTGCTTTGAAACATGTTGACGAAGTTTTGTTGTTGTTATTTTAATAGGAAAGGAGGGGGAAAGGGAAAGAACCTATGCTACACTGAAAAGTCCATCCGGCTGGCCCCTTTTCCAGGTACGACGTCTGGTGTGGAGAAGCTACTAGGATGGCAGGATGCTAGTTCTTTCCAAAGGCTGCAGCTCTTAAGTTCTAAGCACTTTACCAGTGTCGATCCCTATGGCAGCCTGGGTCCCAGGTCCTTCTCAATCTCACAATTTCATTATCCCCTAAAAGCACTCCAGGAACTTATAAAAAAGTATTCTCTAGTCTAGAGGCACACGGAGACACCTCCTCCAGAAGCTTCCAAAAGTGAAACAGAACCCTGCCATTCACACGTAAAAATTAACTTCAAAGAATCCTTCAAGCCAGCCAATAATAAAATGAATATATGCCGTGGAGGAAAAAACAAACCAGAGCATTTATCCCTTCCCAGAAAGGAAAAGCAAAGCCTTCTAGGATGAACGAGTGTTGCTTCATTTGAATGCACGCTGCCCTCCTGCCAATTGTAGGGTTATGTAAGAAACCAGGTATGGTGTTTGCTTTGCCAAATTACCCATCACCCCCAACCCCAAAAGATCTAAATGCATGTATTCTAAAAAAGTTTGGAACACTGAATAGTACGGGTTTAACATGAAGGGGAAACGGTCACGTGAGCCGGTGCTTGGTGATGGGGAGCGTGTGTTTGGGTCCATGACACATACAAGCTCTGGTGGCCGTAGTGTGGAGAGGGGAGGTGTTGGTGGAAGAAAGAAGGGGAGGGGGAGGGCAGAGAGACAGAACTGTCCCCCCTTCTCCAGAGAGGCTGGGGACACCTCTGAGGTGACCCACTCCCGCCAACTCCAACCCCTTTTCTTTTCCTCCTGGAGTCCACCTTAGCAAATAGAGTTAAAAGGCAATTGGAGGAGGAAGAAGAGGCTAATTTCACAGTCTTCTTCTTCTTTTTTTATTTTTTTAAAGATTTTATTTAAGTATTTGACACAGAGAGATAGAGCACAAGCAGGGGGAGCTGCAGAGGGAAAGGGAGACGCAGGCTCCCCACTAAGCAGGGAGCCTGACATGGGACTCTATCCTAGGACCCTGGGATCATGACCTGAACAAAAGGCTAATGCTTAAACGACTGAGCCACCCAGGCGTCACTTTTTCTTTTTTTTTTTTAATCATGACATGAAGTTCCAGATCAGTTGTTGGACAGATCTGAAATATTTTTGTTCATCTTAGACAAGAATACTGCTGCTCACCCAAATTTGTAGTTTTTGTTTCATTATACAGATGAAAACAACAACGAAGAAATAGTGAGGTATCTGAAGATTGTTCATGTGTCTTTGCTCTTAGAAATAGAGGACAAATGACCACTCTCTCACCAGGTGGCCCATAACGCCTAATAAAAATGTATAATTCTGTACCTGCCTTTGAACTGATTTCAAGCCCATTTGAATCCAATTTTGAACCTGAGTTCTCCCATTTTTACATGGAAAAGAGGAGCTCAAAACGGTGGCCAGCTGTAAGGAGGCTGAAAAGAATGCTCTCTGGCAAAACTCACTGGGTCACAGAGTGACCGGGACCTTGGACCAGGAGGGGTCCCCAGCCCAGGCTTCCTCGGCTCCTGCATGAGTGGTGCTCCAGCCTTGGCTGGCCAAGGGGACAGACACCCGCCCCTGTCCCCAGAGGTAACATTGCGGCAAACTCATCTCAGTTTCCCTTCCTCTGCTAATCTGACAGCTCTCCTTAATAGACATAACATGCATGTCTATTATATGTGAACTCGGATTTCTGAACATCCTGTGCAAAAGAATTACGTTGTACATAGTGATTTTCCCCATGAAGGATAAAAATTGTTCCAAAACAAATATTCAGAGAGTCAACTTTCCTACATGCATATCCCTTGTCATTTGGGGGACAAGGACATTCTTGATTCTTGTTTGCTAGTCGGGCATAATTGATTCGGAAGACAGCAATGCCTAATGTCTTATTAGAGCTCTTGAAAAGCACACTAAAACTTGCACTTAAAATAGTAACACTGACACCAGAAGTTAAAGAAGAAATGAAATGCTTTAGTCAACTAAAAGCTTTAGATGTTTTGCATTTCTTCCATTCGTATCATAAAAATCCTAAATGAATCTCTGTAACTTGCATTTGCTTCCTCTGGCTCCATGCAGTTTAGAACATATTTTCACCAAGAAATTTTCTATTTTCAGTGAGGAAAAATCCAGGTTTATGTTGAATTCTACCATTCCCATTACAGCATTCCTCAGGCAAAGTTAGGATGACCTCAGCCCGTCCCTATAAACCCCAAGGAGTTTTACAAATATGCCAAGAATGTGCCACCACCGGGGAAACTTGCTACAAGATGTCCAGAAAGGGAAACTGAGTTTGGGCTTTGATGAGCAAACTAAAGGAGGGCGAAGAATGAAGCAATGTGCAAAAGATTGAGGGAAGGGGGAGGGGTGGGCGGGAATGACTCATCTGATTTGCATAAAAGGTGTCATTTTTAAAAAAAGATTTTTATTTATTTATTTATTTGACAGACAGAGATCACCAGTAGGCAGAGAGGCGGGGGGGGGGTGCGGTTAGGGAAGCAGGCTCCCTACTGAGAGGAGAGCTGGATGTGGGGCTCGATCCCAGGACCCTGGGACCATGACCTGAGCTGAAGGCAGAGGCTTTAACCCACTGAGCCACCCAGGTGCCCCCAAAGATGTCATTTTAAAGAGCATTTATCTTGAATGCTAATGGAACTTGTGGTTTAGTCGAGTTTTTAGCTCCTGAGATAATGGAATTGTTTTATTGTTACTTTATATTTGTAGCCCTTCTTTCTATAATATGGAGCTTTGTTCTTCCAACCTATGTTACTGGGCAATAGAAAAACAGAGGGGCTCATTCTGACTCCTTCTTACCATTTCCCAGTCTAAAAGAGGTTATTAGCTCAGGGGAGCGTCCTTGTCCTCAGCATGTAAACCGGGTTAGTATTAAATTCAGAGTTGCGGTGGGATCAAACAATGTGAAGTTGGCAGAATGCCTAGCGCAGTGCCTGAAAATACAGCTGTGGTTGTGTGTTTGCCTATTTCACCTCTAATGGTGCTGAGGTTCAGAAGGACCACGGGTATGGGGAACTGAGCCGTTCACTCCAGAATGAGGCACCACCCACGGGACACCATCAGAAGCCTGTAATTCTTATGGCCACGGCGGCCATCTTGACAACCCTCTGCCTATGGGAAGAACATATTCAACTTAATATATTTTCACCTCTTTCAATGCTTTTTTATGTCCTTTTTAAATGCTTACTTTTAGGGTATGTTTTAGAAAGTGCCCAACATAGAGATGAAGTTGTGTAGAATTTACAGATGTACTGGCAGATGTACTCAAAAATCTGTTACCAATGAGATTCATGACCAAAACCCAAAACCCATGGAGACCATTTGTCAAGGCAGAAAGTGTGATTGAATTCCCAATTTTCTTTGAGTTCTGTCCTAACGATCAAGTTAAGAAAGAGAGCAGGAAAAATGTTCTTATTTTTGATCTCCAAAGGAATTTCCATTCTTGTTCTCTTTTAGGAGTAATCAGGAAACTGGGCTCTGAAAGGCCAGATTTGGGTGCTTTTAGCATTGCTTTATTACTGGTAAAAGTCTGCTGGGTCCCAGGGGCCTCCGTTTCTGAGAAAATGTAAAACAAAGCAGGCAAGCTCTCTGCTGATGGGCTTCAAGGTTCTAACCGGAACCCCCTGGGACCAACAGGCACGTGGTGATTCTCCCAGGAAGGGGCAAATGGCTAAAATAAGAATTCCAAATCGGAAGTAAGAAAACCATCTTAAATGAAGATCACCTTTATGTTTAATAATCATTAATCTTCTGGATCTGTAGGACGACGACGAAGGAATGCCACTGATCGTAAGCTTCAGCCTGGCACATTTCAGATGATCTGAAAAGCATAAGAGCCTGAAAGATCTGGTCCTTTGCACGGATTCATACAAGACAGCGGACACACAATTTGTATTTCTGGGGTAATACAGAACTTTCAAGGACTTGAATAAATAATATGGTGGCTTTTTGATGTGAATGCCAAAAAGGGTCAATACAATGGTGAAGCTGCTGGGGACCCCTGGGTGGCGCGGTCAGGTAAGTGGCTGCCTTTGGCTCAGGTCCTGATCTCAGGGTCCTGGTATTTGGCTCCCTGCTGAGCGGGGAGTGGGCTTCTCCCTCTGCCCCTCCCCCCACTTGTGCGTGCGTGTGCGTGTGTGCGCGCGCGCGCTCTTTCTCCTAAATAAAATCTTAAAAAAAAAAAAAAAGTGCTGAAGCTGCTAACCATGTATGTTAGCAGAAGGGCACCCATGCTCTGTTAAATATGGTGGAGATGGAAAAAAAAAATTGCCATCATCAAAAAAAGAAAAAAGAAAAAAGAAAGAAGAAACAAAATGAATCAGTTGATTAGGGAAAACTAGGGAGGAAGAGCATGTTTAAATTTCTCCCTTAAAAAAAAAAAAAAGGTCAGAGTTCATACAAGATTTCATCTTGGTTGTTAAAAAATTCCAGGGGCGCTCAAAATCCCATTAACTTCTGTTTCCTTATTACCTCACTCTTTCCTAAGTACGTACAGGTTAGCCACTCCTCTATAACTTCTTGGAAACACACTGCTTCCAGGGCTTAAGATGGAGAAACAGCCATAGACAAATCAGAACTATTCTTCATGAATGACCTGAGGACTGGCACACGGGGATTAAGGGGGCTAATGTTTATTTAGAGATGACTGGGGCCAAAGCCACCCTGACTCATCATCCCTTGTTTGCTCTCTTTAGTCTGTTCCTTTCTAGACCCACCTTGGTTTAATGACTGAGTTTAACTTCGGCCTGGGTGCCTTCCTCCTGCCTTGACAAATACCCTGGCGGGAAATGTCCTGGGAGCTGCTTAGCCACAGTCAGACCCTGGGCTCCTCACTCGCCAGGACCTGGTTCTCTCTCATCCCAGCCGGCAACCTGCATTCGCTCATTCCCACCGAGTAAATCCCTTTCCCTCCAAACCAGGAGCTCTCCTTTCTCGTGGGAACGGGAACACGGATGGGAGAGCCCTGATCCTTTTGGTGCCCTAGTCCAGGCTCATCTGGGAAGAGGTGAGGCAGCTCAGCCCCAGCCAGGATGTGTGCTGCCCGAAGGCAGAGGCCAGGTGTCTTTCCAGTAGGTTCTCCTGGGGAACCTGGCCCAGGGCTGGGGCCCTGCGGCAGCCCATGGATCTGGGGTGGCAAGAGCTGGGGTGGGAGGGGTGTCTGGCTGTGTAAAGGGGGGGACCAGGGAGCAAAACTGCCATCTCTGAGTCTGTAAAACCAAATAGAAAACACAGTTTTCGAGAACCTTCCTATGCAGTTTGTATGAACACCCTCTTTAAAAACTCGGGAGTCAGCTTGGAAACTGTTTTCTGCCAAATGCGGGAGCAGTGAAAAGCGTGTCCCTGTGTGTTTTCCTGCTCTTTGTGTCCCCACCTGCCCCCAAGCCCTGGTTCCCAGTCTGTAGCTGAGAGATGGCCAGCAGGGCCAGAGCATATGCTGTCCTTTTATACTCATGCTGCCTTCTTCGCTGATTATTTGCAAGTCTGATAATAAGTTGCATGAGGGAGTATATTCTGTCTTCATGAGGATGACACATGACTACAAATATACTTAAAAAAAATAAACTATCCACACAAAACAAACAACCTTGGATATTAACACTTGTCTTCAGAAAAGAGAACAACTGAGCCCACTTCGTTCACTGGGGAGATCTGGGGGTTCCTGTCAACGAGAACTTGGCCACACACCTCTGTGCCTCGGCGTCTGGGATGGAAGGGCGGTCCTCTCGGGTCTGGAACTGTCCGCTCAGTTTACTGGTTGTGAATTGGCAGCTCCCCAACGGTTAAGAAAGTTTGCTGTCGGTATTGAAAAAATGGGAGGTTTCACACAGAAATAGAAAATCTGGCTTCTCTGGGGGGGTAAAGAAGGGACGAGTGACCGTTTGGGGACCAGAAACCCACAGGGCTATAGCTGACTTGGGAGGCTAAACGCTGCGCTTGCCAGATAAAATTGTCCCCATCGCTCCTGACGCCTAAGGCATTCGAGCTCTTGGCCTCAGGCTTAATTTAGTAATCAGCAAAAATAGATGAGTCCCTCCCTGCCGAGCCAGACCTGGAGGGGCAGGGGCGTGAAGCTGCTCGACCCACCCAGCCCAGGGGCTCACGGTGTTCTCTGTCTCATAATCCACTCCAAATAATACACTCAGCATATCTGTCACTCCTCACATAGCAATTCCTTATTTTTTCCTGGCCCCTTCGCTGGCAGAACACATTTTCCTAAGTGACTCCCTGGATATTTGCCGAATGTTCTCTTCCACCCCTGAAATTATATGGTAACACAAACGAACGGTGGAGACCTTAAGATAGGGATGACACAGATTCTGCTCAAACGTTTACAAACCACAGTTGGTTTCTTTAGAAATTGCTCATAGGACATGATTGGATCATATCAGGGAGGCAGACAGCACGGCTGAGAATCATAACCTTAAAGCGCTTACAGACTTCTGCAGAACGAACTTGTGACTGATGGAGGCCCAAAGGTTTGGTCACGAGTGGCCTTAGCAGACGGGGTTAGAGATGATTGTAAAGTAGGCAGAGATGCAGGTATTTTCAGAGTAAGTCTTTTAAGACAGTTCTTTAAAAGGCCATTTAAAGGGCGCCTGGGTTACTCAGTGGGCTAAGCCTCTACATTTGGCTCAGGTCATGACCTTAGGGTCCTGGGATAGAGCCCTGCCTCTGGTTCCTCACACAACTTCGAGTGGGATTCTCTCTCTCCCTCTGCCCCTACCCCTGCTTGTGCTTTCAAATAAATGAAAAATCTTAAAAACAAAAACAAAAACAAAAACACCATTTAAGCTGCCTTTGTAAAAATCCAGGATACAGTTTGATCAATCTTCTTATGTTGAAATAACTCTTAGGAAGATTGTGCCTGACTTCATCCTTTAAAGAAACCCTCCCCAAGAGTCTAAGCTGGCCTGGCTATTCCATCCTGAAGGAGATCATGGGGGTATTACTAACCTCTGTGGAGGTGAATTACGTGGCATATATAGTAATCAACCACTGGGGTCTGCTGAGCCCCTCTCCCCCTGTAACCCTCAGGGGGGTGGTTAAAGGGGGAGAGGGGAATAAATTCAGTAGGCACAGGACCCTGAGATAGATGCTCTTGTGCAGGTTTATTTGGGGGGGGTGCTCCCGGGCTCAATACCCAAGGAAAGGAGGTTGGGGGGATGGTAAGGGCAGAAAAGGAGACTGGGCAGAGGAAGACTAAAATACAGTGTTCCAGTGGAAGCTTTGCTAGTCCCTGGGGAGTTCTGAAGATGGCCCAACCCTCACTGGGACAGAAGGGTTGGGTGCTGATAGCCCCACATTGGTAGCTCCCAGGTAGCTCTGGGACCGTAGCTACCTGGAGAAAGGTCGGGGAACTGAGGGAGGTGGCTCTCAGCTGAAGTAATCCCCAAAGGGGGCAATCGCCAAGGGCAGCTGGGGGCACATCCTTTACTACTGAAGGGTCCTGGAGTGTGTTACTATGACCACCAACCAACCAACCAACCAGCCAGCCAAACCAACCAATCAACCAACCAGCCAACCAATCAACCAACCAAACTGCCAGCCAACCAACCAACCAGCCAACCAACCAATCAACCAACCAGCCAGCCAACCAACCAACCAACCAGCCAACCTGCCAACCAATCAACCAACCAGCCAACCATCCATCACTCCCGAGATCAAGGAACAAATAAGTTCTGAGATCAAAGATTTGGACACCAAGAAAATCGTCTGAAATAGCTGACAGGACCAACTTTAAACTGGACATCATGAGAAAACTCGGGATTCCACTCCAGATCATTAGCTTATTGTTTCGTGTTAAGGAACTTAAAAAATAAATGGTTAAAACGAACAATAAACTCAACAGTCTTAGACTCTCAGCCTTAACCATGTCAACTGAAAACCCAACAGTTTTACTCCTAGGAAGTTATGCTAAGGAAATCCGGAGAACTGTGGGCAAAGACTTAGAAGCAAACATATTCCTGCAAGGCTACAACATATTCCTACAAACAAAAGCCTACACGGCTGTTTATGCAAATCACGTACCAAAAGCAACCTTGACATCCAATCGGCGAGCAGCTATTCACCTGCGGAATCCACTCACTCACTGACCACAGAGGCTCTCACAGTACGCAGGTGGTAACTATCTCAGGACACAGTCAAGATGTTCACAACTTGCTGTTAAGAGGAAAAAGCTGGCTACAAAGCCATGTGTATTGCTGTGATCCATTTTGGTGGAAAGAAAAAAACTACGTTAGTATGAGATTGCAGTGTTTTCCTTTTTTGCCTTTTTGGACTTACTAGTACTTCCACGGTGAACATTTATGACGTTTGTGATAACCAAAAGGCTCCTCTCTTTCTCCTCCCCCCATGATCTCCTGTATATCAATGGTCACAGAAACCTTGGTTAACAGATAAGCTATTCAAGATTAAGGAGAGGAAATCCACCTCCTCTTTTTTTACATAATGGTGTGGTATGTGGCTTAACTTTCTTTGCATTGCGAGTGTTTGATACACACAATTCCCAAAACTGATGTTTTTAACCCATGACTATTTTGGGGGAAAGAACCCCATCTCTTACCTAGATACTTTTAAAAACAGGGATTTCACCAGAAAATATTTCGTTTTTCTTTGATAACCTCTCTCGCCAACCATTTTTATCTGGTGAAGGACCAAATATCAGCGGTGTTGACTGGGCCATTCTCGCTAGAGTCAAGGCCTGGCCCTGCCCAGAGACCATCACGAGGCTTCCCTGCTGCCTAGTGCTGAGCTCCGCAGGAGTGTGAGCAAGTCTCACACAGTGCACCCTTCAGACTCCAGGGTGTGGCTGGCAGAACCCAACAGATTCTGGAAAATCTCCTATCCAGGCCTTGCAGATGACCCCCAGCACGTTGCCATCTCTGAGCAGAACTCCCAAATCCATTTTTGTCACTGCCGTGTCCTCATCCCTCCTCCTTCCTCACCTGTGCTTTCCCTACTCTCTTGCCATCCCAGAGTCACACTCCAGATCTTTTCCTTTCTCCTTCAAATGGCCCTGCCCTCTGCCTCTCCCTTCTAACAAGACTGGAATGTTACCTAATGAACTTGTTTTCCTATTATAGCGTTAATGATGACAGCTGTTCAAGTATAAGTCCTCCCAGAGAAGATGTATTTAATCAGCAAATTATGAAGATCAAAGTCTCATCCCTGAAGGAATGAATGCATGGCTAAGAGGAAAATTCCAGGCAGCAAATTGGTTACAGGGGAAAACTCCCATAGACAGGTGGGCTTTTCTGGGGCTGGGTTCTACTCTACCTACCTGAAGATGAAATGTGTATGTTTTGAGCACTTACATTGAGCTGATTCTTACGTGGGCTGTTTGAGATCAAGAGCAGCCTTTCAAGTGTAAAGAAAAAACATCCATTTGTGCATTTCACTCAACTACCATCTTTGAATCCCCAGCCTCCATAGGACCTTGAGCAGAGAACCCAGGCACACCATGCCCCAGCTTCTGACAACAGACCTGTCAGCTAACAGCTGGGTGTTGTGTTAAGCCACTAAATTTGTGGTAACTGATCATGCAGTTACAGAAAATATTTCCTGAATCAGAGGCTCTGTGTTTATTTTATTTTATTTAAAGATTTTTATTTGACACACACACACACACACACACACACACACACACAGGGAGAGAGAAAGAGCACACAAGCAGGGGAAGCAGCAGAGGGAGAAGCAGGCTCACCTGCTGAGCGGGGAATCCGATGCAGGACTCGATCTCGGGATTCCAAGATGATGACCTGAGCTGAAGGCAGTTGCTCAACCAACTTAGTTACCCAGGTGTCCCTCATGGCTACCCTATTGGTTACGGTTTCTGACTCTTATTTTTTTAAGATTTTTTTTTTTAAATAATTCGAGAGAGAGAGAGAGAGAGAGAGAGAGACAGTGAGAGAGAGCATGAGATGGGAGAAGAGCATGAGAGGGGAGAAGGTCAGAGGGAGAAGCAGACTCCCTGTGGAGCTGGGAGCCCAATGTGGGACTCTATCCCAGGACTCCAGGATCGTGACCTGAGCCGAAGGCAGTTACTTAACTAACAACCCAGGTGCCCAGTTTCTGACTCTTTTTAAAATTCCTGCCTGTTTTTTCTCCCTGTCCTTCTATCTCTTTGATTCATTCTTCCACTGTCCTTTCCCTCTTTCACTGGGGGCTCCCATGGAGGATACCATTTTGTGGGTGGTCTTGGGTGCCTTTATGTAGGTTTAGGGCAGGACTATTTATAGGAATGGATGTATGAAAGCCTTTGCCCAGTTCTCTGCATGCTACCTGACAGCAACAGGACCTGGCACACAGGGAGGAATATGTGTCTTGGGAGCATTCTAGAAGGTGAGTCTTGGAAAATGCACCACCACGGCCTCTTTGTTGAGGTCTAACTTGTGCGTTAGGAAACAGCTTGTCCCTCTCTTCCTTTCAGCCCTGATTTGGCCTCCATTGGCTCTCAGGTGAAAAATCCAGCATCTAGACTATGAGTGGCTCCTGTGGCATCTCTCTGTGCGGGTCCCACCACACCTTCTTGGCTCATCAGTGCTCCCCAGACTTTTAGGACTCAGGGGCTTTCATCCAAGCTGCTTCCTCTGCCTAGAGCAACTCCTGTGTCTTCTCCTGGCCAAGTCCCACTTCCAGGTCGTAGCCAATGAGGCTAATCCAAGGTGGGATTATTTCTAATTGAATACTAATTTTCATATCATCTTTGGGGGCACAGAAGTTGCCCCAGGGCCCATGATGTGATTAACTTTCCTGTTAAGCGTTCCTATTCCTTCCTGGCACCTATGATGCTTGCAATTGCTTCTAGGCTGATCTCTTTAACATCCATTTTTCCCTGCTGTGCCCTCTTCAGAAGTTGGAAAATGACGGTCTAACCATGTTTTCAATGACCTGAAAACATGACATAGAGCATTGAGTTAGCAATTTACATGTGACGTCTGGTGTACCAGAAGACAACACACTGAGCTTAATTCTGTGGTAGACTTACTCTGATGATCTGCACCAAGTTGTTCCTCTTGCTGTAACAACTCATACGGAGGGTGTGACCTAAGTATAGTGTGTCAAAGCCAAGGTTTAGAATTTGCTACGGGAGTAGAATACGTGCTGAATTTTGTATGAAGAGCTATTTGTTTAAGTTACACAGCTAGGCTATCTTGCCACTTTTATAAAACGAATTCAGAAGAGGTCCTAAAAAACCAACATCAAGAATATAGGTGGGTGTATGTTTAGATGTTTAAGGTACATTTGCCTAGTGTGATGAGAATATAAATAAAAGGCATGGTGGTTGCTATAGGATTAAAATACAGGGCAGGTGACTAGCCAAAGCAATCTTAAGAAAGAACAAGCCAGAGGTGCCTGCGCTCTGAGTTCAAGCTCTATTACAAAACACAGTATTCAAGACAGTACGGTGCTGGCACAAAAACAGGCACACAGATCGATGGAATAGAATAGAGGAACCCTAGAAATGAAGCCACGCTATACAGTCAATTAATCTATGACAAAGGAGGCAAAGGTTGCCAATGGGAAAAAGAGTCTCTTCAATAAATGGTGCTGGGAAAACTGGACAGCTACATGCAAAAGAATGAAACTGGGGGCACTGGCTTAGTTCAGTGTCTACCTTTGGCTCATGTCAGGATCCTGGGGTCCTGGGATTGAGCTCCATGTTGGGCTCCCTGCTCCGTGGGGAGTCTGCTTGAGATTCTCCACCCCCTGCCCCTCTCCCCACTCGTGCTCCCTCCTCTCAAATAAACAAATATTTTTTTTAAAAAAGAGAATGAAACTGAATCACTTTCTTTTTCTTCCTTTTTTTAAAGAACATTTTATTTATTTATTTGACAGAGAGAGATCACAAGTAGACGGGGGCGGGGGGGAAGCAGGCTCCCTGCTGAGCAGAGAGCCCAATGTGGGGCTCCATCCCAGGACCCTGGGACCATGACCTGAGCCGAAGGCAGAGGCTTTAACCCACTGAGCCATCCAGGTGCCCCTGGATCACTTTCTTATGTAAAAAAATAATTCAAAATGGATGGAAGACTTCCATGTAAGACCTGAAACCATACAACTTGTAGAAGGGAACCCAGGCAGTAAGCTTCTGGACATCAAGCTTAGCAATATTTCTTTGGAGCCAGTCTCCTCAGGCAAGGGGGGCAAAAGCTAAAATAAACAAACGGAACTACATCAAATGAAAAAAGCTGCCCAGCGAAGGAAACCAACAACAAAATGGAAAGACAGCCTACTGAATGGGAGAAGATATTTGCAAACCATATATCCAATAAAGGGTTAGTACCCAAAACATATAAAAAACTTTACAATATGATATTTTTAAAAACCTGATTAAAAATGGGACAGAAGAGTCGAATAGACATTTTTCCAAAGGATAAATACACATGGCCAACAGGCACATGAAACAATGCTCAGTATCACTCATCATCAGAGGAAAATACCAAATCAAAACCACAACAAGGGGTGCCTGGTGGCTCAGTGGGTTAAGCTGCTGCCTTTGGCTCAGGTCACGATCTCAGGGTCCTGGGATCTGGCTCTCTGCTCAGCAGGGAGCCTGCTTCCCTCTCTCTCTCTCTGCCTGCCTCTCTGCTTACTTGTGATCTCTGTTAAATAAATAAATAAAATCTTTAAAAAAACCAAACAAAAAACTACAACAAGGTATCAGTTGACATCAGGGAGATTGGCATCAAAAACACAAAAAGTAACAAGTATTGGTAAGAATACGGAAAAAAGAAAAGCTTTTTCCACTGTTGGTGGGGATGTAATTGGTGCAGCCACAGGGGAAAACAAGTAAGGAGGTTCCTCAAAAAATTAAAAATAGAACTACCATAAAATCCAATAATTTCACTTCTGGGTATTTATCCAAAGAAAATAGAAAACACCAATTCAGAGAGATATATGCACCCCTACATTCACTGCAGCCTTATTTACGATGGCCAAGATACAGAAGCAACCTAAGTGTCCATCGATGGATGGATGGGGAAGGAAAACATGTGGTGTGGACATCTACATCCATGTGTCTACAGTAGAATATTACTCAGCTATAAAAAAAAAGAATGAAATCTTCCCATTTGGGACAACATGGATGGATCCAGAGGGTATAATGCTAAATGAAATAAATGAAAGAGAAAGACAAACGCTCTATGATTTCACTTAAGCATGGAACCTAAAAAAACAAAACAAAGAAACAAAACCAAATAAAGCAAAATCAAACCCAGACTCATAGATCCAGGAAACAAACTGTTGGTTCCAGAGCAGAGAGGGGTTGAGGAGCAGGTAAAATAGCGAAGGGGATAAGGAGGTACAGACTTTCAGTTATAAAATAAATGAGTCATGGGGATGTCATGTACAGTGGAGCAAATACAGTCAACGGTATTATAATAACTTTGTAGGGGACAGGTGGTAACTAGACTTACCATGGGGATCATTTCATAATGTATATAAATACTGAATCACTATGACTTATACCTGAAACTAATAGGATACTGGATGTCAATTATGTTTCAATAAAAAAAATGTAGGTCTAACATATGCCAGCTACACTTTAGCTTTGTTTTGGTAGTTGGAGAATATTTGTGGCATTTCCCTATGTAGGCTCTGCGCACTGAAACCTTGACTTATTTTAACTATGTTATAGGAAAGTAGCGATTGTCTTCTTTACTGTCCATTTTCGTTCTCTGTTATCCTACAGAGTTGTGCTTGAGCATCAAGCTGATTTCACTGACACACTGGAAAAAGCGGATGTGGTCTGCAAGGAACGAGTCCCTCTGTGAAGCATTTTCAGGTGGCATTCAGTGCTCAGGTAAGCAGTGAGCACTGTAACCCTTCGGGGACAAATGTGTGGATTTTTTTTTCTTTTTTTGAGGTGGGGAGGGGCAGAGGGAGAATCTTAAGCAGGCTCCACTCTTGGCACGGAGCCCAGTGCAGGACTCGATCTCACAACACTGAGATCGGGACCTAAGCCAAAATAAAAAGTCGGATGCTTAACCAACTGAGCCCCCCTGGGCGCCTCAATGTGTGGATATTTTGATGTTTTGCCATAATTGCACAGTTTGGGGGCATTTTTACATGATGGCATTGTTTCTTATAATAAAACCCACTGTATTTCCACAGCCGGCCAGTTCTGGGCACCCAGGTGGGGGCTCAGTCACTGTGTGTTAGACAAGTGACTGAATTAATGATCACGCACCCTGTAAACTCCAAAATATTAATCCAGACAGAGAAATTTAGGGGAAAAAAGGTAACTGGCATCTTTTAAAACTTGTAAATGAGAGGCATCTGGGTGGCTCAGTCAGTTGAGCACCGACTTTTGATTTCTGCTCAGGTCACGATCGTGGGGTATTGAGAGGGAGCCCCATGTTGGGCTCCACAATCACTGTGGAGTCAGCTTGAGCTTTTCTCTCTTCCTCTCTCTCTACCCCTCGCCATCCCCACCTGCTACACTCAAGCTCTTGAGTGCTCTCTCTCCTTTTAAATAAATGAAATCTTTAAATGACTTGTGAATGACTGGGAGGTGATATTTCGTTCATCTGACACTCCTTTCCCTATTCACCCCACAAGCGTTATCTGAGCATCTTCGGTGTCTGGAGGGCCACGCTGGCCCCCATGAGATCTGGGGACTGAGACCTGGCCCTACTCTTGGGAAGCACCCCCCCCACCTCGGGAAGGCCCAGGCACAGACCTAGCCTTCAAGTCTTAGCAAGCAATGGTATGAACCACGGGCGTCGAAGGACAGGGAGTCCTCCAAGGTCAGGAAGCAGGCAGATAGATGGAGGTAATTTATACGTGACTTTATGTTGACGCAGCTGAACGGAATTCTCCGGCCCACCGTCACTGGTGTGACAGCCGCTGGGACAGCCCCTATTAAGCCCTGTGCCTGCAGTCCCCAGGGTGGGGGTTGGGGGGAGGCAGGGCTAGACTGGCCTTCTGGGTTCAGCAGCCCCATATACTTCTCAGTGGGACGTGATCCCTCAGTGAGACCAAATCAGAAAGCTAAAGCAAAGTCATAAAAGCACCAAGACTCTCCCCGCCCCCGCCACTATCCCCAGCCTTGTTTCAAGGTCATCACTTCAAGTTTGCCCCTTGCTCACGAGGGAGCTAAGAGCATTGCACCTGCCAGGCAGCGCGTGTTACCCACGCTTCCAGAACCCAGCTGGAGTTCAAGCTCAACCCTGCCTGGCATTTCCTCACAGAAGCCTGTGTTGGTGGAGTCCCTGGGCGCTGGGTACCCACAGAAAACTGATGTGAGCTGTGACCAAGAAATTCGTTTTAGAAATAAGGAAGTAGATCTGGGCTCATTGTGGTTTCTGAAGCAAACTGCAGCAATGTGGGGCAGGGGGAAAAGGAAACCCTGAGAAAAGCAGATGTGGGTGCTCTGTTTGCTCTCGGGGAGAATAAGAGAGAGAAGCCTGTGTCCCATCCTACCCTGTTTATCACCCCACCTCCTCTTAACTCCCCCCAAGTGCCAGCAGCTCTCCTGCCATTGCTGTGACCCCAGTGTGTCCCCTCGCTTTTCAAGCGCCCCCGGGGGGACAACTCTAGGATCTAAGATGAAGCACGCTTGTTCTAACATGCTAAGAATAGCCCCAGCACGCCAACACATTCGTGCGTTCATTTACTCTCTTGGTCAAAGGCAAAGGAGGGCCCTCTTTTCATGAGGGCTCCTTTAAAACATGTCATTTCAAAGGGGTCCAGAGAAGATAATCATCTGAATCCCAACTGCTTGGTTGAAAAACCCATGCAGAAAGGCTGAACGATTTCAGTGGATCCTGAATGCAGTGAAATTCCTCAGAGATATAGCATGCTCTCTGATCATCTGACGGACGGCAAAAGAAAGTGATTTTGCAGAAACATCATGGCTAACAGCAAATGTCTCAGTGACTCAGAAAATGGTTAGCAATCACATGAGGCGAAAGTTCATTTTTTTCATTAAAAAAACACACAAAAATCAAAATTCCACCTATTCGCAATCCCCTGCTCCAAACATTTACCAGCAGACTTACTCAACTTTGGCTCTAAGAACTTTTACCATTTACTAAATGTTGGCTCTAAGAAATGACATAAAATTACTGACTCTGTGTACTTGTTCGCTGTTTTTCCCTCATCATTCATTTTTTTTTTTTTTAAATGGAGAAACCATTTTCTCTGTTTCAAACTAAAGAGCTTTTAATGTAAAGGCACTGACTGGTATAACTGAGCATTAAGTTATTAGAAAAACCCTAATAATGCCGCTAATATGTTGTTGTCAGCAGGTGTGTTAACTATTCTGGAAGCTGAGGCAAAGGTTCCATAAATGTGCACATGGAAGCAAAATCATCGTGGCTGAAGAGGAAAGCTGTCTTTGTAGTTTGCAGATAAACGGGGAATTCTCAAATACTCATCAAGCAAGTAAGTCACAGTAGCTCTTCAGCTCGGAAAGAAGAAGTCACAAGGCCTGCGCATCGCCCTACCAGGAACTGGAGAATATGAGGAAGCAGGCTGAGAATAGTGACGGGTTTTCCCCGAAGTTTGTGTATGTTATAAGAAATGTTCAATTCCATTCGAGATATGGAAAGACAGTATGTTTTTCCCATGAAAAGGGGAAACAGGAAAGGTTTAAGTAGCTTGACCCGTTATGATGTCGTATTTGGAAAATGGAAAAGGTTGAGAAAATGATGACTCATAAGTGCATGGACTTATTAAAAATGGCTTTCTGATAACAGGGACATAACCTGCATGAATGACCACTTCTCAAAAGCTCTATTCTGGTGTCCATGTTTTCGAAAGTTCTACCCTGGTAACAAGATAGTGGATTTGGGGGGACGGTGGTTTCTTTGGAACCCAAAGGATCACAGAAAGAGTCTCACCAGGCTGTAGCCATGTTGCCTCCAGAATCAAGGCGCAATGGGGTGAGGGAACGGCTGGGGTCCCCAGCACCCACAAGCATCAGGAGCTTGAGACCAGGCACAGGACACCCCCTCTGTCCCCAGCACAGTCAAGAGATAGGGGCACTTCCAATGGAACCAAGAGGAGAGCCCGTGGAAACAGGCATCCTTAACTTCCCCAGAGAGGGAGGGCTCTCAACAGAGCCAACCAGACCAGCGCCCTGGTCTCAGACTTTCCAGAATCTAGACCGTGAGACGCCTCCAGGCCCACACAGTATTTTGTTACAGCAGCCTGAGCTAACACACCCCCTACCACTCAGCTTTAGAAACAGGATTTTAAGCAAAGGCTGTGGATTCTAAGCCCCTGTTCTTAACAACTGTGCGTTACCACTTTTGGAGAACCCCTAAATCAAGACATTTGGTGTACTTTTTGCTTTCAAAGCTACATATGGAATTTGGCTTATGGTTAGGTGTATACTGAATGAATAAGACTTTGGAAATTAGCCTATCAATGTTCAAGGGGTTAAGAGGTACAAGCTTCCGGTTAGAAAAGGAGTAAGTCACAGGCATGAAAAGTACAGCATAGGGAGTATAGTCAGAAATGAACTGAGTTTGATTGGTGCTGGATGGTAACTACACTTACCGTGAGCATTTGTGATGTACATAAATGCAGAATTCACTACGTTGTGCACCCGAAACCAATGACGATTGTATGCCAACTTTACGTCAATTAAACAAGATCTTAAATAATCAAATTAGTTCTCTTAATAAAATGACACATCTTTGATATCTGCAAAAGCTCTCTGATGACCTCTTAAGCTGGAAAAGCTGGGTTTTCAGATTTAAACAGGGAAAGAAGGGGCACCTGGGTGGCTCAGTCGGTCAAGTGTCTGACTTTTGTTTTTAGCTCAGGTCATGGTCTCAGGGTCATGGGCATGAGCCCTGTGTCAGGCTCTGTGCTGGGCATGGAGCCTGCTTAAGGTTCTCTCTCTCTCCCTCTGCCCCTGACCCCCCCCCACAACCCTGCCTCTTGCTCTCTCTCTCTCTCTCAAAAAAAAAAAAAAAAAAAGATTAAAATTAAAACAAAAAACAGGGAAAGCAGAGTTCTCAAAAGGGTGAAAATGATCAAAAGTGTCAAGTCAGTCCATGCTCAGGATTTAAATTCTCTGCAATATCAAAATTTTCCAAATAGGAGTACAATACTTTTTATACAGCCTTATCTGAGATATAATTTAAGTATCATTATAATACTTTGAAAATCTGTATATGTAATAAACTGGTATTTTGCTTAACATCATAAGAAATACCATGATGACTGAAAAACATTGTTCATGATAATTTCAGAAGCTATTATTAAGTTCTATATCTACCAGTAGACCCACTAATGTCTGGTACCAAATGCGCCAGTGGAAGAATGTTGAATTCTGTCTTCACACCATGCAAATGGAATGCTATTTCTTCTAGGTTATATTGTAAATCCAAGTGAAGGACTATACCAGAGTATAAAGCAATTACAAAGACATGCACGCTGTTCCTGTTTGCACTTATTCTGTGTAGTTTGGATGATTCTGCTGGATTGTTCTGCCAACACACCGGCTGTCAGGCACCCAGGAGGAATGGTGAGGTTTGCTGGATGCTGAAATCTGACCAGTCATGTCTGAAGTCCTCCTTCATTTGCCTTTTGTTACTCCTACTCTCTGCTGTCTCATCCCCCATGAGGACGGGCAGCTGCCTGTCCCTGGCCGTGATCGAGGTACTGTCCTGGACTCACGCTGTCTGGGTCCCAGCACGCCCTGACCCATGCTGGTGGCTGTCCTCGGAGGCCCTGGGCCCAAGAAGAGAGTCAGACAACCAGTAGCCACATGTGTGGCAGCCTGTGTGCAAACAGGTGAAATTCTGCCACGAAGGCACTTTCTAGGACAGCGTCTGACTTTCTAGAATTATTATTTTTACTTCTTTACAGCAGTGTTAATTTTCTAACCCAGTTGTGGTTTAGGTGATGTTCTCATCTGCTTTTGAGTTTGGAAATGCATCTTCTAGATGATTCGCTGTGGTCGTTCCCAATCCGTATTAGTGGCTGGGTGCCTGAGACACCAGAATGACCATTTCTGGAGGTCAACTTGGAGAATTAGCACTCTCTCCCAGACAGAGCGTGTTGCCGCCCCTGGAGTGGAGGCGAAAATGGGGCTGCACCAACCTGCCTTATTTCCACCACACACAAAGCAAAATGGGCTTTAACTCCACGGGCAGCACCTACCCAGCAGTCCCTTCTAAAGGACTGCACAGGGAGAACGATGATGGGGGACCTGGCGGGAGGCCCACAGCCTCCACGGCTGAGCCACGCGCAGGTGGGGGTAAACTGGTTTGCTGTTGACGTCAATTCATTCATTTACTCATTCATCCACTCGTTGAATATCTACAACAGGCCCAGGTGCCAGGGCCCAGAAAAGACTCCACGAGAGTTCCCTGTAGAGCCGATGTGCCCACAGCAGACCCCTGGCCACCCAAACTGAACCCCAAAGCTCCTGAACCCAGAATCCAGGTGTAATTCTGAGGCCTCTCCCCCAGGGACACTTGGAGGGTAAAGAGGAGCAAGTCAGAATAGCGGAAGCACAACTGAGACTCCTAAGTGGCCAAGGTCCCCCCTGTTCTCTGCAGAATGCCCCTGCCCCCACAACCCCCACTGTACTTCTCCAGAAGTTTTCTCCCAGAGTAAAACCATCTCCCGGGGCCCAAACTATCATTTAGAGACTTATGTGACTTGTTGCAATTCTTAACTTCTTTTTAAAATTAGGCTCCAAGCCCAGTGTGGGGCTCGAACTCAAGACCCTGAGATCAAGACCTGAGCTGAGCGCAAGAGTCAGACCCTTAACCGACTGAGCCACCAGGGTGCCCCACAATTCTTACTTCTGTGGTCTAACTCCAGATCTGCACATGCAGAGGATAAACCACACAAGGTCACGGCCAGAGAGCAGAGGGAGCAGCCGTCTCCAAGCCAGGGAGAGAGGGGCCACAGAAGACACCAACACTGCCCCACACCTTGATCTGGGACTTCCAACCTCCTGAACTGAAATAGCATAAATGTCTGCTGTTTAAGCACATCCCCCCCATCCCCGACTGCCACAGGAAACCAATACAAGCAGTATTTTAAGAGTATGTAACAATATAAAATGCGCCCGTCTCAAAACTACCACTCTTCCGTCAACATCCTTATTTATTTAAGGACTCTGCAGAGAACAAGTTCCTGCCTGCTGTTTGCCTTCCTGTTTTCAAGGAAAACTCTCTGAAAGACTGTGATTAGCTAAGAATGTAAGGAGGGCTCCAGGCCACCGGGGGAACGCACACAGGCGGCTGGTTCCAGACAGGCTTGGTGGCCTGCGCAGAATGTTTTCCCGCATTTGATGGGATTTGCACCCCAATCCTGCCATCGGACACCCAGGGGTCAGTCACCCCTTCATATACACAAAACCACAACTTGGATGTTCATCAACACAAGCCACTCTATGACAATGATTAAACTCACTTCTTCAAATGCCACATTCTTGGCAATCATTCGGAATTGGACCTTTTTTTCTTTTTTCTTTCCCCCTAAACAAAACAGTGCAAGGGCTTTTCAGGGGCACCCAGGACACTCCAGGAAACTGTCAAGGATGTATGCATGCCGGCGGTAACTACTTTTACTCCCACATTCTGAACACTGTTTCTTTTCAGCTAGAGTTTATGCATGGTCGGCGACTGGCTTGACTGGAAAAGTCACAGAAATTTACCCTCGCTGAAAATATCTATACCAGTTTTCTTCCTTGGAAAAATCAATGACGAATCCTGAATCATGTTTCCTAGGTTCTTAAAATAATGATGCCGATTTGCTGGTTTATTTGAAAATTCCATGGTAATAAAATAACCAGTTAAAGATTTAACCTATTTCCATTGGGGCAGTTGGGGGAAAAAGGTGAAGGAAGTAAGTTCTGTCACTTTGGCTTCCCAATTCTTCAGCAAGTCCAAACCCACGTTCTGACCATGGGTGGCTCTGAAATCTAGCATCGGCCCAAATTTCTGGGCTGGGAGACTCCCCTCATGAACACTCTTTCTTGACTCTTTCTTTAAATCAGCCTTAAAGGAAGTCGTAAATCTCTGAGACCTTCATAGAACGTCTAGCATTACCCTGTTGGTCAGTGAAGGCAAAGTCCCTTATCGTCTCTCTGAACTTTCTGAGCCTTCTCCCTCAATGTCAGAGGATAAAGGCAAGAGGGGCATGGAAAACATTTTAGAATGAATCCTTAAGTGTCGGTTGCGTGGGTCCCATGGGGAGAGCTGAATGAACAAGAGTCGTAGAAATTGTTCTCATACTAAGTCAATCTAGCCAGTGGAGAAAGAAAACTTTCCAAGCTTTGGCAGAGTTTAGGGCACGTGGCCATGTGCTCAGAAGATGAAATGAGGTTTGAGATGCTGGGTGGGAAGGCCAGCAAGGGACTCTTGCCATGGGCCCGTGAGGGCTGCTCCATCCTGGAGAGATTGCTGCTGGGGGTGCTGTGAATGTGATGTAAAGAGACTGGGGTCGCGGACACGCAAGGGTTCTGTATGTATTAGCCTCGGGCAGCGAGTGACATCCTTTACGGTTTGGCTTCTTGCTGACTCTGCAGACACAGCTCGTTTCTACAACCCTGGCTGGGACAGCCTGCCTTTTCACAGGGTGGCACCGAGCCAGCAGCACTGTGAGCCTGTGAGAAAGGCTGAGAGTTGGCCCCACCTGAGATCTACCGAAGTCCAGTCAGCGGTTTAACAAGATTCCCAGGTCACCCGTGCACACTCTCTGGCAGCTCAGAAACAACAGACATTTATTTTGCACAATTCTGGAGGCTGGGAAGCCCAGGATCAAGGTGCTGGTGGATCTGGTGTCTGCTGGGGTGCCCAGATGGCTGTCTTTTCACTGCATCATCACACTGGTGAAGGGGAGAGGAAACTCTCTGGGGTCTCTTAATAGGTCCCTAATTTCATTCACGAGGTCTCTGCCCTTGTAACTTAAACACCTTGTAACTTAATGCACACTACGGGCTGGGATTTCAACACGGGAATTTCAGGGGTACATGAACTTTCCATCCAGGGCACACCCTTCCACCCTAAACTAGGTAGGGGAGAGAATTGTGCTGATTACCATCTGCTTGCTAAGTGATGCCACCTGACAAGAACAGCAAACCATCCTTGGGCAACTTGCAGACCAGTAATCCTCCAGAGGAATCTTGCCAGGGTGCCACAAAGGGCAAACAAGGCAAACCTGGTTTACAGGATTCTTCCAGAGAAAATGTTTACCAGGTTGCCAAGGACATCAGAGTCACCTAGAACGTTGTCGATGCTGAATGGGGAGTGTGAATGTTCACAGAGGGGCTCCGCTCTTAATTGAATTATCCTATCAGATATTTTGGTTAAAAAAATGTTATATATATAAAATATCATATATATCTCCCGAGCTATCATGATGGAGTGCTCTATGTACCGATCAAGCAATCAAGCATAACAGATGGGAGAGATGACTTGATTACTTGCCTTGTGTGGGCAATAAAACAACACACTTCCCTCCATGTGCAGTTTTAATGGGGAATTATATATTTT
>NW_022631023.1:9666217-9673357 GCF_010015895.1 Lontra canadensis | reverse complement strand
ATATATATATTAGATAAACTAGTTAAAAAACGTTAAAAAAGAAAAGGGTAAAAGTTAAAAAAATTTAGCAGAAGAAGAGAAAAAAAAATTGAAAAAGAAAAAAAATTAAATTAACTGCAAGGCTAAAGAATCATGGGGAGAAAGCCATGAGTTCCGTGCTTTGCTTTCTTCTCCTCTGGAATTCCGCTTCTCTCCTTGGTGTTGAAACTTCACTCCTTGGTAGGTGAACTTGGTCCTGGCTGGGTTTCTTGTTGATCTTCTGGGGGAGGGGCCTGTGTAGTGATTCTCAAGTGTCTTTGCCCCCAGCGGAGTTGCACCGCCCTTACCAGGGGCCGTGCTGAGTAATCCGCTCGGGTTTGCTTTCGGGAGCTTTTGTTCCCTGAGCGCTTTCCGTAGAGTTCTGGAGGACGTGAATGAAGATGGCAGCCTCCCAGTCTCCGGCCTGGAGGAGCCGAGAGCCCGGGGCCCCACTCCTCAGTGCGCCCTCAGAGAACAGCGCCCAATTGCTCCCGTCACCCTGGCCTCTGGCCACGCTCGAGCTGACCGAGCCTGCGAGCGGTTCAAGGTAAACCCGAGCTTAGAGCTCACTCCTCGGCTCCGTCTCTGTAGCCGGCTTCCCCGTTCTAATACCTGTAAGCTCTGCGACACTCAGACACCCCCGATCCTTCTGTGACCCTGCGGGACCTGAGGCCACGCTGACCCCGCGTGGGCTTCACCCCAGTTAAGCCTCTGGAGCGATGTCCCTCAGCGGAACAGACTTTTAAAAGTCCTGATTTTGTGCTCCGTTGCTCCGCCGCTTGCCGGGAGCCAGCCCCTCCCCCCGCGGTCTATCTTCCCATCACTTTGGATTCACTTCTCTGCCAGTCCTACCTTTCAGAAAGTGGTTGATTTTCTGTTTCTAGAATTGCTGTTCTTCTTCTCTTTGAACTCCCGTTGGATTTGTAGGTGTTTGCAATCTTTAGATAAGCTATCTAGCTGATCTTCCGCTACCTGAAGTAGTCTCAGCTGCTACTTCTCTGCCATCTTGACTCCTCCCCCCGTGCACATTAATTTTAATTCAGGAAATATTTATGGGGAACTTACTATATGTCCAGTGTTGTTCTAGCTGCTAGAGACAGGAGAAGTCTGATCTAGTGGCACTTATATTCCAGAGGGTGCAAAGTATACTGATAATATCAAAGTAAATACATTAATGAACAAGAAAATTTCAGAGAGTCACATGATTGCATAAACATTTGTTCAGCTCCTGCTTAAGGGCCAGGCAAGACACTCTTCTGGGTCCTGGGCATAGAGTAATGAAAAAAAAAAAAATAAAGAATCCCTGGCAACATGGAGCTTGCACGTTTTAATTCAGAGAAGATTAAAAAAATATGGCAAAGAGTGACTTGTTGGGAGGCTACTTCCATTAGGACAGCCAGTGAAGTACTCTCTCAGGAGGGGTCATTTTGGTTAAGGTTTGAGTTACAAAATCAGCCACGCAGAAAGCTGGTGTTGGGAGGGTGGAATGTTCCAAAATAGGGAAAGATGAGCTTGGTGTTCAAATGTGGCCAGAAAAGAGGAAATACAAGCAGACCTGAGACTGTTGTCCTCATAAAAGCCCTCTTGCAAGGTTGGCCCTTGGCTGACATCTGGCAACATGGATTTCAGTAATGTTGCCACCATTCAGCAATGAAGAAGGTCAGTTTATTGTGCCTAAACTGTTGGCACACATGATGGGATTTATTCTGAACACGTTCTTTTCTTTTGGGAGTCTGAAATATTGGTGTGTGCTGGGAAGAGAGTGCTTACATGACCAACCCCAAATGAAAACCCTGGGTATTGAGTCTTTAATGAGCTTCCTTGGTAGACAACAGTTCATGTGTGTTGTTATAATTTGATGCTGGAAGACTTATGCATGTCCTGTGAGACTCCGTCGGAAGAAAACTCTTAAGAAGCTCATGCTTGGTTTCTTCTGGACTACACTTCGTATGTGCCTTTTCCCTTAGCTGATTTTTCTTGGTATCCTTTCACTATAATAAATTGTAGCCATGAGTATGACTACACCTTGAGTCCTGTGAGTCTTTCTGGTGAATCATCACTTCCGGAGATGATTTTGGGGACCCTTGACACAACATGCATACTTAGTTCATGGGATTTATGTCACATATTTGAAGAAAGAGGTTAGAATGAGCCAGAGAGTTGGGTTGAATGCTATACACAGGAAGATATGAGGGATGAGTACAGGAAAGATGGGGGGTAAGAGAATGATCACCCAAAAGGCTGCATGTTGATAAAAACCCAGGCAGGTTTCTATTCAACTGCTTTAACTCTTTTTGCTATTTTTATCACTTTCTGGTCATATCAGTTCCTTTCAGGTAACTCCAAGCATTTAGGCACTTAAACACTTAACTACATCCTGGGATATTGACCTTAGCCTTTTACTTCTTAAAATGTTTTGCCCATATTTATAATAAGAACAGTTCACAAAACATAAATGAGCAGTTTTTAACATTTCTCAAGTTCTTTAACATTCCTTGCATTATTCCATCATTCAGTAAATATTTAATGTGCACAAATATTTGGTTGTTGCCCAGGTGTTATGGTAGTCACTGGTGATTCAAAGATGAGCACAACAAAAAGAAAAAATACCAAAGGGAAAACAGGCAAATGGACTTTGTTCAGATCACTGTCCTACAATTCCATATAAGTTTCAGGAGCTTTCTGGCCATCCAAAGCCACATGTGCTATACCACAGCCATGCTCCCAACAGGTGAACGTAGAAAACTATTAGGTGAGTCAGCATATGGAAAATGCTGGGGATTCCTGAAATAACCCTGCGTCATTAATTACTGATACCCTGGCTCAGTCCATGAAGCAACTGGAAATGAGTAAGCAAAGAAAGTGGACTAATGGTTAGAGGATGGAATTACCCCAAGGGACATTTGTTGAGTCAGTAAAAGAACGTGGCAAACTTCAACAGTCATAGATTCAAATGGAATGAAATAAGAGGAGAATAGTGTTTTCCAACAGCTTGATCTCCAACCAAAAACTTCTGACAAACATGATTCTTCTGAATTCTTTTGGGAATTGGAGAAAGGAGAGAAAGAGAAGAATAAAATGTTGTTCTGACCACAACAGACTCTAGATTTACTTGATATGACAATACATACTACATAGCCAATGTTCAAGCCTGATTTTGAATTGAATTATTGTAAAAGGCAAATTACAATATAAGGGAAAAGATAAGTGACATAAAAGAAAACAACCCTGAGAAAATGATGGGAGGGAAGATAGGGTTTGGAAGTGGTAAATTAGCAAGCTAAACATAAGATAGGACTTTAATACGATAAATGGGGATGCATACGTATGAGTTGTTTCAAAATATTGAATGTTGGCAGAATTGATTTGAGAGAAAAATCAAACACTAGATGTTGATATATTTTATTTTGTGAAACTTCCCACTAAATTTGGAACTTCTCAAATTTTGCCACAAAGTGAATTTCTGAAAAGTATAACCAGATTTTTCATTGATTCTCAATGCAAAATCAGAGATGTATTTTTATAGGGAATTTTTTTTTTTCTATTTAAGTAAAAAACAGAGGAAGAACACAGTAAAAGACACAAAAGCACAACTTGGAGACAGAGATACTTCTCACAAAACACCATTTTAAAAATATTAACAATTATCGTACAGACTAAGTCATAAAAATGCTGCATTAGCTTAATGTTGTTTAACCATTTCAGGTGAAGATGTCAACTTGGAACAAAAATGACCAAATCATTTCATGAAACTCAAATTTTCTTCATGCTCAGCATTGCAATGATTCAATGTCACCACTTTCTTTATTTCAGAACCTGTATCTACATATCTCCCTAGAGCACATGGTCATGTTTTGGCACCACCAATGCAGAGATAGGGCTGGGTGTTAAGAGGACAGCAGAACTAACAGCCACTGATTGTGCACCTTCCTATTCAACAAGCACTGTGCTGGACACTCAATTGCCTTCTTCCATTTAATTCCCCCCAACACAGTGCAGAATGAATATTGTCATTCTCATTTAATGGATGAGGTAAGTAAAGGCTGAAATAAATATATTGCCCTCACCAGTGAAGAGAGTCACTCTAGACACCAGGGGGTCTCTAAGATGGACTAGCCACTGGTAGGCAATTCCGCACCATGGACCATCCCATTGGTGTCTTCCAGGCCAGCCTACAGAGGTTCAATGATAGGCTTGTCATTGCCTGAAACCACTGGGCCTCGGTGTTTTGAAGGCCACTGAAGGACTTCGCCCAGCCACACCACATGCATGACCTCCTGGGACTCTATCCCTCTTTGGAAGGGGGATTAGCTCAACAACCTGGCCAGTAACTTAACACAGTAAATGTATTTCCATCAGCATAAGTTAAGTGGGTCTTCATGCAGGTTTGGGAACTCCTGAATGCTACGTCCGCCTCTGAAGGCCTTTGAGAAGAATCTTGCATTTTATTTCTGTGTTTCACTGGTTCTTCAGCCTGGCTTGTGGATGCCAATCAATAGATATGAAATATAGTGCTCATGACTGAGCAGAAAGCATACTCTTAAAGCAAATAATGATAATGTAAAGTGAAATACTTACTGTCAATAAGTTATTTGGTCTTCACAGATTTTTTTTTTCTGGATTCTTCCCATTCCTGTTAAATAAGACATTTTCTCAAGTCTCATCACCTTTCTTAGACCATGTGGAATTAAAAAAAAACTATAGGTTTAATAATTAATAAGATTCAACCAGCCCATTTGTCCCTTCTGTTTTCAATCAGTCACCAACCACTGAGTAGCTACAATGTCCTTGATCTTTCTTGAAGTAAGAACATTTTCCCCCCTTACTTCTTGACTCATATTCTTGTTCTTTCTTGGTGAAGAACACTTGTTTTCTCAAGCCAGACATTTGAGGGAATGCTAACTGTCCACTCTCCCTTTGCCCCCTCCATCCTGTCACCGCTTCTGCCTGCCATGTTTTCTAAGCCTCTCAGCTGCTTTCTCTCTTCTCTCCCTTCCATGGGTCTGGCTCCTGTCCAGCCAGCTCAGACTATTGAAAAGATGCCTCACTGCCTATCCTCTACATGCTTCCAGAACACTCTTTGTAATAGGGAAATGTGACCACGTCTTTCCTTGCTTAGAATTCTTCAAGGTTCCTCTGGCAGAAGAATTAGCTCACCTTTTTTGTCTGTCAGAGGAAGTTACACATGCCTTCAGTTCAATCTATATTTATTTAGCTCCTACTTTGCACCAGAGGTGTTGATGTCGGCACTGGGGATACTGCAGTGAATAAACTCCATGTTCTCATGGAGCCTCCCTTCTGCTGCTGACAGATAATAAAGTCATATATGTGTGCCACACACACACAAAGTCACATGTACATTTATATTTAGAAAGTGACTTGGTGGAAACTTGTAGAAGTTGATTTAGACAAAAAAAAAAAAAGCAGGGCAGGGTCCTAGGAGGTGCCAGTGGAGAGGATTGTTTAAATAGGGTGACCAAGGAAAACATCATGAAACGGTGATATCTTGTGAAAGGTGTGAGCCACTTGCTCTTTCTGTGAGCAAGGCTGTCTCCTATACCCTTGGCCATTCCCCAACCCACCACCTTTTCAGTCTCTTTGCATATACTGTTGACTTTTCCTAGGAAATCTGCTGTCTTGCAGTTCTCACTGGATTATGCTTGTGGTCTCTGCTGCACCACCCCACCCCCAACCCGGCCCGTCCTGCCCCTCCTGGGACCCTTCATGCAGGCTTAGGACTCTCCCTCTGGCCTTAACTCCACCTGGAACAAACCTACCAGAGTGAGCATTATCTTGTACTATGATTTTTCTCTTTCCCTCTCTAAATGCCTTGAGATAGACATATATATGCCCACACATAATAATGTACACCTTATTTATTGAGTCTTTCTATGTGCATTCACTGAATTCTACATTACTTTTCATAACAACAAAATGAGGTGATATTATCCCCATTTTCCAAGTGAGAAAACTCACTTGTGCAATCCCTTCCCACTAATGGAGCTGGACTCAAACTCAGAGCTTTCTATCCCAATGGCCTTTTCCTGTCCCTGGTCCCACAGCTTCCTCCCAAAATGAAGCTACCTTAGAACACACCTTATATCTTGGATCGCTGTCTCCTTGCACCTAGCACAGTAGCTGGCATCGTGTACATGCTCAATAAATAGTAATTAAACACATTTTAATTTCCACTCATTCCTTTATCATTCACCACATGCAGAATTTCTACGTCCATCCCTTTGAGTGTCTTCCCCTAGGACTAACCTTTCCTAGTATTTACCATGTGACGAGTACACTAAATACCAATACCAACTTCTTTAGTACTCACAACAGCCTAAGGTGGTAGGTACCACTCTTACACCTATTTTACAGATAGGAACAATGAGGGCCTCTGCAGTTAGGTTACTTTCCAAAGCTCACAGAAATAGTGAGAGAACTGAGACTGGGAGCTAGGTGGCCTGCATTTGGACCCCCTGCCCTCCATCATCACATCACATTGCCTCCCTTGGCTCTCCTAATTCATGTTGTAGGCCCAGTGGCTGATGGGCAATGGTCTGCATGGTCTTTTTTCTGCTTCTGAAATGAAAGATCATTCTTAACATCTACTGTGTATTGACAGAGTAGAGAAAGCAACCTCTTAAACCTAGTTCTGTCAGTGACTAAGCAACATCCAGGGATATTTGTCAGCACCAAAAATAAAGTGGGTAACTGTGTGTTGGAGGAAAAACAAAAATAAAGAATTCTCTTGTTGTTGTTTTTTTAAAGCCAGGAAGTATTGGGAAATTGTAACTGAAAGAGGATTGATGTTGGCACAAGGAAGAAATATTCTGGATTGCAAATGAAATTTGCCTTTTAATCAAACGTCTAGAAATCCATAAAAACCGATACCCCAGAACCAAGAAGGAGTAAACTAAATCCTAACAACGTTCTTAGATCTGGGGAATGTGTCCCCCTTAGCCAAGCGGCTGCTTTTGAACTTGAATGAAACACATGAGAAACTTAGAAAGAAAATGTGATCAGGAAGTCCATGTGGGCTTTTCACAGTGACTACCACTCCCACTGCTCTTCCTGTCCCCCTCCCCGCCAGCAGAAAAGGAATAATATTTTCACCGCCTCATAAAA